>NC_080064.1:146978140-147325001 GCF_949987535.1 Balaenoptera acutorostrata
GCTTATCTAAATTGGAAGTAGGATGCTAGAAATTCCTTGATATAATGTAGAGAAGGGAAATCAAAGACTTAGAAGGGGGAATGTTGGGGAGGGTTTATAATATGATCTGCTCAACCAAATCTCACTATATCCCTCCTGAGGGCCTGATTCACTCTGTTTACCAAGGCATTGAGAAATATACTGCTGAGCAGAGAACTACACCCTTGAGAAGCTTTATAGTATGTCTGTAGGCCATGAATGCCAGTGGGAGATGCATACATTGAAATAGACTCCTTGATGCAGTGGCCATTGCCAAAACTTCAGTGTGTCAGAAACCAAGTAGTTCCCTTAATGCTAGACTAGAAAAGGTGGTGTAGTTGCTATAATAGGCAGTAGGACTAACAGGGTGGTCAGTATAGTCTGTTTTTTTGGGGTTTGGCTAGTTGTGTGATCCAGAGGACAAAAGTGGTTCTGTTTGATTTATATAACTGAAAACTATAGATCTGACTTGAGCCAATATTGTAGTCACCATCCCTTACCCAATTCCCAGGCCCGATTTAGTGCCTCTTCCCAGAGCCTTAACATCGCAAGTATAATATGTATGTTCCTCTTAACCTTCTCCAAAGTAACCTGTGGCCGTTTACCAGAGCAATTATGCAATAAGGAAATAAATTCCTAGACATTTTGGGATTACTGAACTGGTCTTGAGTTAGTTCTAATTTGTGGAAACCAGAACATCATGCATTTATTCAGAGTGGAGGCTTATGAAAGTTAGGTGATAAAATGGAGTTTTAACCCATATCCGCTACAGTGGCCCCTAAACCCATCTCTTGGTTACTTCCCATTCATTTCATGAGTGTATGGTTAGAGTATTAACAATAGCAACTAGCAGAGTCAACACACTGGTTTCCTGATGGTGGAGTAGGAACTGGTTTCTTGTGTTTACCAAATTTTAATGGAGGGATACAACTGATATTACTTTACAATGTGATCGACATTTACAGTGTCCTAAATTGCTACTACTGTTATAGTAACAAGGTGCTAATGTAGAATTAGATGGAATTTAAAAAATATTTCCTCTTTAGGTTGATACAGTACCTTAACAGAGTTCCAAACTACTTCCTACCAAACTTTCTTTGGAAAATCTGCCTGTATATGTGATATTAATACATATAGATATGTAAGTGATTCAATATTTTTACAGATTATACTCCATTTAAAGTTATTCCAAATGGGGCTTCCCTGGTGGCGCAGAGGTTAAGAATCTGCCTGCCAGTGCAGGGGGCAAAGGTTCGATCCCTGGTCCGGGAAGATCCCACATCCCGTGGAGCATCTAAGCCCGTGCGCCACAACTACTGAGCCCACGCGCCACAACTTCTGAAGCCCGTGTGCCTAGAGCCCGTGTGCTCTGCAACAAGCCACCGCGATGAGAAGCCTGCACACTGCAACAAAGAGTAGCCTCTGCTCACCGCAACTAGAGAAAGCCCGTGTGCAGCAACAAAGACCCAACGCAGCCAAAAATAAATAAATAAATTGAAAAAATAAAAATAAAAAAATAAAGTTATTCCAAATGCCTATATTTCCCTGTGCTGTACAATATATCCTTGTTGCTTATTTCTTTTTTTTCTTTTCTTTTCCTTTTTTAAAAAAATTATAGTATAATTGCTTTACAGTGTTGTGTTTCTGCTGTACAATGAAGTGAATCAGCTATATGTATACCTATATCCCCTCCCTCTTGGACCTCTCATCCACCCCTCTGCCCCATCCCACCCATCTAGGTTGTCACAGAGCACCGAGCTGACCTCCCTGTGCTATATATAGCAGGTTCCCACTAGCTATTTGTTTTACACATGGTAGTGTATTTATGTCACACCTAATCTCCTGGGCTTCCCTGGTGGTGCAGTGGTTAAAAATCCGCCTGCCAATGCAGGGGGCACGGGTTTGAGCCCTGGTTTGGGAAGATCCCATGTGCTGTGGAGCATCTAAGCCAGTGAGCCACAACTACTGAGCCAGCGTGCCGCAAGTACTGGAACCTGTGTGCCGCAACTCCTGGAGCCTGTGCACCGCAACTACTGAAGCCCACATGCCTAGAGCCTGTGCTCCACAACAAGAGAAGCCACCACAATGAGAAGCCTGCGCACTACAGCAAAGAGTAGCACCCGCTTGCCACAACTAGAGAAAGCCCATGCACAGCAACGAAGACCCAACGCAGCCAAAAGTAAAATAAGTTAATTAAAAAAAAAACCCTTGTCTCCCGATTTGTCCCACCCTCCCCTTCCCCCCTCAGATGTGCACATGTCTGTTCTCTATGTCTAAGTCTCTATTCCTGTCCTGCAAATAGGTTCATCTGTACCATTTTTCTAGGTTCCATATATATTTGTTACTATATGATATTTGTTTATCTCTTTCTGGCTTACTTCACTCTGTATGACAGACTCTAGGTCCATCCACATCTCTACAAATGACCCAATTTTGTTCGTTTTAATGGTTGAGTAATAGTCCATGATATATATGTACCACATCTTCTTTATCCATTCCTCTGTCGTTGGACATCTGGGTTGTTTCCATGTCCTGGCTATTGTAAATAGTGCTGCAGTGAACATTGGGGTACGTGTGTCCTTTTGAATTACGGTTTTCTCAGTCTATATGCTCCGTAGTGGGATTGCTGGGTCATATAGTAGTTCTATTTTTAGTTTTTTAGGCAACCTCCATACTGTTCTCCACAGTGGCTGTATCAATTTACATTCCCACCAATAGTGCAAAAAAGTTCCCTTTTCTCCAGCATTTATTGTTTGTAGATTTTTTGATGATGGCCATTCTGACCAGTGTGAGGTGATACCTCATTGTAGTTTTGATTTGCATTTCTCTAATAATTAGTGATGTTGAGCATCTTGTCATGTGCCTCTTGGCCATCTGTATGTCTTCTTTGGTGAAATGTCTATTTAGGTCTTCTGCCCATTTTTTGATTGGATTTGTTTTCTTGATGTTGAGCTCCATGAGCTCTTTGTATATTTTGGAGATTAATCCTTTGTTCGTTGCTTCGTTTGCAAATACTTTCTCCCATTCTGAGGTTTATCTTTTCATCTTGTTTATGGTTTCCTTTGCTGTGCAAAAGCTTTTCAGTTTAGTTAGGTCCCTTTTGTTTTTATTTTCATTACTCTAGGAGGTGGGTCAAAAAGATCTTGCTGTGGTTTATGTCAAAGAATGTTTTTCCTATGTTTTCCTCTAAGAGTTTTATAGTGTCTGGTCTTACATTTAGGTTTTTATACGTAATATATTGTATATCTTAATGCCACACTCCTATCTTCTCCCCCTTCCCTTTCCCCACTGGTAATCACTAGTTTGTTCTTTATATCTGTGAGTCTATTTCTGTTTTGTTATAAACGTTCATTTGTTTGATTTTTTAGATTTCCACATATGTAATAAGATGGAGTATTTGTCTTTGACTTAATTTGACTTAGCATAATACTCTCTTGGTTCATCCACATTGCTGCATATGGCAGAATTTCATTTTTTTTTATGGCTAATATTCCATTGTGTGTGTGTGTGTGTGTGTGTGTGTGTGTGTGTGTGTGTACCCACATCTTTATCCATTCATCTGCTGATGGGCACTTAGGTTTCTTCCATATCTTGGCTATTGTAAATAATGCTGTTATGAACATTGGGGGTGCATGTATCTTTTTGAATTAGTGTTTTTGTTTTCCTCAGATATATACTCAGCAATGGAATTGCTGGATCATAAGGTAGTTTTGTTTTCAGTTGTTTGAGGAACCTCCATTCCATTTTCCATAGTGGCTGCACCAATTTACAGTCCCACCAACAGTGTACTAGGGTTCCCTTTTCTCCACATCCTTGCCAGCGTTTGTTATTTGTAGACTTTGATGATAACCATTCTGACCAGTGTGAGGTGGTATCTCATTGTGGTTTTGGTTTGCATTTCTCTGATGATTAGTAATGTTGAACATTTTTTTTTCATGTGCCTGTTGGCCATCTGTATATCTTCTTTAGAAAAATGTTTACTTGGGTCTTCTGCCCATTTCTTGATCGGGTTTTTGTTTTTTTGTTGTATGAGCTGTTTATGTGTTATTGGATATTAACCCCTCATCGATCATACCATTTGCAAATGTTTTCTCCTATTCAGTAGGTTCTCTTTTCATTTTGTCAGTGGTTTCCTTTGCTGTATGAAAGAAAGCTTTTAAGTTTAACTAGGTCCCATTTATTTATTTTTTGCTTTTATTTCTTTTGCCTTAGGAGACAGATCCAAAAAAATATTGCTACAATTTATGTCAGAGTGTTCTGCTTATGCTTTCTTTGGAGAGTTTTATGGTTTCAGGTCTTACATTTAGGTCTTTAATCCATTTTGAGTTTATTTTTGTGTATGGTGTTAGGGAGTGTTTTAATTTCATTCTTTTACATGTAGCTGTCCAGTTTTCCAAGTACCACTTATTGAATAGACTGTCTGTTCTTCACTATATATTTGTGCCTCCTTTGTTGTAAATTAATTGACCATGATTGTATGGGTTTATTTCTGGGCTCTCTACTCTGTTGCACTGATCTGTGTCTGTTTTTGTACCAGTACCATGTTGTTTTGATTACTGTAGCTTTGTGTAGTATAGCTTGGAGTCAGGGAGCATTTCTGCATATTAATCTTATATCCTGCAACTTTACTGAATTCATTTATTCTGATAGTTTTTTGGTGCAGATTTTGTGGTTTTTCTATATTTAGTATCATGTCATCTGCAAATAGTGACAGTTTACTTCTTTCCTTCCAATTTGTATGCCTTTTATTTCGTTTTCTTGTCTGATTGCTGTGGCTAGAACTTCAAATACTATGTTAAATAGAAGTGGCAAGAGTGGGCATGCTTGTCTTGTTCATGATTTTAGAGGAAAAGCTTTCAGCTTTTCACCATAGAGTATGATGTTTGCTGCCATAATGTCCTTTATTATATTTAGATATATACCCATATATATGAGATATAACCTTTATACCAACTTTGATGAGAGTTTTTGTCATAAATGGATGTTGAATTTTGTCAAATGCTTTTCTGTGTTTATTGAGATGATCCTGTGATTTTTTATCTTTGTTGCTAATGTGGTATACCATATTGATTTGTGAATATTGAACCATTCTTGCATCCCTGGAATAAATCCCACTTGATCATGGTGTATGATCCTTTTTATATATTATTGAATTCAGTTTGCTAATATTTTATTGAGGATTTTTGCATCTGTATTCATCAAAGTTATGGCCTGTAATTTCCTTTTTTGGCAGCGTATTTTTCTGGTTTGGGTTTCAGGGTCATGATGGCCTTGTAGAATGAACTTGGGAGTGTTCAATTTTTTGGAATAGTTTGTGAAGGATAGGTGTTAGCTCCTCTTTATATGTTTGGTAGATTCTCCTGTGAAGCTGTCCAGTCCTGGACTTCTGTTTGCTGGGAGTATTTTTAAATTGAAAATTCAATTTCACTACTAGTGATTAGATTGTCTACTCAGATTGTCTATTTCTTCCTGATTCAGTCTTGGAAGGTAGTATGTTTCTAGACATTTGTCCATTTCTTCTAGATTGTCCAGTTTGTTGGCATATCACTGTTCATAGTATTCTCTTACGATTTTTTGTATCTCTGTGGTATTAGCTGTTATTTTTTGTTTCATTTCTTATTTTGTTTATTTGGGTCCTCTCTCCTTTTTTCTTGATGAGCCTGGCTAAAGGTTTATCAGTTTTGTTTATCTTTTCAAAGAACCAGCTGTTGGTTTCACTGATCTTTTCTGTTGTTTTTGGTTTTTTTAGTCTCCATTTTATTTCCTTCCTGATCTTTATTTCCTTCCTTCTCTGCTGACTTTGGACTTTTTTTGTTCTTCTTTTTCTAACTCCTTTAGGTGGAAGGTTAGGCTGTTTCTTTGTGATTTTTGTTTCCTGAGGTAGGCCTGTATTGCTATAAACTTCATATTAGAACTGCTTTTGCTGTATCCCGTAGATTTTGTCTCAAGGGATTTTCTGATTTCCTCTTTGATTTCTTCATTGAGCTCCCCCCTGCTCCCAGTAGCATGTTGTTTAGTCTCCATATGTTTGTGTTTCTCCCATTTTTCTTCCTGCAATTGATTTCTAGTTCCCTATGGTTGGGAAAAAATGCTTGATATACTTTCTGTCTTCTTAAAGTTGTTGAGACTTGTTTTGTGGCCTAGCATGTGACCTATCCTGGAGAATGTTCCATTGCACATGAAAAGAATGTATGTTCTACTCTTCTGGGATGGAATGTACTGTAGATATCTATTAAGTCCAACTGGTCTGTTCTGTCATTTAAGACCACTGTTGCCTTATTGATTTTCTGTCTGGATGATCTGTCCATTGATGTAAGTGGGGTGTTAAAGTCCCCTACTATTATTGTATTATTGTCAGTTTCTCCCTTTGTGTCTGTTAGTATTTGCTTTGTATATTTAGCTGCTCCTGTTTTGGGAGCGTATGTTAACCAGTGTAATATCCTCTTTTTGTATTGGTCCCTTTATCATTATATAATGTCCTTCTTTGTTTTTTGTTATAGCCTTTGTTTTAAATTCTGTTTTGTCTGGTATGAGTATTGCTACCACCGCTTTCTTGTCGTTTCCATTTGCATGAAATATTTTTCCATCCCCTCACTTTCAGTCTTTGTGTGTCTTTAGCTCTGAAGTGAGTCTCTTGTAGGCAGCATATAGGAAGGTCTTATTCTTTTTATCCAATCAGCCACCCTGTGTCTTTTGATTGGAGCGTTTAGTCCATTGACATTAAAGTAATTATTGATAGGTATATACTTATTGCCATTTTATTACTTGTTTTCTGGTTATTTTTGTTATTTTCTTCCCTGTTCTGTTCTTTCTTTAGTTTCTTCCCTTGTGGTTTGATGATTTTCTTTAGTGGTATGTTTGTGTTCCTTTCTCTCTTGTTTTTGTGTATCTATTGTAGTTTTTTGATTTGTGGTTACCATGGAGTTCATATATGTTGACCCATATCTATTTGTTTTAAATAGGTAGTCCTTTAGGTTCAAACACATTCTAAAAAGATCTATTTTTTTTTTTTACTACCTTCCCCTATACTTTGTATTTCTTATATTTTACATCTTCATGTTTATCCCTTTACTGGGATATCAAGTATCCCAGTATCAAGTATCAAGTTATACTTGATTTTATAATTTTTTTGTTTTTTAATCTTTGTACTAGCTTATTTAAGTGGTTGATACTCAGCTTTTACTACATATTCGCCTTTACTAGTAGGATTTTCCTTTCCTATAGATAATTCCTTCTTGTTATAGCCTTTTCTTTTCCACTTAGAGAAGACCCTTTAACATTTTCTTTTAGGGTTGACTTAGTATTGATGAATTCTTTCAGCTTTTGCTTGTCTGAGAAATTCTTTATCTCGCCTTCAGTTCTAAATGATAATCTTGCTGGGTAGAGTATCCTAGGTTGTGGGTTTTTCCCTTTCATCGCTTTAAATATATCATGCCACTCCCTTCTGGCCTGCGGTTTCTGAAGGAAAATCAGCTGATAGCTTTATGGGGGTTCCCTGGTGTATGACTGTTTTTCTCTTGCTGCTTTTAGAATTCCTTTAACTTTTGCCATTTTTAATTTTGATATATCTTGCTGTGGGCCTCTTTGGGTTCATCTTGTTTGGAACCCTTTGTGCTTCCTGTATCTGGGTATCTGTTTCCTTCAGGCTTTGGAAGTTTTCAGCCATAATTTCATTAAGTACGTTTTTGACCCCTATCTCTCTTCTCCTTCTCAGACCCCTATAATGTGAATGTTGGTACACATGATGTTACCCCAGAGATTCCTTAAACTGGTTTTTTTTTTTTTTTTTTTTTAGTTTTTCTTTTTGCTCTTCTCATTGGGTAATTTTCATTAATCTATCTTCCCAGATCACTTATGTGTTCTGTGTCACCTGGTCTGCTGTTCATTCCTTGTAGTTTGTTTTTCATTTCAGTTATTGTGTTCTTCAATTCTGACTGGTTCTTTTTTATATTTTCTAGTTCCTTTTAAAAATTCTCACTGTATTCATCTATTCCTTTCCCTAATTCAGTTAGCATTCTTATTACTAATGCTTTGAATTCTTTATCTGGTAAATTGTTTATTTCTGTTTCATTAGTCCGTGTCCCCACCACCACCACCCCCCGCCCCGGCCCCCAGCCATTTTCTCTTGCTCTTTCAATTGAGACAGATTCCTCTCTCTTCTTATTTGGCTTATCTTTCTCTGTCCCTATGAAATTAGGTGTGACAGTTACCTATGGCATTCTTGAAGGGCTCCTTATGTGGGAGTGTCTCTATATAGTCTGCACGTTCTTTGGTGGGAGAGCTGGATCTGACATAAACACAGGTCACATCTTTCTTCAGCGTGTGCTGGCAGCTATCACCTTGATGGGAGGTGGGGCTGGAGATGGAGGGGCTAGGGCTGGAGTCAGGTGTGAGGCAGGGCTTGCCATCTTCTCAGTGGCCTATCAGGGGTGGGGTCAGGTCCCAAGTTGCTGGAGCAGAAGCCCTGAGGGTCAGGTCTAAGCTGGCTTGGTCACCTTTAAGTGTGTGCTCTTGCCCCTCCCAGCACTGTCACCCTCACACCAGAGGGGAGCAGTGCTGGAGCAAGAGGTGCAGAAGTGGGTGTTCAGCCAGGGTCAAGGGTTGAGGTGCTGGCTATGGCGGTCTGGCCTGTCAGAGATCCTGAGTGCCTCTGCTGCACTGCCTGTGCAATTGCCAGTAATGGCTGCCCCCTCCCTGTTAAGACAGCCCTTAGGATTTGAGCTGCCTTGGCATCTTCTGGCCAGCTGAGCTTTTTCCTTGGTTGTGGCAACCCTCGCTCCAATGTGAAGATGTGATGCGAGGCAAGCAGTGCTGGAATATCTGCTCAGCTCAGGTTGGGCGTATACCAGAGCGTTCACAGGAAAGGAGTCAGCCACTCACGAGGTTTCAATTTCTATCTCCCTTTCCGCCCAGCTTTGAGAGCAGGTGAGTATCCATGCGCTCATGAGTGGACTGCAGCCTTCCAACAGCCCTCCTGTTAGTCTCACTGGCCCTCCAACCAGCCAAGGGGGCTCATCTTCCCTTTGTTGCACCCCAGGACTGAGGCATCCAATATGTGGCCTGAACCACTCACCCTGCAGGGAGGGCCTTTGCCCATGTAATCTCCCTTTTCCTCTAAGTCCCCTCCCAGGGTCACAGGTCCCGACCTGATTGCTTGTTTTCCCTTCTTACCCGTTTCTGTGTGAATCTTTCTTACAGCCTTGGTTGTACAGGAGTCTTTCTGACAGTTTCCAGTTAGTTTTCAGTGAGAATTTTTCCACATGTAGATGTATTTTTGAAGTGTTTGTAGGGGGAGTTGAGTTCCACGTCCTCCTCCTTCACCTCAGTTCCTCTCCCCATACACATATATTGTAAATAATCAGATGGTCCATGTGCTGGTTTGTCTTACGGATTTATAGTAATTTTTCTTAAATATACAAAAAAAAGTAATAACTTTTATTTCTTTTTGTGCTCTTGTGAGTTATAATTTTAACTGGCAGGAATAATAATGGTTTTTTTTTAATGGTCATTATAGAGACTAACTTGCACTTCACCTGTTCCTTTATTTTACTAAAATTCTATTAATTGGAGATGAGAAAAAGCATCCTTCTAGGACTATGCTGTAATAACACAGATTTTCTTTTATTTCCTCTAAGTTAATATTCTATGTTGATGTAACCTAGACTCCCTGAATTTCTATATATGTCATAGGAGTGCTTACATGGTGTATTTAAACCTTTCAGTTGTTACTCTCCCTCAATTCTTAAGCTTACTGCTTGTAAAAAGTTACTTCCTCTAACAAGGTAAATATGTATTAAATCCTTGAGACAAAAATGTAAATTTTTGGTATATCTTTTCATCCAAAGTCTTATATTCAAATGAAGCAAGAACAATATTTATTAATGGAAATGAGATTTTTTTCCAACTAATTTTCATAGTCATGTTAGCCTGAGCTACTTGTACAAAAAATTAGCACATACACACACCAAAAAACAAGAAAATCCTCACTTCATAAAGTCATAAGGTGATAAGTTTTACTCCTGAGAGGTAGACAACCAAGCAAATGAATATTGTACATGCATTAACTGAGGCACTTGAGATCACCCAGTTTGTTTAATTCATAACAAAATCTCTCCTCTTCAGAATTTAGTGCTTGTGAACAATCACTATATAAGAACAGTGGTCTCAATTTACTTTAACAAAATCTTACTCTGAAGTTTAGTCATGTAGACCTTAAACAACTTATAAGAAAATGTATTTCTATCTCAGGCAACTATTTAATTTCTCAAAAGCTAGTAATGAAAGATCAATGTGGGGAGAGGTATGATTTCTTGAAATTGGGAATATATTTTAGCTTGTATTTGTGAAAAAATATATTAGTGACCTGAAAGGACATTGTTTCCTCCTATTCTATTTCGGGTCATTTTAATAAAAGGCTCTGGCTTCATCTTATACACTACAAACAGAAAAACATAAATATCATGAATCAGTTTAAGTATAGATGTGGTTAAGTATAGTAAAGGATGGCTTCCATAACATACATAAAATTCCAAACACCTTGCATGTGAAAATTTTCTGAGTATTAAACAGTAGGGTGATCTCAGTCACAAACTTGGCTTCACATGAAATGTTTTCATTAAAATTTTAAGTTTTCTTTAAAATAAGAAAAACTTGGAAAGCATAGCTCCCAAACCAGCTAAGTTAGAAACTGCTCATTTTCTGAATGAAAACAGCACTGTTTTCTTTTATTTTTACACAACTGAATTGAAAGAATAGAAAAAGCACTACAGTTGATATAGAGACCTATTAGGCCATCAACACAGACATCTGGGAACAAACTTCTTTTACATTTACCATCTTCTGCAGCCACTTGCTTCTGCTTTGTCATTCACTGAGATTTCAACCCTGTCGGCTACTGTATCTTCGGACGCTGGTTGGACATGGCCCTCTGACTGTCCTCCAGTGTAGGTGGGGGTGCTGTACTTTAAAAGGATAGATTTAAACTGCATTAGAGGTGCATCTGTACGGACACCCATCGGGTCAAAATGAGTTCGGCTTACTCGAAAGCCTGCTTGAGAAAGACAGCACAAAAACTTTTTTAACCTGGAACAAGGAAAGGAAAAAAATAATGAGGTTCTTGTACTTTTATTTAAATCACAATGTCATTAAAATATTAAAATATATACACTGTCATTCACTGACTGTCTTACTTTGGCATATTCATTCCTTTAATGCTGTGTCTGTGGACGTTGTAATAAAAGGGAGGATGTTCAGTATTGACATCAGTCTTTTGCCTCTTGGCTAAATTTGTGGTTGTTTCGTTACTTCTTCTCTTTCCTGAAACATACATATATAAACACAGAAAGTTAGCATTCTCTTAAAAATTACAAGCCAAATACTTTTATAACTACATACTGTCTTCGAGTCTAAATCCTCTGAGACACACCATTTCAACCTATCTATCTAATCTTAATTCTAGATAGCTTTTATTGTAAGAGTAAGATATATATTCTTGATTCTTTTATCCTTCACCCATGTAATATTAATAGTTAACTGTTTGCTGAATCAGAACTTCTTTTCTACCTTCTTCAATTTTAAGCCTCAAGTCTATTTCCACCTTCTGTAGAAAGCCATTTATGAATTCTGGGCCAGTCATCCCATACTACACTACTCAGAGTTTAAGTTCTGTCATTTTTTGTTTTCCTTGTTTCACGTATTTAGGTCTTTTATGTGTATAAATCCTTTCTTCCCAAATTATATTCTAAGTTCCTGGGAATAATGTCCTTTATTTCTATACTTGTATTCTCTACTGAATGCCAATACAGTTGATCCTCGAACAATGCAGGTTTGAATTGTGTGGGTCCACTTCAACATGGATATTTTTTAATAGTAAAAACCACAGTACTACATTGTCCACGGTTGGTTGAATCTGTGGATGAAGGGCTGACTCTAAGTTATACATGGATTAACCCTGGGGTTGTTCCAAGGGTCAACTGAATTTGATATACAGTAGGTCTTCAATGAACACAAAACAAAACCAACACAAAATCAGTCTCAAGGGCTTGGATACAGGAATTTAAAAAGGTACAATGTATGATCTCATTGCCTACTTCTTACCACAGTACTTAGCCTTTACATTTTAAGTGAAAGGCAGCTAGCAAGTTAAGTTTCTAGCAATGTATCCTTCTGAAAATCACAAAAGGAAGACAATTGAGATATCCAAGTTACTATGAGATTTTTTCTGAATGTTCAACTCTTAATTATTTCTACAAGGATGTTATTATGGCCAAATTTTAAATTTTTATGAAAACTAACATTCACTTAAGCAGAAGTATTCAGAAGCGAAATTTGATGCATGAAAATGATAAACTGCATTCACAGATAAATATAAATTATTGTTGAACTGTTGCCTCATGACTCCCCCATTAAATCCAATAATTAAAACTTGATTATACTCTCACATTAAATCTAAGAAGATTTAGGAAAGTCTGAGACTAAAAATCCGATACCAAACCTTAATAATTACTACTATCAGCAGTACATGGATTTTTTTTGCCTGATATTTTCTATCATGGAAGATTCTGTATATTGATATACTAGTTTAGAATAATCATATAATTTCAGAGCTATAAAAGAACCCAAAGAGATTAGTCTAATTCCCTTAATTTATACATGAGACAGGCTCAGAGATTTTAAATATTTTTAAAACTTATGTTTTACCTTATTCTAAAAAGGTTTTATGACAACTCTTTTGAAGGTGGGGGACCTGGCTGAGGTTATACAACAAACGAAACAAAGAAGTAGAATGATGCTCTTAAATCTAATGTGTTTCACAGTACACCGTAATGCCTTTTTCTTCCCTCCAACAGAGAAATTAAGGAGAATAAATCATTTAAGTGATTTGAATCTTCACAAATTAGTTGAAGATGCCAAATGAACATGACTGTTGGAAAGAGTATGCAGTAATTACTAAACCGTAAGCTATTAGCAGGAGTTGAAATTTTCTTGTCTTTGAAGATCAACACTAAAATGTTGAGCAATACAAAATTATAGCTTGTAATTATAGTCCTCTGTTCTTTCAGTCTTAACACTGTGTTTTCTTTTTACCTGTATACAAAACACATTTAGAATCTAACATTGTCTTTTAAAAACTTTAGACATTAAGGCACTGACATTATAAATCTTAACACCCTTTTGATATGAATTTGCAGTGTCTAATATAAGTAAATTTTAAAGTATGCACACACCCCGAATTGTAAGAAAGGCCATGTAATAAATTCTTACGGCCGGAGTATAGGGTCTTCTGGTTAATCAGTGGAATTCCTATAAATCATATGTTGATGAGAAAGTTTATAAGACTTAGAATAAAATTTAATCTTAACTCTATAACCTTTATCAAATATAATTTGATCTTATTTTGGTTCACATGGTTCTTTAAGATCTTATAGCTCTTGCAAGGGGATCACCATATATTAGAGATGTGAACAAAGTACATATTAGTAGAAACCTTGAACTGTGCAAATGCCAGATAAACAAGGTTTATTATAATTTTGCTGTTGGTATAATATGAAAATGCATTTTGAAGTATGCTACCAAAGCAATCTCTTCCCTTCCAATTACCCTTCTGCTATGTGCCCTTTTGCACAGACACATACATACATATATATGCACACATATACATACATACCTTGTGCAATGTAATTATCTGTTGTGGTATCATCTGTAGTTTTAATAAATACACCATATTCTTCTAAAATAAAAACAAATGGAAATGATAAAATATTTTACAGAATGACAGTAAGCAACAATTTGAAGTTTAAATAAAAGCTTACTTAATTCTATGCACACTGCTTTTATGAATATATGAGATTCTGTGACCAAAACAGGCTACAAGAATTCATTTTTTAACCCTTTAATAAGAGCTGCTTCTTCTAATGACTCATGACAATTCTAGGATGTCTAACAAGCCCACCCTTATATCAATAGCCAGATAAAACAAAGGAGAAAAAACTTAGCTTTACTGAGTGATAAGTGTAAAGCTAGCTTCCATGTCTTAATGGATATTACAAAATTTTTGGCCACACTATTCTCAGAGTGATCTCAGAATTCTCTTTCTAGAAAGAGGATGTAGGGTAATAAAAATCACAACAGACTTTTAGTTCTTTTAATCTACTAAAATTTAAAAAATACATCTGTCTTAACAAAATCATTATTTATTTCATGCCCCTAATATAAACCTGAAGAAAACTATGCAATTAAAAAAAAAGTTAACTGGATTATGATTAGACTCATTAGAGAGGATTTACTTAAAGCACACAACTTATAATTATACTGCTTTTGATTATAACATCAAATAAAGATTAAAAGGTGGAGTATTTCTGATAACCAATTTGTAAGCTAGTAAATTACTGTTAAATTAGTCACCTTGCTTGTTGAGATTTGAAGGTGCATGAACTGAAAACTGACTTTGAGGAGTACACTCTGACTCAAAGATTAATGTCTTTATTAGGGCCTGAATGTCATCTAAACCATGGTGAAGAGATTCAAATAGCATTCTTTTGAGGAATCCAGTATTGAAAAGGGAACTTGACCTGAAAAAAGAACATAGAATTGGGTTTGAGAAATGTTTTCTTTAAAAAAAATGTCTTCATAATTTAACAAGTAAGATAATTTGCCCACACCTTTTATCATGTCAGTTCTCTAAGCTAGTGGGATTAGTCAAGGAAATTTATTCACATTACGTCAACAAGAATTTATTGAGCCCTCATAAGGTGTATAAGTCCTGTGGTACACATAGAGGTGTAAGTTACACCAAAGTATAAAATTCAGTGTTTACCTTATGAAAGCTTATAAATCTAGACAGAATCTAGACAGGGACATAGTGTAAGGCAGAGGTTTTCACAGTGCATATTCTAGTAATAAACCTTAATTGCAGTGTGTATATGGTGGGACAGGGTGAGATACATGAGAATTACATATGCTGGTGGTGATGTAGTTAAAAAATGGCCCAGGGCTGAGTCTGATATGCTTCCCATTTAATTTGAGAGTCACAGGTATAATGGACAGAATACCAGTTCCAAGTCAGATAAACTTGAATTCCTGTCCTCGCTCCACCACTCACTAGCTATGAAATCTTGAATAACTACTGCTTTTGAGTCTCATATTCCTCATCATAATATGGAAAATAAAACCTCTCACAGACTTGTTATGGGAATTAAATGAGATAGTACACCTATGATCCCTAGTACAAAGTATATCCTCAAGGAAGAGAAGCTATCATTGTTAAGGTTAGCAAATTATGAAAGGATTTGTGATTTTAAGTGTCAAATGAGTGATCAATATAAGATTTACTAAAAGACAATTTAAAGATTATTTTGGGTTTAAGCACTTAAGGAGAAACTTCAAAGAGGATATATAATTTAAACTGGAGGTGGGGAAGGGGTAAGAGACTGGATGAGTGTAAAGACATGAACAATGGCTTTAAGTGAGAAAATCTTAAGTCACGGTTTAGATCTCAGTTTTGGGGGTCAGAAAACCTGAGTTCTGGCTCTGCCTGTGCTACTAACTAAATTTTAGGGGGTCAGTTTTAGCCAGCACTTAAATACACTGTGCCATAATTTTCTCATCTGTAAAATGAGGGAGGAGCTGGGCTAGGAGATCTTTCTGGATCCAGCAACCTGTTCTTAATTTCCCTAGTTCCAAGATCAGTGAGTAGGATCAATGTGTGATATAAGTAAGAGAGTACTAGACGATAAGGCTGGCCAGGTCGTTCTTAATCTACAAGTATTTACATGAAATGAAGATAAAATAATGGGTATCAGCACAAATATGTTTACTATTAGATTAATTTTTAGGCTTAGTTGATGGCCAAACCTTGGCCTGGTAAAGTAATGAGGTTGAAGTTTGCAGTGATTCTTGTCATAATGCTGTCAGGAATCTCAAATTTCTACAAGAATCTCTAGTAACAAACGCTTATGGGAAGGATTCTGAGTAAAAGCAATTCAACTTTAAGGCATTAAAAATACAATAACTAGTTACTAAGGATGCAAAAGCACACATACATTAAATATCTGCAGCTGCGTCCTGTCTAAACAGCTTTACCTAACACAAAAGCAGACGTTTACTTTCACATGCCCTTCTTACTTAAAACCAATTCCTCAAAGACCTTTTATTAATGTATTAGTTGACTGGTCTATAAAAAGTTATAGTGATCACTTTACAATCACACCCTAGTTCTATAGTTATTAACTGAAAAAAGCCTCATTCTTACTATGCAGAAATAAATTATTTGCATATCAGCTAGGCTTCTCTTTGATCCTACTGCATCTTGCCCTGTCACGAACTTGGAAGAATAATGGTATAGAAAAATCTGAAAACAAAACACCTCAGATTCATAGGGGGAAAAGAATCATAATTATTTTCCTATACTTAAAAAAAAATTGAAACAATTTGCTTGTCTTTTACCACACATAATCAAAAGTCAACAATCAAATCAATACATTTATCAATTTTGAATATATTATGCTTAGGCACATACCATAGAGGTCCAAGTTCTATTGCTGTCTTTCCAGGCATGCTTCCATGACAGTTACAGGGTAGCTGTCTATATGGGTTTTCTGTGAAAAGATAATTAAAAGGGAAGTCAAAGGGGAAATGACAACGTAAACAGTAGTAATTATTATATTAACAATAATTTGCAGCTACAATATACTGAGGATCTACTATGTGCCAGGTATTGTGCTAAGTATTTTATATGCATTAAAAAAATTTAATCCTTACAACTCTCTGAAGTAGGTACTGTTAAGATCTCAGTTATATAGATCAGAGGATTAAAGCTTAAGAAAGATGTAGAAATCCACATCAAACAACTTATTAGAGGCATAGCTTTTAGTCAGTATACTACCTGAAATAATTTAAGTAGGAGAAAGTCTTGTAAATTCCACAAGATATCCATATTTTAAAATCAACTGATTGGGGTATAATTTACACGCAGTAAAATGTATACATTTTATGTGAAAAGGTTGATGAGCTTTAACAAATGTATATACCCTGGTAACTAACATCCCATCAAAATAAAGACATTTCTTATAAGTTAACTCTTCTGTAACTGGGAAGAAAATAAACTACTCTATTCCCTAGGCTCGATGCATATTCAGCCCCAAAAATCTAGGCTAGAAGAAACTAATTCAGTTTAAAGAGCAATGAGGGGCCTGATGGAATCACAAGGTGACTGGGGAGGTATGAGAGCTATTCTTAGTTTCCAAAAAAGGGTGATATTCTACCATGGACTTTTCAGTTCACTTCAGACCCAGAATAGTCATTTTAAATCAGACTCTGAGTTCCCACAGGCCATTCCTGGGTTGATCATTCACTTTCTTGGAATGGCCTGATCTGATCAATGGGTCCTAGATATATCCAGAACCCAGGATTATGGTGGTAGGGACATGGGTCTATAACCTCTTGCTATCTGATATAACTCTGTCATTCGATGCAATTAAATGGCAAAATGCACAGTTGTAAAATCTTATATTTACTTAAAAGCTTCCTTCATTGTTCATTCCTAGGTCTACCTTTCAGCCTTAAAAGAAGGTGTGGTTATCATTGACCTTAGCTTTGTTGAGAATGATGTTCCTCAGTTATTATATTAATATATTCAAGAAGTTCTCCCTGAAACCATTAAATAACTAAACTACAAATACTACAGGCAGGGTTACTGAAATTAGGGCGATTCACAGTTACAGTTCTGTCAGTCACACCAACTTACCGCCGACAGCACAGACATAAATTTGTATTAGTCAGTTTGTTTCCTGATGCATTTTGCAAAATGCTCCCATCATATAAACCTATGTCTTTTTTCAAGCCCCTCACCTAGGATTTCTCAGTGCCTGGTCAGCATCAGCATCTTGAGGGATCAGGGCTATCATTTCAAGTTACCAGTAGCAAAAAATGAAGGGGTAAAAAAAGAAGAAAACTAGTATTTCTATGTCACTGGTAAAACAGGCTATGAAGGTAATTCCAGATAAGGAATTCAAACATACTTAGAGACTTCTATTTAAATGCAATGGACTGAACACATACTTTATCTCTGCTGTTTCTTAAAGCATTATTAAAATGAGAACAAAGGAATAAAATTCAAACCCCAAAGATAAATAAAATGGGAAAGGAGATAACAAAAGATGATGAGAGGTGTCAATAAAATTTTAGAAGTGGGAAGCACATACACAAGGGGATTTAGCAGGTCAGAGAAAGCTCAAGCCTAAGCCTGAAATGGGTAGAAGGGCTACCAATAAACAGCAAGCCCACTGGCATGGGGGACCTGGAAAGGCTTGAGAATTGAAGGTATTGATGGTCTCTGAAGATGGGAATAGGGTGGTACCGCAAAAAAAAAAAAAAGGCCTCGTTTAAAATTTTTAGACTTGTGGATCTTCTCTAATACCAACAGTTAGGCTTCTGCATCTTCCCCATGCCAAAAGAGGAAGTTAATCTTGGGTGAGGCTGAACCACAGAGAATCTGGAACCAGGGACATTAGTCACAGTTAAGAGTGAGGAGACATATGAAAAGAAAGGGACTAAGTAAAAGTCTGTACAAATGGTAAGACCTTCCAGTCTACTTCCTCAACATGGTTCCTAGAAAGCTGATTGATAGAAGCCTGCAAGATTCCTCTGTAGAAATACTTACCAATCCAAGAGAAAAGAGACACACACACACACACACACACACACACACACACACACACAAACACACAGACTTACTGACTGACTGGCATTTGGGGGTTCTTGTAGTGAAAAGGCAGACTGCCTTCTCATTACAGTAAAGTCTATCCGTTTATAAGCCCTGCCGCAAGTACTTCCACGTAACTTTCAGCACGGAAAACTAAAGACCACTAGACATTTGAGATATACTATGACAGAGAACAAAATTACAAAAGAGAAATAGGAAAGAGAAGAACTAAAACAAAATAATGGCAACAATACAAAAATAAGCAAAACAAAAACCCTATCCTCCCTTAAATATAAAATATACCCAACTGTAATCAATAGTCTTAGAGAGGTAAGATTAGATTTTACATCTCTGAAACAAGAATAGGATACTACTAAAAAGGGAGCAATGAAAAAATATGAAATAACTCTTGGAAATGAACCAAGTATGACAGAAATTTAAGCAGGAAAGTTGGAAAATAAAACTCAAGGAAATCTATAAAGTAGAACTAAATGCCAAATAAATTAATAGTAGAGATATAAAAAAAATTAGAGAATTAATCTAGAAGATCCATCATATAACTAAAATGAGTTCCAGGAAGAGAGGAGAGATATTTTGAGAGAAGAAAATTATCAAAGAAATAATAGAAAAAAATTTACCAGAACTGAAGAACTCAAGTTTAAGGGCTCACAGATTGTCCAGCACATTGAATTAAAAAAGATGAATTCATACACATCATGAAGTTATTTTAGAATACTGGGTTAAGAAGAGATATTTTAGGAGCACTCAGAGAAAAAAGCACAAAGGACTATATATATAAGAACAATAGCAGACTTGTCAATATTGGAGGCTAGGAGACAATGGAATAATATCTTAAACATTCTGAGGAAAAATGAGTTCCAACCTAGGCTTCTGTACATGGCCATGCAATCCTCAGGAAGCTATGGGAAAAAGTGTAGTTTCAAAAGGCGAAAGTAAAGAAGGAAAAGTGGAAAATACATAAGATTTAAGATATAGGAAATTCATCAGAAGGAGAAAGCCAAAGAAAATTTCCATTATGATGGTCTAAAAGGAAGCCCTAGGGCAACAGCTCTCAGCAGACCTAGAAAACAACCCAAACTAGAGCAGGAGGACTGTCTCCAGGGAAATGAAATGAAACCCAAAGATTACTTGATGTTCTTAACCAAGATCACAGGAACACTGGAATTGGATTATGGATTATGAAAAGTATATACACAAAAGGTGACAAATACATAGTAATTATTAATTCCAGAGTAAGCAAAGAGTCGTATAAGAAATGTTATTACAGCATATTAACTGGTTCATCTGTGTTGTAGCAGCCTTCTAACATAGATAGGCAGCAATGATTTCTGTCTCTGGCATTCATACCCTTCTATAATCCCTTCCTCTTGAATGTGAGATCACTGGATCTAGAGACTCATTTCTAGTACTAGAATACGGCAATATTCTCTTTTTCTCTTTCCTTCCCTTCCTTTCTCTCTCTGGTTCTTGCTTAATCCTTCCGACGAAGTGAGCTGCTATCCTGTGAGTATGAAGAGGACTGCATGACAAGCAGTAACCATGTGAATGAGCTTGTAAGCAGATCCTTCCCCAGTCAGGCCTTGATGATTGCAGCCCTGGCCAACACCTTGACTGTGGCCTTGTGAGAGACCCTCAGCTACTGGACCCAACTGAACCATACCCAGATTCTTGACTCAGAGAAACTATGAGATAATGAAAGTTGTTTCAAGCCACTAAGTTTTGGAGTAATTTGTTACACAGTAATAGATAACCAATGTGACTTGTGAACAATATTTTTATATTTATAAAAATGTAAACACTGAATATTGATTAAGCCAACACTGGAGAGGAGAAGTACATGCATGTGACTGGGCTGGCTTGAGATGCTGAATACTCTTCTTCCATGAAAGGAAGTTACAGGCAGTATAAGCATGCTACTTAGAAACAGGGAAGACACTAAACATTAAAGACTTTAAATATTAGAAGAAACAGCTGTGAGGTTTTAGCTGTTGACTTTAGGGAGTGGGGCAGATATCATTATTTTATTAATAAAACTTATGGAACTATCTGACTTTTTAAATTATGTATTACTAATTGATAAACAAAAAATTCTAAGTGACCTGACTTTTTTGAAAGACAATCATTTACACTCTGCAAGTCCTGTATGATTAAAGACAAAATGCAGACAACAAATCATATTGCTTTATAGCAATTTATTAAGTAAAAAATCCTTTAAAATGTTTAATCAGGGGGAGGGGGAGGGATGGATTGGGAGTTTGGCGTTAGTAGTTGCAAACTATTACATTTAGAATGGATAAACAACAAGGTCCTACTGTATAGCACAGGGAACTATATCCAATCTCCTGGGATAAACCATAATGGAAAAGAATATAAAAAAGAATGTATATATGTGTATAACTGAGTCACTTTGCTGTACAGCAAAAATAAACATAACACTGTAAATCAACTATATGTCAATTAAAAAAATATTAAAAAAAAAGAAAAAAACCCACTGTAGTAACAGTCTAAAATTATACAACAACATGAAGCACTTCTGATGGAGAGGGAAAGATGTTAGGTTTTTATGGATTCAGGATCAAATCTGAACAGAGTGTATTTGAGTTTAGTTACTTGTTGATACTGTAAAACACACATGGTGAGAGATATGAAAGGATAATAAACTCCATGTAAGAAAGAATTGATTCATGATTTTAAGGGCAGGAACACCGTCTGTAACACTGGGGTATGAGGTAAAAAACACTGAGATTCTTTTTCTTTTTTATTGAGGGAAACTCACATTACTGATACCCTTTTAAACACTGAAGATGTCTGTTATTTCTTACATAAAGGAAAACTGAATTAGGAAAAAACAGAAAAGAAACCATAGGGCACTAAACCAATTATCCAGGAGGACCAAAACTTTTCAAAGTTTCATCAAGGTATTTATGAAATCTATATTTTAAAAAGCCAGAGTGGATTCTGTAACTCCTCTGATTTTGTTGCATTGAAACCAAGATTAGGATGGTGGACTGAGCATTTAAACCTGTCCTCTCTTCTTATTCCAAATCTCTAGAAATGATAGAAAATATATTTTTATGAAAAATTCCTAAATAGCGCTGGAAAGTAGATGAGTCATCACACATCCCAAATCATTCAGTGCTTTCTGAAAGCCTACAAGCTGTGAGATCATACTACTGGAAGAAAACCCCACTGGGGAGAATAGCTATTAAAGGCAGAAATAGCCTAGGGGCTATATGAACCTAAAAAGCAAGGATGAATGACACTAGAGTAGCTCTAGGACAACTGTTAAAGGGATTGGTTAGAAAACTGTACTTGAAACAGGTTATGATTATATAACTCCTTTAATCCATGATTAGTAATTACAGAAGATATTTGTCTTCAGTTTGAAGTGATAAAGGTTTAGGTTGGAGAAGCAAGATAGTGCCCCAAATCTGATAAAAAACAATTATCTAGGGCCCTAAGAAGCTCTGAATTCCAAGTAGGATAAACACAAAGAGACTCACTCAGACACATCATAATTAAACTGCTGAAAGCTACACAGAGAATCTTGAAAGCAGTAAGAGAAAAATAACTTATCAAGTATGAGGGAACAACAGTACAATTAATGGGGACTTCCCTGGTGGCGCAGTGGTTAAGAATCCACCTGCCAAAGCAGGGGACATGGGTTTGAGCCCTGGTCTGGGAAGATCCCACATGCCGCAGAGCAACTAAGCCCGTGCGCCACAACTACTGAGCCTGCGCTCTAGAGCCCACGAGTCACAACTACTGAAGCCCGCGTTTCTAGAGCTGGTGCTCCGCAACAAGAGAAGCCACCGCAATGAGAAGCCCGCGCACCGCAACGAAGAGTAGCCCCCACTCGCTGCAACTAGAGAAAGCCCGTGCACAGAAATGAAGACCCAGTGCAGCCATAAATTAATTAATTAATTAATTAAAAACAAACAAAAAAAACCAATACAATTAATGGCTGACTTTTAATCAGAAATAATAGAGGCCAGAAGGCACTGGACTGACATAGTTGAAGTGCTGAGAGGGAAAAAAAAAACTATCAACCAATAATTCTACATCCAGCAAAACTATCCTTCAAAAAAGAAGGTGAAATAAAGACATTCCCAGGTACACAAAAACTAGGAGAATTTGTTGTAGCAGACTCACCCTATAAGAAATACTAAAGGGGGTTCTTCAGGTTGAAAGGAAATTTTACAGAGTAATTTGAATCCAAAGGAAGGAATAAAGAGCACTGGAAAGGTAATTATGTGGGTAACTATGAAAGATATGTGTGTGTGTCTCTTTTCTTAATTTTCTTTTAAACTCATAAGATTTAAAAAATAATACTATATTATTGGATTGGGTCTGTAGATGTAATTAACATATGACAAAAATAGCACAGGAGGTGAGAGAAAAATAGAATTAGAGCAAAGTTGCCACATTTTGCCAGTCTTAAGTCAGTATTAACTTGAGGTAGATCAAGATAAGTTAAAGGTATATATTATAATCCCTGGAGAAACCATTAAGAAGATAACTGGAAAAAACATAGCTAAGAAACCAACAGAGGAATTAATTAAAATGACACAGTAAAAAAATATTTAACACTACGAAGGCAGCAAAGGAGGAACACAGAAGACATGAGATACATATAAAACAAATAGTAAAAGTGCTGAAAAGCCAAACATTTTAATAACTACATTCAATATGAATGGTCTAAACACTCTCATCAAAAGGCAGAAACAATCAGATTGGATAAAAAAGCAAGATCTAATAAGACACTTACAGATTAAAACTAAAAGGATAAAAATATATATTATGCAAACAGTAACTATGAGAGTGGTATTTATATTAATATCAGACTATAGGCTTTCAGATAAGAAATATCAGGGATAAAGACAGACATTGCATAATGACAAAAGAGCCAAAGATGATACAACAATTATAAATATATACGAATATTTTTAGATAAAATGATAGTTAAAGAAGACAGGTTGAAGAGAGCACATGCATAATAGTACAAGGTAAGACAAATATTAGAATTAAAAAATATTTAAGAAAGCTTTCTTGAAATGAAAGGATATTTGAAGCTACATGATGAAAGGGGATGCCATGATTAGGAAAACTGATCCTAAAAATAAGGTTAGAACATAGTATTTCAAAAATAAATATTCCTCTGGGCAGCCAGGCAAAATAATTATGTCATATAAAAGAAGGAAAAGTTACAATAATATTCAGTAATAGAAGACAATAAAAGAATTTCGACAAGGCACTCGAACTCTTTAAACTTTTTAAGTATAAAGCTATAAACAGGGAGCTTTAAACATGCAAGAAGTCAAAGAGTATTTTCCCCATGAACCCTCTTGACTAAACTCAGAAAGTTAAATTTAGCCAACAGATAATTCAAGAAATTATGGCAAGAACACTGATGATGAGCACTGAATATATTTAATGTGTGGATTATACTGGCAAAATAGAATATAAATGTTACATATAACATAAAAATGGTATAATGGACAAAAATTAGGAAGGGAAAATGGAAAATGGCAGGCTATTACCTCATTTATGTTACCAAAAAGCCAAAGTATATTACTTAAAACTGATAAATCCAAATTACAGAAACATATACATATTTGCTACTACAAAAGTAAACATTAAGAAAATAACAGACTAGATAAATCAGTATCTAATATAGTTAAGAGAAAAGGGCAGAAAGGACAAATACTAAAACTTTAAAAAATAAGGAGAATATAACCATAGAAACCAAAGAAATTAGAAAGAATCATTAGACATCACTTGGCTCAACTCTATGCAAATAAATTAGAAAAGCTGAGTGAATACTATTAACCCTTTAGTAAACAAATAATTCTGATGCTAGCTAAACTGTTCCTAAGCATTGAAAAAACTGTAAAGGTTCCAAATTCTTTTTGAAGGGAATTTAAACTAATTCTAAAGCCCAACCAAAATTATTCTAAAAAGGAAAACTATATACCATCTTATTTATGATATTGAAACAGAACTCCTTTAAAAAATTAGTAAACAGAGTCCATAATAAAAGAATACTTCCTGACAGAGTAGTTTATTCTAGAAAGTCAGAATGATTTGATATTGGGAAATTTTATTACAATTAATCAAATTAATAGATCTAAGGAGAAATACCATATAATCACCTCCACAGATGCTGAAAAAACATGTGACACAATTCAACATCGTGATAAAACATAGTAAAATTGTAAATGAAGGTTACTTTCTCAACATGATAAATGATAGGTATCTCAGATTCAAGTATGAATCAGAAAGCACCAGAGGGAACTAAAACAAGGAACATGACAGGATGCCCTCCATTCCTACTATCAATTAACACTGTAGCAAAAGTATTAACTCTTGGACAAAAGAAAAGCATACTGGGTTCTTAGGAAGCTTCAAAACTGTAACAATATCTCTATCCTCCTTAATGTGATTAAGATAAACCACCAACTGGTTTATTTCTTTATTTTTTGTTAAGCCAAAAAAAAGGATCCAATGTCAGAACACTGAAAATAGAGCTATGAGAAGGGATTGTCTTAACAGATATTAAACAACACTAAAAGTCTTCTGTAATCAAAACAGTGGGATAGAGGTGTATGAACATCCAACCACTGGAAAAGAATAGAAAATCCAGAAACAAACTCAAATACATGTGGGATTTCAGTATGAGATAAATATGGTAGTCTCAAATCAGTGAAGAGGTGAACTATTCAATGAAACATAACCTTCCTTGAATAATATAGGATAGGAAAGCTCTTTCCAACTACAGACAAAATCCAGAGTACATTAAAAGTTTGATTAACTTAACAACGGCAACAATGAAAAACTTCTGCATGAAAAGGTAAAAAAAAAAAAATGCAAACACAAGTGACAAAATGAGAAAAAATATCTGCAACTATCGTATCATATCATAAGGGTTAAACTCTAGTATATAAAGGAGTTCTTAAAAATCCATATTTAAAAAATGCCAAGAACCTAACAGAAAACAATGGGCAACTCTATGTCCCAGAAAAGCAAAATAGAAACAGCTTGATGAGGGCACAAGCCACATCTTTTTCCTTGATTCCCCAGGCCTGGCATATAGTAGAGGCTCAATAAATGTTTACTGAATGAATTTTATAACTGATGGCTTTTATATTCAGTCAGAAACATGAAAATTATTTTTATAGAATTAATGATTTGAAACATCCTAGACAAAGAGGTAATCTGACTTAATGTTCCTAAAATTAGTGACAGTGGAAACTAAGTTATTGCTAGATGTTTCAACAGAGGGCAGGGCTAGAGAGCATAAATTATGATGAGTAAATGATTTTAATGAACTCACACGAATGTCTTGTCTGTTGATGAAAGGAAATCCAGTATAGGAAATAAAGTTAGCACTGTAATCTTTAAAATCAAAGGACAACAATATGTATAATTAGGGATGTGATAAAGGCTTATTCATTGGAGGCTTATACATAAATTAAACAGGATATACAGTCAAAAGAAACTTGAATTTACCTTCTACCATATTACCATCCTTCTGAAAAATTCTCTCTTCACACCACTGACAATGGATTAGGTACTGAATCTTCTTGGCTGTTTCATCTGCAGAAGTAGGCCCCCTCAAAACTCTCACAACAACCAATACAAAATGTTCCAGAGCCACTGCAAACAGTACTTCTATGCCTTTGTTACATCGGGCTGCAGCTCTGGAAAAATTTTTTAAAGTTATTTTGGGAGCTTATCATTTTCCTTTGTTTGGCATTATACTGACAATACTAACTTGGACACTAAACTATGGATGGGTTATGGGAAAATAAGGAAAATTCAATTCTTAGAGCAGTGATTTTAAAAGATCATTACTATAACTTCTACACAAATTGAAACACAGGATATATAGGATGCTTGGCAGGATTTTAGTAACTACACATTTTTCCTTATGATATCTTCTCAGTATTCTCTGGTTTTCAGTGTCACTTTGTTTCTTGTCATCACAACCATCTTTCTTTATTTTTATCTACTTTTTTCTATAAAAGCTTCCTCTAAACAATATATGTTTATTGAGTACTAACTACATGCAGGAACTGAACAGTCAGTGAAAAATGAATAAGCAAAGTCCTTGCCATTATTACTTTTACATACTTTTGGATTAAATTCTACTTGATACACCATTTATGTACTTAGTTTTCCCTCTACAGTTCTAAACTAACTTAAACTTTGTATGTATTGATTTGAATCAAGTTTATAAGCCATCATTTTTTTAAACTACATAAATAAAAGATGAAATGGACATTAAAAAATGATTGTTTCTAAATTGAAAAACAGTCTTTGCTTTCCCTTTTCATGGTGCTGTCCCCTACATTGTTGAAATAAACTGATTTGAAATTAACTTTCAATATTTTCTTTCTTACTACTTTAATTATTTTAATAACATTTTAAATTGAAGAGTAAACTATTTTAGGCACAAGCTTTTAAATCACATTCTAACATAACATAAAATTACCAAACAAATCAAGATTACATATATGGAATACGGAATTTGTATTTCATGCATATTTTGAAGAATGAAATAAACACTTCTTGTAATATTATTTCTTTTTATCATATACCCAGACAAGGTACACTGTTGGCCATTTGGTACCTTGCCACTGCAGCTACAACAATTCTGGCTGCTAGCTCCTTGTAATATTCAGTTCGGACAATGTTACAGCCGTAGTGACGCCGGGCAACATGTTGTGCCTTGGCATATAAAGAACTGATATCTGTAGAAGTCACTGACACTATGCCAAGGTTTCTTATATTTCTGAATGCAGAATCAAGATAGTTCACAGATGTTCCAAAAGGGTCTAGGTGTCTAAAATCAGAAAGAATATAGACTTATTTAAAATCATACTAGTATCCAAAATAATACCATTGTCATTATTTCTAATGACAAAATTCCATGGATTCAAAAGGACTTCATAAATCTAGTTTAAATACATAATTATGTTTTTAAAGTAAGCAATAAAACGATCATATGATATGTTAGACATGTAAAAATAAATCAGGCTTAGAGGAAATTGTCATGCCCAGGCATTTTATTTCAAATGCTAGAAAATGTTCTTACTGCATTCCTTAGGCCAATGCCAAAAAACTGTATTAATTTAAATAAACAAACAGTGACAAACTATGTTAATTTTTAACGGCCCCCTCTCTACCCCGCCTCCCGCCAAATCCAAGTCAGTTTAGAAAGACACAATTTTTTTCACTTACATGAAATCAAAAGATCTCAAATGCATCAGTACATTGGCATCCATTTTGGTCACCTTAATATTACCAAAGTTTTCCTCTCCTTCTTCAGGAATATCATCACTCTCTTCCTTTTCCTTACTGTCCACCACCACTTTCAATTTGTTTAAATGGCAGTTCTCCTGAATCAACGTCACAGAGTTTTCATTCAAATCATTAATTGTAACCTTGACTGCATTTCCAAGATGTTTTGCCCATTGTAATCCCATTATCCCTTGGGAGAAATTGGAGGAAAAATGAGTTTTTAAATTGTAATAAAGAAAAAAAGTAGTATAATAATAATAAAGAATATAATTTTATAAATAACAAAAACAATTCTTTCAAAATCTTAATACTTTCATAAGTAATTCTTATTCTACTTTCTCACTAAAATGCCTCTGAAGAAAATTTACCACAAGAAAATGTGTCTAACAGATTTCCATTAATAGTTTGTAAAACACTTTTCTATAATCCATGTTCAAATAAAATATCCATGTATGTTCTTTATTTGGGCTCTGGTAGGATTTTTTTTTTCTTTCTTTTTACAATGGAATACTTTTTGAAACAAAATCTTACAGAGAAACCCAATATACAATATGAGTAAGAGTGCAGTTACTCTACTTGAAGGGAAGATGGGTGGTTGGAACTCCTCCTGCTGAAGTTTACCCTAATGCACCAAAACATGAAAACAACTTTCCTGGATCAGTGCTTTTCAAATACTGCACAATAGCATCATTGTGAATGAAAAAGAACAACTTTGTATGTGTAAGCAAATGACCAAGAGGAATTGAGACCAAGAGGGCCCTTCTCACAGGCTTTCTATTCCTGTTGGACTTGAGTCATAAGGGACATTCACTACACAGTGGGAGATGGTGACACAAGCCTAGCCAGTATGGAGTAGAAAAACCCCTATTTACGGGAAGTATTAACCATCTTCTCCCTACATGTGCTTCATAAATGTAAAAAGTTAGCATTTACTATGTGCCGTGGTCTTTACATATATTTTCCTATTCTTATAACAAGCTTGTGAAGTAAGTTCTAATGTTCACATTTTATATTTATTTATTTATTTGGTTGCGTTGGGTCTTAGTTGTGGCAAGCGGGCTCCTTAGTTGCGGCTCACCAGCTTCTTAGTTGTGGCACTTAGGCTCCTTAGTTGCAGCAGGCAGGCTCCTTAGTTGCAGCTCACTGGCTCCTTAGTTGTGGCATGTGAACTCTTAGTTGCATCATGCATGTGGGATCTAGTTCCTGGACAAGGGATCAAACCTGGGCCCCCTGCATTGGGAGCGCGGAGTCTTAACCACTGCGCCACCAGGGAAGTCCCTATCCACGTTTTAGAGATGGGGAAACACACAAAATGACTGCTATGAGCTTGATTTAAGTTTACCAAGGCACATTAAAAAGAAAAGGCTGAGAAGATCTTACTTAAATGATAGTTTTAGTGATTTCAGGTTAAAAAAAAGAGTAGTTCATTGCATCATTATTTACAATAGCCAAGACATGGACACAATCTAAGTGTCCACAGATGGATGAATGAATAAAGAATATGTGGTATATATATATATATACACCCAGTGGAATACCATTCAGCCATAAAACAGAAGGCAATCCTACCATTTCAGACAACATGGATGGACCCTGAAGGCAGTATGCTAAGTGAAATAAATCAGAAAGACAAATACTGTATGATCTAACTTATATGTGGAATCTAAAAAAACCAAACTCACAGAAATGGAGATCGGATTTGTGGCTGCCAGAGGTAGAGACTGGAAGGGTGGGAGAACTGGGTGGATATGGTCAAAGGGTACAGACTTGCAGTTATAAGATAAATATGTTCTAGGGATATAATGTATAGCAGGGTGATTACAGTTAATGATACTGTACTGTTTATTGGAAAGTGACTAAGAAAGCAGAACATAAAAGTTCTCATAAAAATGGAAAAAAAAATCTGTAACTATGTGAGGTGATGGATGTTAATTTTTTTTGGCGATCATTTTACAATATATACATAGAGCTAATCATTATGTTGTATATCTAAAACTTATACAATGTTATATGTTGATTATATCTCAATAAAACTGGAGAAAAAAAAATGACTCCACTATCAAGAAGCATATATAGTACCCAGTCTAGGATAGACATTTAATAAATTTTATTGCATGTAAAAAGAGAGAGAGAGAAAAAGAGAGAGAAGTTGTGTCAGGGAAAATGCTGGGAAATAAATCTGGAAAAGTAGGTTGGGTCAGATTATAGAGGATATTAAATTGCAATCTGAGAAGCTGAACTCTATTTAGGCAATAAAGATGCATGATTTTTTTGACTGAGAAGTAACATTATCAATTCAGTGTTTCAGAGGAAGGGCTGTTTGCAATAGCATACAAGACAGACTGGGTGGGAGAGATACCATTGCCAAAAATCATTACATTGGTGGATACGGAATGGAAAAGGAGTATGAGTCATAATACAAAAGAAAAATTAGAACAGATCTGGTGGTTGAGTGTATGTGGGGACAGTGGCAGGAAAAGGAGTAAAAATTGATTCAAATTTAAAATCCGACTGGTGGGACTTCCCTGGTGGTCCAGTGGTAAAGAATCCGCCTTCCAATGCAGGGGACGTGGGTTCGATCCCTGGTGGGGGAACTAATATCCCACATGCCGCGGGGCAACTAAGCCCGCGCGACACAACTACTGAGCTCACCCGCCTCAACTAGAGAGCCTGCGTGCCGCAAACTACAGAGCCTATGTGCTCTGGAGCCCACGCCACAACCAGAGAAGAGAAAACCCGCATGTCACAACTATAGAGAAGCCTGTGTGCCACTACAAAGAGCCCGTGCGCCACAACGAGTGCCACAACAAAAGATCCCACATGCCGCAATGAATATGCTGCATGCTGCAACAAAGACCCAACCCAGCCAAATAAACAAACAAATATTAAAAAAAAAAACCCAACTGGCTCAGAGGATGTGATCAGCTTAAAATCACTACTTCATCACTTTTACCATATTTACAGAGACATTACTAATGATGATGATGATGGTAGTAGAAGTAGTAATAATACAATAATGATGATACTGAATAATTTTATAACATTTGCTATATACCAGACACTGTTCCAATTTCTTTACATGTATTAATTTACCTAATTTCACATTATTTTATGGTGGGTACCCTCCTTTAGATAGATGAGGAAACTGAAGCATAAATTTCCTGTGGTTAGACAGCTGCCATGTTATAAAGCTGGGATTTGAATGCAGCCAGTTTGATTCCACAGTCCATGTTTTTAACCACAAGTTCTCCCTGAGGAGAGGAACTTAAGTAGAGCTAAGTCATGCTTTCATCCTATTGGTACAAACTTCCCAAGAATACACTCCTATAACCTTTAAGAAGTAAGACGTGGATTAGGTACAAGTGGCTTCTTAGAAATTTTCTACTTTTTCCATTATCTTTTCTCTACTGTTAAGTCCTTTTGGGAAAATGTCTCAGTCTTTAAAATTTCACCTTACCCCACTGCCTAATGAGTAAGCAATATTTACTGCATCACAAAAAAAGAGACAACCAAACACCAACTGATAACTGATCACAGTAAATGTGTATTCTTGCAAAAAAAAAAAAAAAAAGCCTATCTGAATCTGATTAAACCTGAAGATCCAACTACCAATTTACAGAAATATGAGAGATAGAGGAATCATGTGATGGTTCATCTTATATGAACCATGGTGATGCAATCAGCAAAAATCTAGACTGTGGGAAACTCTACAGGGCAAATGACCTGTTATATCAACAAATAATTATCACACATACACACAAAATGATGGAAGGTAATATAGATTAAAAAGAGACTTAAGAGACATACTAAACAATTGAAATATAGTCTTTGGATTCTGATTTGAATTTTAAAAAATTATGAAATAATTAGGCATATCTAAACATTTGATGATATTAAAGAATTATTCTTAATTTTTTAGGTGTGATATGGTATATGGGTTTTAATTTTAAAAAGTCCTTGTCTTTTACATATCCCATTGAAATATTTACAGATGAAATGATCTGTGATTTGTTTCAAAATAATGGGGATATAGAATGGGGGAATGAGGTATGAGGGAAAGTGCATGGGAATACATATGCAAGACTGAGTATGAATTGGTAATTTCTGAAGTGAGTGATGGATATAAAGGGATTCATTTATTATATGCTCTACTTTTGTATATATTTGAAAATTTTCCACAATAAAAAAAATTACCTTGGATTTTTTTTTTCTATCAAAATATTTTGCTACATATGATATCCATATAAATGTCCTAGGAAAAGATACTGTACTGGAAGGTGGGCAAAAGGTACAAATTTCCAATTATAAGATAAATAAGTACTAGGGATGAAATGTACAACATGATGACTACGTATAGGTAACACTGGTATATAGGAACGTTAAGAGGGTAAATCCTAAGAGTTCTCATCACAAGGAGAAATATTTTTTCTTCTTTCTTTTCTTCTTATGGTATTGTATCTACATGAGATGATGGATGTTAGCTGAACCTATTGTGGTAATCATTTCACAGTATATGTAAAGCAAATCATCATGCTGTACACCTCAAATGTGTACACCTGTACAGTGATGTATGCCAATTATTTCTCAACAAAACTGGGAAAAAAATCTCTTTAGGTTCACGTGATATAAACAAACCCTTAGTTTTCAAAGTGGCTAAACAACAAGAAAAAAAAAGGGAAAGAAAAGATACTGTACAGATCTGATAAAGTGGGGTTCCAAAAAGGCTTCACTACTTACCAGTAGCTCCAAAGGCATCTAGACATTCCAAAGGTTTTCGTTCCTTAGCCAAAGCAGCCAGTGTACAGAATATTAGCTGCCTAGAAGAAAGTATAACAATCAAACAATTTTACGGCACCATGGTTTCATCATTGTAGATTTTATTTTAAGAATAGTGAGAAATGGGGCTCCTATTTACTATGCAAACTATTTTGGAAAGAGACCTAATATTCCTTACTTAACAGTACAAGAACTAAAAATCTGTGAAATTAAACTACAAATCGAATTGGGTTTTATTAACAAGTATTCACTATGAATAATGATTTTATAAATAAAACTTGCCCACAAACTTGCCCAACTTGCCCAACATGTTCATTTAATTATATAAAGTTAGACCTATTTTACTCTCTGAGAAAGAAATTGGTTTGGTAGAAGAATAAAAGAGAGAAAACAATCATTCTGAGAAAATGCTAAAATAAATGATTTTCAATCTATACCTAGTTTTAAGTTTCAATATATTAGAACAAAAAGATTAAGAAAAGGTACATCTGTAATTATCTGAAACATCCCATAACCCTGTTTTCAATTTATCTTACCGATTTAGTTTCATTTTGGGATTAAAATAGGAATCTGTTTTCTGAGGTACAGAATAGTTGGGACAAACTTGTACATCTGTGTCTGCCTCTTTCAAAATTTCATTAGGTGGTTTGGCAGCAGAAGCTAAAATTACAAAAAAAAAAAAGATTTCCAGTGAAATACAAAATAATTCTAAATATCAAAAACAATATACATTAAAAAAATAACCTTCCTTTATAATATTTCATGTTAATGAAATCAGTTGAGTAGATGCCAAAAAAATCCCCCCAAACTGACCTACCTAGCACTGTCTCTGGAAAAGAGTAGTACTCAGTTAAGTATTTGGTGATTTAAAGTTTGTCAGCTTAAAATCTTAACTGTCTAGCACATCAATGTATCTGTATACCTAGTTAAGAATGATCAACCTAAGATAGCACAAAATCCTAAAATACCTTTATTACTCATCAAACACTACATTGTGTTTACATAGGTTGGTTTGCTAAATATATTTTATTGTGGTTTAAACATTAGAAAATTAACCTCTCTGTGTAGTTACATTCCATTAGCCGGCATGGATGACTAAGAGTCACTATATTTCCTGAATGTGCTTGACTTCAGAACACTTTCTCATAATTATGATTTTAAATCACAAATTATATTCAAACAGCTATAAGCTAATGTAAAAAAATTATTCTACATTTAATGTACATTAGAATCATTTAGCTATAAACCCAAATGAAACAGTGATGTGTTTGTGTGAATATATTTTAAATATTTAAGAAAGGAGACATATGTAATATGTGTGGGGGAAATATAATTGAGATTCTCTATGTTTGGATTTCTTGATAACATTACTACCAGAATGTTAACTAAATGGGAACCATATTTCCCTTTCTACAATGCCAAATAAAAGTAATCTTTCCTAGTGTTGTGTTATATATCTTTCTATACTCAACAAAGTGTCAAGTCACATATCTCACAAGATCAGCCTTTCTCAAACCAGGTTCTGTGAGCAAATTAAGCCCTTCAAATAATTATTTTAGTGACTTTTTTTTTTCAATTCTTAAAGGGAAGGTCCAGAGTACCATTCTAGATGTATACGAGAGAAGTTAATTCATTACATATAATGGATGCCTTAGGGCAGGAGGGCTTAATTCTTAATTCTTGAGACGGAACTGTCTCAGTATTAACAAGCTACTAATAACTTGATATCACTCAGGATAATAAAGAGTCTTTATATATCACTCTACCTCCTTTTTCCAGTGTTTTTCAATAATAAGTATAACACAGTTATTGGTACAGGAGCCGTCATTCGTAATAAAATTCTATAGTCTTTCATTAAGATACCTATATTTACTTGAACATCAGTTACTTTTTTCTACCCATATTTAATATCTATCCCAGATATTAAATATATCTGTTAAATTGAGAACAGTTGAATATTGTTGGGAGTCTCACAGAAACAAAACAAAATCAGACAGATTAGTAGTTAACTAAATGGTTAAGTCACTGTATTTTGTCTGCTTGATATCTGAAAAGAATAATTAGACCATTGTTTAAGAATTTACTTGTTAACATGTTAATGAGATTGCTCAACTTACCAGCAATATACGTGGATTTAGTCTCTCCTTTATTCACATGGCGCCTAACATGTCCTAGCATATCCGTCCTTCTGGTGATTGTTGCTGAACAAATAATACAATGATAATGGGCTCCCATTTTACTGGATATCTATCAAACAGAGTATTTAATTTAAATACATAAATAAGTTACTAAGACAATGAAATAAAAGTTTATTTAATGTTGTAAATTTATGTATGTTAGTGTATTTAGGGTTTAACATATAGAAGATAGTATTCATTTTGCCATGTGACTTTGAAAGGATTTTTACTTCCTTACCTATATTTACATATGCTTTTTAATCTTACTTTACAATAGGCCACAAGTTTAATTTCTTAGTTTTATCCATTCATTCTAATCAGCAAATAACTGTACTCTATCTTCTATAAGCAGCACTTAACAAACGGTATGACACTAGCAGCAATGTGCTGGTAGATGTATAGCAACTGGCTCTCCAGGAAAATAAAGCCCTGATTTGTAGTGTCTGCAGCTGTCTGTGGTTTATGTACTCTACCATGGCCGATGTCAAGCTACAACTGTGACATTTGAAGCTACCAATGTGACATCACTGAACGTGAATTTGGGAAGAGATGTGCAATATCATACCAGAGAACACTGCCACCGTGCAGATATAGAATACATAAATAACGTTAAGAGCACAGGTAAAAGTAAAATGTAGTAAAATAAATGGGAAGTAGTGAGTTGTGAGTATTCATTACCTTTGTTTTTAATATAATTTATTTACTTTTAAGTTTATATAATTTAATTTTTGATGATGGCCACATTTAACAACGAGCTTTCAAGATTTCTGGAAAATTGAGCTAGTTCTAGCACACTACTAAATGTTAGAGAAAGAATAAAAAGTCTATTTTTCCAAGTAAAAATTCTAACTTTATAGTTCCTTATTTAGCTGAGAACAAAAACACCACTCCAACAGCTCTTTCCTGCTTTTGATGCCTTTTTACTCTTATGTCCTATTTACTCGGGGTCATAGAGCAAGGAGAGAATAGTCAAGAACATTGCACAAGGTTCCTTATGGCATTGTGGTTATCATATTCAAAATATCTTAGATAGGGTTAATGGACTAAGCATTATCCTAACTACTTAAGAAATGTTTGTTTTTTCCCCCCAGTACTTTACTTTTTTTAGTGACTTGAAAGGAAAATTAATAATGAGGACCCATTAAACTAATATGCATTCCGGATAGTGTCACTATAAAATATTTTATAATTTGTATTCCCCAAAGGTCAAATCTATCCTAAAAGTAAACACACATACTTTTAACAAAAAGTTAGTGAGATTTCAGAAAGTTTCTTCATTCTGTCCTTTGACAAATTAAGAGGAAGAACATAGGATGAGTATGAATCGACACATATTAAGATATTTACTAAACCACAGAAATTAAAGGCTCTTATTCCATGATCAAAATTTATTTTGAAAGAAAAAAATTACTATTTAAAAATCTCCATTCCAAAATTAGTAAGTGGGTTAACTTTCCTTTTGAACACAAGAGAGCAGGTGATCTGACTGAAATTAAAAACTTTAAAATGAAAAGTTCAATATAGCAACTTCTTTCATACATTTCATATTTTTCCTACTATGGTAATCTGAAAGCCCTTGTAAACAAAATCTTAAACTCATTGCTGAATATGCACATTTTAGTCATAAAGCAAGTCAAAATTGCACTTTCTTTAGGGACAGCTAAATCTAAAAAAAACAAATCTACCATGTGATTACCTGTTCTCCAATAATGTTTGGTTTCACTGGTCGACAAGGTAAGTGACAGATGCACATCCTGTAACCTAGAATGAAGAATGAAGAATTGCTGCTTGTCTATCACTGTTCATTAAGTATTCAATTATTATTAAAAATTACTAGCAAATTTTATTTTATAAGAATAATTGAGATTATTCTTATATTTGTAACGTCATAATTTATTTGAATGAGATTGCCTTAGTTTTACGCACTTGCTGTATATGACATAGTATAAAAACAAATACAGGAGATCTAGGGTCAAAATCTGGTTCGGCCAAAAGTATCTGTGTTACCTTGGATTAGTCATTTAGCTTCTTTGGGGCTCCGTTTTATCGTCTTTCTGCCATCTTGACTTTTTCTTAGGCTTCATCTTCTTTGCCTTATGCTGCATTTACCATTACACAGCCTCTTCTTCATTTATGATACGGCACTATCTTATTTCTCTTCCCACCTTTCCTACTTAATCTTCTTTATAGATTCTTTTCCCTCTCTCATACTCGAAAATGTAGATTTTCTGTATGCTTGATGTGCTACATAAATTTTTTCTCATTTCCTTGGTAACTGTAGTGCCTTTCATGATTGCAACTATCTCCCCTGTGAGAATGAATCCCAAATTATAGCTCTCTTACCAACTCATTCCTGAGGGCCAGATCTCTACTTCCAATTGCCTATTGAAGACATATGACTGGTTATTTCAAAACCTACTGTCGGGAATTCCCTGGCGGTCCAGTGGATAGGGCTCCACGCTTCCGCTGCAGGGCACATGGGTTTGATCCCTGGTCCCTGTTTGGGGAACTAAGATCCCACAAGCCGTGTGACGCAGCCAAGAAAAAAAAAACAAAAACAAATAAAAACCCAACAACAACAGAACTCCAAAAAACCTACTGTCAAGGACTAAAATTTTCATTTCCTCTTGAACCAGGTCTCTTTCTCACCTTTTCAATGAATGATAATGCCTTCCAGTTACTCCCAATTCAAAAACTAAGTTATCTTTAACTCCTTTCTTCTCATACTTTACATCCAATCATTTATTTGTATATGTTGAAGTGTCTCAGGACTCAGACCTTGGACAACAACTTTTTTCCACCTATATGTACTCTTAAGGTTATCCCACCCAGTCTTATGGCTTTAAATACCATCTATATTCTGACAACTCCCAAATATGTATCTCTAGCCCAAACCTTTTCCCCAAAGTCTAGATTCATGTAGCCTCCAGGCTACTTGATATCTCCACTAGATGCATCTCAACATTTGCATGCCTAAATCTGAGGACCTGTCCTTCTTTCTCATACCTAATGCAGTCTTCTCCATCCCAGTAAAGGACAACATTTTTCTAGTTGCTCAAGTCTCAAACACAAGCATTCTTGGCTTTTTCTCCCTCATCTCACTTCTATTCCTTCAGCAGATCTTATTCAACATATTTGCCAACTACTTTGAAGCCTGCTCACAAAGACAAAATCTATCATGTTCACCATCTACCAGATGACCACCATGTGAAAGAACCCAACATCCTAATGTACATGACAGAGTAAAGCAATACTATGAGCCATCAAAGAGAAGAGAATAACTTGGAGGAGGGAGACCAAACCTAAAGATTAAACAATGGCTTAAATAAAGCAAATGAAAGAGACCTTTGTAATTAAAATGAGATCTTTCTTTTTTGATAAGAAGTCAATATGGTTTACTATACATTCTTATAAATAATTAAACATAAAACATACGGCTTCTGAATTAGTCTCTAATACCCTTTTCTCTAAGTAATTAGTGATAATCTAAGAAAATAATTCTGGTATAGTTCTGGCTTCTTTTTTTGGGTGTCTTATAACGGCTATTTCATTCAGTCTGGTTGAAACCCCGGATAAGCACATTTAACAATGACTATACTTATATAATCATATACAAATATAAGTATATACATGCTTAGATTGATATTTAGGGCTTTTTGGGGGGGGGTACTTTTTGTTTTTATCCCATATATTGCTATTTTCATTAGTAGTTTACCATGGAAATCCTTCCAAGTAAACTGGTATAAATCTAATATACTCTTTTCAATGGCTGCATAATATTTCATGGTATGTATGTACCATAATTTATTCAATCTCTTTTATTTTAGTTCCAAGTTTTTGTCACTAAGCCCATGCTGCAGTGAATATTCTTGTACACCTATCCTTGTGTATTGCTTCTTTTACTCCTAGGAAAGGCAGTGCCTGGTGGATGAATATTTAAAATTTTTTAAATGTTGCCAGATCTCTTTCCAAAAATGCTGTAATATATAATTCACTATCTCAGAATCTAATAATTCACTGTCTCTAAGAAGTATTTTAACTTGGTAAGATGTTGTTTTTTGTTCTTCAACTTTATTCATTTCTTTATATGAGTCCTCTCGTTAAACTTACTCCCTCAAATTGTGTCATTTTTGTCACTATTATAATTGTTTTTTTCTAATTTCCATTTATCTAGAGTAGAGAGACTCTGATTTTGAATATTTATCTTGTATCTCACCACTGTTCCAAATACTCTCATTAAATGGCTTTTTTAAGCCATCAGCAGAAAAAAAAAAGATGTTATCTTCTTTTTTCCAATATTCATACCAATTATTTTATTTTCTCGTTTTAACACATTTATTATATCTTCAAAAATATATGTAAAATTGTAGTTGTTCTAATATAAAAGGAAAAGTATAACTTATTAAAACATGGTTCAATAAGTAATGTGGACCTTCAGCGCCAAGCACGCTGTACGGAAGAGATGCTTAATAAATGTTTGCCAAACTAAACTATTGGTGTCACATCTATCTATTGCCTAGAGAGCTATATGGTCTTTTATTAATAAATACATTAAAAGGGGCATTAATCCTTCATGATTTTAAACTGAAAATATTTGATTATGTTTTCATTAAAATTCCAAAACTGGTACCAAATCTTTAATTTCGTTTACATCACTTTTAGCAAGCACAAAAATACTAACCTTCAAATTCAACTGAGACTTTCCAGTGTAAATTTTGAAGGTGACGATGAAGCTTATGACTATTACAAGCTCTGAATTTTTCCTTGGGGCACAATGGACAAGCCTGTTTGTTTCCTGTTAAAGGAAAAGGAACTAATAAAGCAGAGAATAGACTAGCTATTAATGCTTAAATTTAGCTACAAAAGAAGTAACGGGGAACCTCTCTTGCCCCTGCCCTTTACCCCCCAAAACACACACTCACACACCTTAGATACTATCTTTCTTAACATTAGGGAGAAGTCATTCCTGCCTCAGCAGGTACTTAACAATAGTTGTTTTAGCACATGGTCAGTGACTTATTTTTTTACCTACAACTCTCCTCTCTGTGGCTAGCAGATATCCTTGTTGCCAGTGGGAACAGAGATGATGAGGAAGTGATAAACTACATGATATCCCTCCAGCCAAAGTGCCTGCCAGAGAGAATGTCATTCTGTACTTTGGGCAGGAGAAAAGGCAGCAGTTGTCACACTCCCAGAGGGCTAGGAGCTGGGCAGAGAGCATAAGTATCTGCTCTGATACTCTTCTACTCTAGCAGCAACAAAAATAGTTAATGTGCGGAGTTAGAAAAATGGAAGAAGGAATTGGAAGGAGTACCTTGGATCCTATATAATTGCTATTCTGAGACTGGGGTCATGGTTACAACCACTGTATCCTATTACTAAATTTCTAAGTTCTTCCTTCTTTATTAACATATTCTTGAAAAGATTATGTGTTAAATAAGTTTTATTTAATTAGAAATGTAATGTTTCTTAATAAAAACTTTGATAGTATACAAAAGAATTAAAATCTCAAATCCAGGTTTAAAGCGATAAAATATACAGAAATAATAACTCAATTTTTAATCCAACAAATATCTTTCACACATAGCACATGGCAAGTATAAGCACAATTTTATTTCTTATTATATATATATATATATATATATATATATATATATATATATATATATATACTCTGCCTACTTCAGAAAACCGTGAGATCTTAAGGATGGAATCCAAGCACTAAGGATGGCAAAGTAGAAAGAGAAGAGCTTGGGGCGCTGACGACATTGTGAAACTCTGTACAAGCCCTAAATTGTCAGCCTTGGGACTTCTTTTACATGAGAGAATATAAGCCTCCATACTACTTTTTGGATTTGTTACTCATAGTAAAATGTAATTCCTAACTTTTAGAATACAAAGCCCTTATATATCCATGAGACTGTAATTTCCTTGAGAAGTTGTGAAATAACTTATCTCATAGCACCTTTGAATATAGAAGGCTATAATTTCCTAAGTAAAAAACCATTATTTTACTTCTGCTCTAGTTCAGTGAAAATAAACAAGTCTATGCTTAGAAAAATTTTCATGTGTCGAAAGATGACAAATCATTAGAAGCTGAGAAAAAACACATTTTCAAATCATGGAAATACCTGCATCAAGATTATCTGAGTTCAGTGAACTGGCAGAGTCAAAATCCCCTTCAGTTACGAAAGCTAACTTCTCTAGATCAGCAAGTTGCCTTTGAATCGAGATGTGTCTCTCTGAAAGGAAATTTTAAGAGTTAGAAAATTATGCTTTAACAATCTGTATTCCAACTTCATTTTTATTTGATCACGTCACATGGAATTTTACTTTTATTTCCTATAGCACAGTGCCCTAGTACCTAGATGGGAAACTCAGTTTATAAAATGACAAGTGTGCCTAAGAAGGCAGAGTCGGGGAAAAAACTCTGCTGTGTAACCTCACAGCTTTCAAATTCTATCTTATTATTCAATATAATTCTACAAAAGAAAGGTTCTAGTCTGTACAAAACACTGAAGCCATGTTTCCTGTTTTCAAAGAAATTTCAACCAGGTGAGAGAGATTAACACGTTAACTACTAACTAGAACACAAGGCAGGATGAAATGAACACTAGGGGTAAAGGTAATATGATGCTGGCCTACAGAGGAAGGAGTAATTCATTCCAACAAGTGCTCCTGGGAATGTCTTCACTGAAGAAGTGGCATTTGACTGAAATTTAGGGCATGAATAGAATTTCATAAGGTATGAATAGAATTTCAATAAGTAGAGATTTGGTATCAGGCCTTATAAACTGAAGTAACCTAATAAACAAAAGCATGTGGTGTAAAAATACACAGCCACCTCTATACCACTCCTGGCTGGAAAGTAGTATGTTTGGGGGATAGAGCTGGTAGAAAGATATGCAGCCAAAAATGTATCACGGAAGGCATAAATTCTATGCAAGTTAGTTTGGACTTTACTCTTCAGACAATGTTAATTCAGGTTTCTGAGGAAATCAAAGACATGATTTGAATGCATTTCAGGAGGGTATCTCTGGCTGTAGTACCAAGGATCAATAATTGAGGTGAGAAATTAGTAACAGAAAAGTACTGGAGAAGAGAAGGTAAAAAAAGAAGCAAAGAACTTGGGATGTGAAAGTACAGGTGAAGATTAAAGGACGATCCTGAGATTTAATAATACTGTTAACCAATAAAGGAAGCAGAGAACACTTTTGGCACAAAGGAAGAGGAAAGAGGAGACAAGGGAATTTAGTTTTTTACACAGTGTGTTTGATTACTACTGGTATTAGGTACTCAAGTCCAGTAGGCAGTTGAATTGTTTTTGGAGCTCAGGAGGGATTCTGAATAGATATAACTCATAAATACACGTTAGGTGAAACTATGAGCATGAGTAAGAAAGCGTAAGGGAAAAATATTGTGATACAGAGAAGAAAAAAGCCAAAACTCAGTCCCAGTAACACATTTTTGGGTTACTCAAATATTATACATTCTTCAAATTACATACCTGTAAGTTTTGGAATATATGAATAATCTTTCCAAAATATGTTTAACATATTCTTGAGTAAGTCGTGTGTGGGATGCATTCCCCAATGCTGCTGAACCCACTACTGATTCATATAAATGGATACAATTTGTAAGTGAGGTATGGAGGTATGTAGATATTTGTAAGAGACGTTGAGGAAAATCAAGAGGGTACATTCAAAAAGGAAAAATGGTATGGAGAATCAAGATAATGCAGAAGCCAAGAGAGAAGACACTGTAAAAGAGAAATGCTCCACAGTTAAGTATCACAATTAGTTGCAGAGATCAAGAAAAGACCACTGGATTTAGTATTTAGCAAGTCTCTAGTGACCTTTAAGAAAGAAGGTTCAGTGAGGTGTCTGAGAGTACAAATGGGATTGGAAGGAGAAACCAAGTATAGAAAATCAGCATAGATTACTTTTTTTCAATAAGTTTGGTAGTATAAAAAAGGAGATGGATGGGATTGTAACTTGTTTTTTCTTTCTAAGGATAGAGAGACCTGAATATGTGTAGCCCCAAGGGAAGGAACATTTACAAAGTGGAATCCTGAATATGCAAGACTAGGAGATGTAACTGACAGGAAAGGATCCCCAGTGAGATAGGAGTCAATGGGGGTAAACCACAAGGCTCTCTAATATTAATTATATAATTAGATTATACAATTTCTCGACACTACTGTCTTCCTGCCTATCCCTCTCCAAGCTTCATGCCCAGTTGCTTTGTTTTCCTTCTGTATAATTTGTGTTCTTGTTTGTCTCCCCTACAAATAAGCAGTAAATAGGCAAGGGCTATGTCTTATTCATCTTTGTAACGGTTAAGTGCCTAGTGCAGTAACTTGCACACCGCAGGCACTAAAGTTTTAAACTAATTTTTAAAAAAAATCATTAGTCTTTTTGGATGCAGTAGCACACTGAGTCAATAATTTTGGAATTCAATTCAGCACTGTCAGACATTCCTGCTAAAATTTTTTAAAAAACAATTTTTACCTAATTCTAAAATGAGAAAAACAAGGAGCAACAAATGCTATTGGTTAACTTCTTATACCAGGTATTGTTCAAATGACTTACAATGAGATATGATTTCTATAAACAGGTAAAATTTTTTCCCACTTTACAAAAACCGTTAATTGCTAGGTGTCTGACCTTACTGTCTAGTAAGATTCAGGCATGAATCCACGTGTACAAACCAGCCTATTTAATTTGAAATCATAAAAGCTTTTGGCTTTCATAGTTCAAAGATCTGTGTGTGTGAAACAAGATATATAGTGCTACATAACGATGTGCTTATTTAAATCATTCCAACTACTAAGTAGTACAAAGCGAAAGGGGCCTGGTAAGCTAGAAAACTGAAAATCCTGTGGTCCGTTATTGAAGTAAACTCTAAAAGATCTGTCTAAAGAGTCATGATATGCCTATGTACATCTCTGAAATCACTTTCTGGTTCAAGACAGTAGTTATCAGTCAATCTGTACTTTAAATCACTCAATCTTTTTGTAACACACTAATCCAGAAGTCAATAGGCAAACCTCTTGTTCAATCAGATGAGTCCAAGATGCTAGGAGGTTCTTTTAAAACTTCTTTTTCCTCAATTTTCAATTCTATTTCAGATATGCCATCTTCATCTTGCCTAGTTAAGACTGATTTCAGAGGGCTACCTAGACCATCTAAAAATAATTTTTAAAATGTGATTAATATGTTTCTAATGCATGTCAGATTCTCAGTCATTACCTACTTGTCCCAGCAATGCATTTTCAGGTGTCTCAAACATCATGCATTCTTCAAATTACACACTTGTAAATTTTGGAATATATGAATAAATCTTTCCAAACTATATTCAACATATTCTTGATGGTGGGGAGCTGGAGAAAGCATGCATTCCCTAAAGCTGTTCAACCACCTCTGATAAACATAAAAATATCCCATCTAGAGATGAGTTAGGGAGGATACCTTACTCAGGAGAGTGTTCCTCCTCTTCCCCCATTGTAGTTGTGGATGAAGAAACAACTGGCCTTATTTTGCACCTACTAGCTCTGATCTTCTCTGATGAGGAGGGGCCTACCAGAGGCATGCTGACTTTGTCTCTTCTGTGATCTGCCCTACTCTTAAATCTACTATAACAATTTATATGTTGTTTTAAAATTGTAAAATAATTCTACTAGATTATAACTGTCCAAATGTTTTATAAACATTAATCTCACAACTGGCTTAGAAGTAGGAAAGACAACGAATTAATTTAAGATATTTTGTTATGATTCAGAAAGAGCATAAAGGTCAATTTTGGGACTAAATTTTTAAAGAAAACTTTTAGACCTTACATTTGAAAACGTTCAGCAGATTCTTAAGAAAGTGTTACTTATCAATCTTTTAAATTCCTTTATGGTCCAATAAATCATCACTTAGAAAACATGCAAGCACAATCAGAAGCACAATAATACGGGCTATTAATTTTCAACAGCCGACTTCTGATGGAAAAACGTACAAAATTCAATTGGTATTTATGTCTGAGGGAAGACATCTGTAATTTAGCCGACTCTTTCTTAAACTATTCATCAGCCTCAAATTCTTTTTGGAAGCAAGCTGCTAAAGAAAATGAAATAATGAGAAAAACCCATCTCTTGTCTCTGTCGAGGCACAAAAGCTAATTGACAGCAACGGTTGCTAAATCTTGGCAGTTAGCATCTACTACAGTAAACAGGTTGCCTCGGTTACTCTATCATATTTTAAAGGACTTAGTGAACCATGGCAGACGGGGCTGAGAGGGAAACTACCAAATTAGGTGTAACTTCTAATTTTTGTACCAAAAAAAGACTCCCTTTAACGAAGAAGCCCACAACCTCATTATTTCCTTCTATCTGCAGCACCCCTGGCCTCCACAGATCCTTCACTGTGAGGTCCTCGAGGTTTGTGGAGATGCCTTCCCCCATCCTACACCCGTTTTACCCGCTATACGGGTTCCTCCTTCCTCCCCCCATTTCTCTAAAACTGCCTTTCCCCATAAAAACCATCCCAGGGGAGAAGGGCCTCCCCTACTCCCCAGCAAGGCGCACTTTCTCGCTTCTCCTGCGGCAGACAGATCTGGGCCTCCTGCACTTACTGCTTTCAGCCTCATCAGGGGCAGAGGCTAGGGACGGGGACAGGGTCGGAGCCTGGGCCAGGGCAGGGGCTGGGACTGGAGCCGAGGCCGGAGTCGGGGCCGAGGCCGGAGCCGAATCCGGGGCCGGAGCTGGGACCCGAGCCGAGTCCGGGGCTGGGGTCGGGACCTGGACCTGGGCCACTTCCACCTCCTCCTCCTCCTCCTTCTCCTGGGGCAGCAGCTCCTCCTCCGCCATATTCTCCATAGTTACCGCCTCCGTGCCAGGCCCGACCGGGGACCAGGAGGGGCTCACGGCGGGGTGAGACAACTGGCGTGAAAGCCCAGAGGGCCGGATCCGAGGAGTGGGGAAGCAAATGGGGAGGGCGGGATGCGTGCAACAGACAAAAGACGAAGAACCAGTGACCAAATCCAGCCAGCAGAAAAATAAAAAGCAACAGACAGCGATTCGCGGTCCCGTCCGCTTCCTTTTCCCCAAGACGTTACGACGCCAGCCCAGACTGCGCAGGAGCGGGCTGGGGACGGCGTCCAATGAGGTTAGAGAGTTCCGTTTCCGCGGTGCGTCTCCGTCCCAGGCGTCAACAACCGAATCCAGCCAAGACTACAATACCCAGGGTGCACCGCGCCGCCTGGGTGGGCGGAGCCGGAGTTCCAAGTCCTCAGAGGAAGTGAACGCAAAGCTAAACAAAAGCTCTGGAGCAGTTCGAGCCGTACCCTGCCTCCGAGCGCAGAACTACATTTCCCAGCGGGCAGCGGGCTCGGGGTCCCTTTCCCTTGGCCTGGGCGTCCCGAGTCGCCACCGGCGCGAGCGCTGGTGAATAAGGTAGGGAGCCGGGGCGGGGTGGGGGGAGGAATCGTTGACGTTACGCTCACTCCGGTACCGTAGCGGGCGGCCGGCGGGACGGACGGAGGATTCCGGGTCCCTTTGAGCCTGGGCTGGGCGACTCTGGGGGCGGACCCGGGGTTGAGCCTGCTTTGTGAAGGGTGGGGTTCTGGCCCGGCCCTTTCTCTGGAGCTGCCCCTCGCCCCGGCTAGGGTCAGGTGTGTTAGTAAGCGAGCCCGTGGCCTAGGCGGTTTACAGGACGCTGACAAGCTCGCCTGTCAGTCAGGTGGACTTCGAGTTGGGGGTCTGTTCCTCATTTAGTACCTTCACGCACACCGTGACCCGAACACTCTTTTCCTTTTGTTTTTATTTTTGCCCTAACCTACGTATTCCCAGTATCAGCGCTGCGCCGTGGCTGTAAGATTCCTGTGGATACGGAATTTGGCGGGGTGGGGGCGGGGGGAGTGCCCTGTGCTTATATTTAGGCTGTTAATACCCAAAGCTCGTTAATATGTTGAGCTTCGGGGCACTTGACTGATGCGATTCACATTCCTCAAGGCGTATGCAAGTGAGTTCCCCGGCCCCCGTACTTCTCTTGCCTTTACTCTCTGAGCTTGCTTGAGCTTAAGCCGCGCTCCTTCAAGCCCGCTGGGGTAGGCAAGGGGAAAATTTTTGAGTTTTCTGGCTACTCCGCCTGGGACTGGTCCGAATGTTACAGGCAGCAGGGCAGGAGAGGGAAACTCTTTTTAGTCTCAGGTTCTCGCACTTCAGTTCGGTTTTCCTAGTTAATAAAGCTGATATTTAATGCTTATCTCATTGGTCTGTTTATTTTCTATTTGTTTCAGTCCCCAGGGGAGAGCGAGTGTGATTATTTGGCAATTTGAAACTCAGAACAAGAATCTGGTCCTCCCTCCAACCCCCCAGTACTTAGGAAGTATATTTGGAGGGTTTTTTCCCCCCTCCTCCCCAATTTAATGGAAACACAATTTATCCCCCGGAAGTTTTCGTGAATTATAGTTCTAAAGTCCTCTTCGTGGCCCCATCCCCAGCTTTTAACTATTATTCCTGGATGTATGCTGCCTCACTGCTCGTAACAGTTGATTAAAAAATGGCATAATAACACATTCTAACTTACAGACATGAGTAGTGGATATTTGTGCATAATACAAGAACCAGTGATTTTTTAATTTCTAAAAGACTAGATGGTTCATTGAAAGCTTGATTCGGTATGTCAATCTCATTAATACCAGCTGGAGACCAGAAGATGAAATGGGTTAGATTTTTAGCCTGTGCATTCTGTGGGAATTTTTTTTTTAATTAATTAATTTATTTATTTATTTTTGGCTGTGTTGGGTCTTCGTTTCTGTGCGAGGGCTTTCTCTAGTCGCGGCGAGTGGGGGCCACTCCTCATCGCCGTGCGCAGGCCTCTCACTGTCGAGGCCTCTCTTGTTGCGGAGCACAGGCTCCAGACGCGCAGGCTCAGTAATCGTGGCTCACGGGCCTAGTTGCTCCGCGGCATGTGGGATCCTCCCATACCAGGGCTCGAACCCGTGTCCCCTGCATTAGCAGGCAGATTCTCAACCACTGCACCACCCGGGAAGCCCCCTGTGGGAATTTTAATAAGAATTTCTAAGCATGGTCCCTGCTCTTGAGACATCCTGAAGAAGGTATCTTCAGAGTTTGGAAGAATCAGATTGAGTATATTACTTATCTGTTGCTGCCTAAGTTATCTCAAAACTTAGTGGCTTAAAACAAAACAAAAACATTTATTACCCCACAGTTTGTATGGGTCAGGAATTCAGAAATGGCTTTCTGGGTATATCTGGCACTGGGTCTCATGAGACTGCAGTGAAGATACCTACCAGGGATGCTGCCATGTGAAGGCTTGCTTAGGGCTGCAGGATCAGCTTCAAAGGTGGCTCATTCACATGCCTGACATTTTTGGCAGGAGGTCTCAGTTCTTCCTTGGTGGGCTTCTCTTTGGGTTACTTGAATGTCCTCATGATGTGGTGGTTGGCTTTCCCTAGAGTGAACAATTCAAGATAGAGTAAGGCAGAAGCCACAATGTCTGATTAGACCTAGCCACATACTACCATATAGCAATATCCTGTTGGTTACGTGGGTCGTCTCTATTTATTGTGAGAGGAGACTACATAAGACTGTAATTACCAGGTAGCAGAGATCATCAGGAGCCGTTTTGCACACTGGCCAGCACAGGAAGTCTCCCCTCATTTAGTTTGTATTTTGATTTCCATAGAATCAATATGAATTTCACACTAATATGAGTATAAAACATTTGTCATAGTACACATATGGGTGTTTTTCCTTTGATAGTCCACTATCTGCAGTGTTTTTTTTCAATTTGTCTTATGGGTAACAGGTTCAATTGTGTTTTTTTGTATTCAGAGCACAATGTGAATGGGTTTAAATTGTAAAAGGTAACATAACCAGTCCATTGCCTCTAAGCAGTTCATCTCATGGAAGTTATTATTTTTCATTATGCCTTCCCCTGCTTCACCCCCCCAAACCCCCCATGGAATGGGATCCTTGGAACAAGAAAGAGAGATGAAGATTATTCCTCTAATCTGGAAGCTCAACTGTGAATTCAATTATTGCCATGAATTATCTTACAAAGCAAAATTTCTGGGTAATTTAGAATTTGTTCTTAGAAGTTTATGTTGGCTACTCTTTTATTAATTTTTATTATTATTAGATTGCTGTTAGCTATCAGCATTTTTATTCTTTCTTCCATAATCATCAAAACATTCTAAAAGTTTGATTTAGCATAATTGAGCATTCTTTTATAGAACTTCACTTAGTGTGATCATGATTGACCAGGAGTAGTTGCAATTGCTTGGTTTCTAGTCTTTGTTACGTTCATAGTGTCAATACATATCACTGCCAGCAAGAAACTCTCCTTTGGACTTTGCTTCTGGACTCCTTTTACATCCTCTTGCCCCAACAAACCTGGTGATATTCCCAATCTCTGGCCTCTACGTTCCAGTACAGGATAGTTGTATACACTATCTTGAGAGTGTTTATGACCATAAGGAATGACTATGTTTGTGTGTGTGTGTTTGTTTGTTTTCCTGTCAGTAACTAACAGTATAGACTTGATCCAGAACAGGGCTGGAAAAGTGAGACTGGGATGGGAAGTGGACAGAGGGACTGGATCAGCAAGAGTTGGAAGTGGCTCAGAATGAACAATGAATATTCTTGGGAAGAAAAATTCACTCATTCATTCACTCAGCAGGCATTTTTGAACACCTCAGTTTTCAATACAGCACACTCTTCAAGAAGCTCAGGGTCTAGAAGAAAGACAACCACGTAAGCCAGTATTTGTTAAGACCCTACTGTGTACTATCCTGTACAAGGTATTTTTACATTCATAGTTTCATCTGAGTTCTTCAAAAACCTTCTCAGATGAGTTATCTCTATTTTACATATAATGAAGCTAGGGCTCAAAAAACGTATGCGTTTTGCCCGAAGTCTCACTCAGTGAGTGACGGAGGATGTGTTGGGAAAATGAAGACTTTTGACTAACTGGTTTAGAGGTATATATAGGCGGGGCAAAATACAGCAGTCTGGCAGACAGTTGAAAATGGTGATGTGATGCTTGAGAGAGACGTCAGGGATAAAGGCATAGTTTTAAGAGTCATTCCTAAAAAGGTAATAGATGAAGCTGAAGGAGGGAAACATCATTATGAGGGAGAATATAAGTAAAGTGGAACAATGAGAGAATCCCGTCACCTTGAGAATGGGTAAAATATGGAAATTATTTTGTAAAACTCCAGTCTTTAAGGAACTGAAAAAAGAATAATTTCTAATGTTTTTGTTGTGGCAGTGGTAAAACACACATAATGTGCTTTTGATGTTTATTTTAGCTTTCCAAATGTCCAGCAAAGAATCTTGTGGAAAAAAAGAGAAATCTCAGAGAAAAGGCACCGCCCCATCACCCAGTGTTGATGAAGAAGTAAGAATTCTGGTTTGTTGACCTAAAGATACCCTTTTTTACAGTTTATTTTTGTGTAATGAAAAAAATACACCTCAGTTTTAAAATGAGATATGTAAATATTTTGTTCTTCCCTTCTGACCCAGGAAAAGTCACTTGTTATTCTCATTTTTTTTTTTTTAAGATCTTTATTGGAGTATAATTGCTTTACAGTGGTGTGTTAGTTTCTGCTTTATAACAAAGTGAATCCGTTATACATATACACATGTTCCCATATCTCTTCCCTTTTGCATCTCCCTCCCTCCCACCCACCCTATCCCACCCCTCTAGGTGGTCACGAAGCACAGAGCTGATCTCCCTGTGCTATGCGGCTGCTTCCCACTAGCTATCTGTTTTACATTTGGTAGTGTATATATGTCCATGACACTCTCTCACCCTGTCACATCTTACCCCTCCCCCTCCCCATATCCTCAAGTCCATTCTCTAGTAGGTCTGTGTCTTTATTCCTGTCTTGCCACTAGGTTCTTCATGACCTTTTTTTTTTTCTTCCTTAGATTCCATATATATGTGTTAGCATACTGTATTTGTTTTTCTCTTTCTGACTTACTTCACTCTGTATGACAGACTCTAACTCCATCCACCTCACTACAAATACCTCCATTTCATTTCTTTTTATGGCTGAGTAATATTCCATTGTATATATGTGCCACATCTTCTTTGTCCATTCATCCAATGATGGACACTTAGGTTGCTTCCATGTCCTGGCTATTGTAAATAGAGCTGCAATGAACATTTTGGTACATGACTCTTTTTGAATTATGGTTTTCTCAGGGTATATGCCCAGTAGTGGGATTGCTGGGTGGTATGGTAGTTCTATTTTTAGTTTTTTAAGGAACCTCCATACTGTTCTCCATAGTGGGTGTATCAATTTACATTCCCACCAACAGTGCAAGAGTGTTCCCTTTTCTCCACACCCTCTCCAGCATTTATTGTTTCTAGATTTTTTGATGATGGCCATTCTGACCAGTGTGAGATGATATCTCATTGTAGTTTTGATTTGCATTTCTCTAATGATTAATGATGTTGAGCATTCTTTCATGTGTCTGTTGGCAATCTGTATATCTTCTTTGGAGAAATGTCTATTTAGGTCTTCTGCCCATTTTTGGATTGGGTTGTTCGTTTTTTTGTTATTGAGCTGCATGAGCTGCTTGTAAATCTTGGAGATTAATCCTTTGTCAGTTGCTTCATTTGCAAATATTTTCTCCCATTCTGAGGGTTGTCTTTTGGTCTTGTTTATGGTTTCCTTTGCTGTGCAAAAGCTTTTAAGTTTCATTAGGTCCCATTTGTTTATTTGTGTTTTTATTTCCATTTCTTTAGGAGCTGGGTCAAAAAGGATCTTGCTGTGATTTATGTCATAGAGTGTTCTGCTTATGTTTTCCTCTAAGAGTTTGATAGTGTCTGGCCTTGCATTTAGGTCTTTAATCCCTTTTGAGTTTATTTTTGTGTATGATGTTAGGGAGTGTTCTAATTTCTTACTTTTACATGTACCTGTCCAGTTTTCCCAGCACCACTTATTGAAGAGGCTGTCTTTTCTCCACTGTATATGCTTGCCTCCTTTATCAAAGATAAGGTGACCATATGTGCGTGGGTTTATCTCTGGGCTTTCTATCCTGTTCCATTGATCTATGTTTCTGTTTTTGTGTCAGTACCAAACTGTCTTGATTACTGTAGCTTTGTAATATAGTCTGAAGTCAGGAAGCCTGATTCCTCCAGCTCCATTTTTCGGTCTCAAGATTGCTTTGGCTATTCGGGGTCTTTTGTGTTTCCATACAAATTGTGAAATTTTTTGTTCTAGTTCTGTGAAAAATGCCAGTGGTAGTTTGTTAGGGATTGCATTGAATCTGTAGATTGCTTTGGGTAGTAGAGTCATTTTCACAATGTTGATTCTTCCAATCCAAGAACATGGTATATCTCTCCATCTATTTGTATCATCTTTAATTTCTTTCATCAGTGTCTTATAGTTTTCTGCATACAGGTCTTTTGTCTCCTTAGGTAGGTTTATTCCTACATATTTTATTCTTTTTGTTGCAATGGTAAATGGGAGTGTTTTCTTAATTTCACTTTCAGATTTTTCGTCATTAGTGTATAGAAATGCAAGAGATTTCTGTGCATTAATTTTGTATCCTGCTACTTTACCAAATTCATTGATTAGTTCTAGTAGTTTTCTGGTAGCATCTTCAGGATTCCCTATGTATAGTATCATGTCATCTGCAAACAGTGACAGCTTTACTTCTTCTTTTCCTATTTGGATTCCTTTTATTTCTTTGTCTTCTCTGATTGCTGTGGCTAACACTTCCAAAACTATGTTGAATAATAGTGGTGAGAGTGGGCCACCTTGTCTTGTTCCTGATCTTAGTGGAAATGTTTTCAGTTTTTCACCACTGAGGACAATGTTGGCTGTGGGTTTGTCATATATGGCCTTTATTATGTTGAGGAAAGTTCCCTCTATGCCTACTTTCTGCAGGGCTTTTATCATAAATGGGTGTTGAATTTTGTCAAAAGCTTTCTCTGCATCTATTGAGATGATCATATGGTTTTTCTCCTTCAATTTGTTAATATGATGTATCACGTTGATTGATTTGCATATATTGAAGAATCCTTGCATTCCTGGAATAAACCCCACTTGATCATGATGTATGATCCTTTTTTTTTTTTTCACACACACACACTGTATTTTATTTTTACAAGAGATAAATAGACTGACACCAAGCATTGTACATGGATGACCACAACAAAAGCAACAATGATTGCAATTACCAAACATGAAAGACACTCATACTATGTCATAATATTGACATTCAGTCCAGTAATCCTCCACTGTAACAGCTCCTTTACTTTGCAGTGAAAATTGATTTCTATATTCTTTACCTCTGAGTCCTTGTGGGATTTTTCTTTTTTTAATTCAGACAGAAAGTCACAAAAATTATACTCATCCTCATCAGTTCACTCAGTCCCATGTAATTAATTTTTTTTTTCATCTTGATCTTTTGTTAGCACTTTTATGAGTTCATCAGTTATTCATTAGAGTTCTGAAAATGCTTATTCATTCAGTTCAGCAGTACAGTCAGTTACCAGAAACCTGTACTTGTCAGAGTCTTTTCCATGAATTTCTTGAAGATGAAAGCCTTTTATAGGAACATATTTGCAAAAGCATCAGAGTACACCCAGAACTGTCTGTAAATGACAAAAGACTTAAAAATGACCACTATTAAAGATTTGATGAAAGTTAATAATAATGCAGTTGACAAGAAAATTAGTTATTTTTGAGATCTACATTTTAAAGTAATAACTAGGATTATTACTTATAACATTATACCAGAACATACAAGATTTTTAGAAATTTCATGTAATGTCTGAAACATTTATATTAACATATTTCCATACAAATACAAATATAAGATTTTTAGAAATTTCATATAATGTCTGAAACATTTATATTAACATATTTCCATACATATTTCCATACAAATACAAATATAAGATTTTTAGAAATTTCATGTAATGTCTGAAACATTTATATTAACATATTTCCATACAAATAACCCAATGAAAGTTTAGTATTAGTTGTTTTGTTTGTTTGTTTTTTTATACTGCAGGTTCTTATTAGGCATCAATTTTATACACATCAGTGTATACATGTCAATCCCAATCGCCCAATTCAGCACACCACCATCCCCACCCCACCGCAGTTTTCCCCCTTGGTGTCCATATGTCCATTCTCTACATCTGTGTCTCAACTTCTGCCCTGCAAACTGGCTCATCTGTACCATTTTTCTAGGTTCCACATACATGCATTAATATACGATATTTGTTTTTCTCTTTCTGACTTACTTCACTCTGTATGACAGTTTCTAGATGCATCCACGTCTCAACAAATGACTCAATTTCGTTCCTTTTTATGGCTGAGTAATATTCCATTGTATATATGTACCACAACTTCTTTATCCATTCGTCTGTTGATGGGCATTTAGGTTGCTTCCGTGACCTGGCTATTGTAAATAGTGCTGCAATGAACATTCGGGTGCATGTGTCTTTTTGAATTACGGTTTTCTCTGGGTATAGCCCAGTAGTGGGATTGCTGGGTCATACGGTAATTCTATTTTTAGTTTTTTAAGGAACCTCCATATTGTTCTCCATAGTGGCTGTATCAATTTACATTCCCACCAACAGTGCAAGAGGGTTCCCTTTTCTCCACACCCTCTCCAGCATTTGTTGTTTGTAGATTTTCTGATGATGCCCATTCTAACGGGAGTGAGGTGATACCTCATTGTAGTTTTGATTTGCATTTCTCTAATAATTAGTGATGTTGAGCATCTTTTCATGTGCTTCGTGGCCATCTGTATGTCTTCTTTGGAGAAATGTCTATTTAGGTCTTCTGCCCAGTTTTGGATTGGGGTGTTTGTTTCTTTGATATTGAGCTGAATGAGCTGTTTATATATTTTGGAGATTAATCCTTTGTCCATTGATTCGTTTGCAAATATTTTCTCCCATTCTGAGGGTTGTCTTTTCATCTTGTTTATGGTTTCCTTTGCTGTGCAAAAGCTTTGAAGTTTCATTAGGTCCCATTTGTTTATTTTTGTTTTTATTTCCATTACTCTAGGAGGTGGATCAAAAAAAATTTTTCTGTGTTTTATGTCAAAGAGTGTTCTTCCTATGTTTTCCTCTAAGAGTTTTATAGTGTCCAGTCTTATATTTAGGTCTCTAATCCATTTTCAGTTTATTTTTGTGTATGGTGTTAGGGAGTATTCTAATTTCATTCTTTTACATGTAGCTGTCCAGTTTTCCCAGCACCACTTATTGAAGAGACTGTCTTTTCTCCATTATCTATCTTTGCCTCCTTTGTCATAGATTAGTTGACCATAGGTGCGTGGGTTAATCTCTGGGCTTTCTATCTTGTTCCATTGATCTATGTTTCTGTTTTTGTGCCAGTACCATATTGTCTTGATTACTGTAGCTTTGTAGTATAGTCTGAAGTCAGGGAGTCTGATTCCTCCAGCTCCATTTTTTTCCCTCAAGACTGCTTTGGCTATTCGGGGTCTTTTGTGTCTCCATACAAATTTTAAGATGATTTGTTCTAGCTCCGTAAAAAATGCCATTGGTAATTTGATAGGGATTGCATTGAATCTGTAGATTGCTTTGGTTAGTATAGTCATTTTCACAATGTTGATTCTTCCAATCCAAGAATATGGTATATCTCTCCATCTGTTGGTATCATCTTTAATTTCTTTCATCAGTGTCTTATAGTTTTCTGCATACAGGTCTTTTGTCTCCCTAGGTAGGTTTATTCCTAGGTATTTTATTCTTTTTGTTGCAGTAGTAAATGGGAGTGTTTCCATAATTTCTCTTTCAGATTTTTCATCATTAGTGTATAGGAATGCAAGAGATTTCTGTGCATTAATTTTGTATCCTGCAACTTAACCATATTCATTAATTAGCTCTAGCAGTTTTCTGGTGGCAGTTTTAGGATTCTCTATGTATAGTATCATGTCATCCGCAAACAGTGACACTTTTATTTCTTCTTTTCCAATTTGTATTCCTTTTACTTCTTTTTCTTCTCTGATTGCCGTGGCTAGGACTTCCAGAACTATGTTGAATAATAGTGGTGAGAGTGGACATCCTTGTTTTGTTCCTGATCTTAGAGGAAATGCTTTCAGTTTTTCACCATTGAGAATGATGTTTGCTGTGGGTTTGTCATATATGGCCTTTATTATGTTGAGGAAGGTTCCCTCTATGCCCACTTTCTGGAGAGTTTTTATCATAAATGGGTGTTGAATTTTGTCAAAAGCTTTTTCTGCATCTATTGAGATGATCATATGGTTTTTATTCTTCAATTTGTTAATATGGTGTATCACATTGATTGATTTGCGTATATTGAAGAATCCTTGCATCCCTGGGATAAATCCCACTTGATCGTGGTGTATGATCCTTTTAATGTGTTGTTGGATTCTGTTTGCTAGTATTTTGTTGAGGATTTTTGCATCGATATTCATCAGTGATATTGGTCTGTAATTTTCTTTTTTTGTAGTGTCTTTGTCTGGTTTTGGTATCAGGGTGATGGTGGCCTCATACCATGAGTTTGGGAGTGTTCCTTCCTCTGCAATTTTTTGGAAGAGTTTGAGAAGGATGGGTGTTACCTCTTCTCTAAATGTTTGATAGAATTCACCTGTGAAGCCATCTGGTCCTGGACTTTTGTTTGTTGGAAGATTTTTAATCACAGTTTCAATTTCATTACTTGTGATTGGTCTGTTCATATTTTCTGTTTCTTCCTGGTTCAGTCTTGGAAGGTTATACCTTTCTAAAAATTTGTCCATTTCTTCCATGTTGTCCATTTTATTGGCATAAAGTTGCTTGTAGTAGTCTCTTAGGATGCTTTGTATTTCTGCGGTGTCTGTTGTAACCTCTCCTTTTTCATTTCTGATTTTATTGATTTGAGTCCTCTCCCTCTTTTTCTTGATGAGTCTGGCTAAAGGTTTATCAATTTTGTTTATCTTCTCAAACAACCAGCTTTTAGTTTTATTGATGTTTGCCATTGTTTTCTTTGTTTCTATTTCATTTATTTCTGCTCTGATCTTTATGATTTCTTTCCTTCTGCTAACTTTGGGTTTTGTTTGTTCTTCTTTCTCTAGTTTCTTTAGGTGTAAGGTTAGATTGTTTACTTGAGATTTTTCTTGTTTCTTTAGGTAGGCTTGTATAGCTATAAACTTCCCTCTTAGAACTGCTTTTGCTGCATCCCATAGGTTTTGGGTCATCGTGTTTTCATTGTCATTTGTCTCTAGGTATTTTTTTATTTCCTCTTTGATTTCTTCAGTGATCTCTTGGTTATTTAGTAACGTATTCTTTAGCCTCCATGTGTTTGTCTTTTTTACGTTTTTTTCCCTGTAATTCATTTCTAATCTCATAGCGTTGTGGTCAGAAAAGATGCTTGATATGATTTCAGTTTTCTTAAATTTACTGAGGCTTGATTTGTGACCCAAGATGTGATCTATCCTGGAGAATGTTCCATGCACACTTGAGAAGAACGTGTAATCTGCTGTTTTTGGATGGAATGTCCTATATATATCAATTAAATCTATCTGGTCTATTGTGTCATTTAAAGCTTGTGTTTCCTTATTTATTTTCATTTTGGATGATCTGTCCATTGGAGTAAGTGAGGTGTTAAAGTCCCCCACTATGACTGTGTTACTGTCAATTTCCTCTTTTATAGATGTTAGCAGTTGCCTTATGTATTGAGGTGCTCCTATGTTGGGTGCATATATATTTATAATTGTTATATCTTCTTCTTGGATTGATCCCTTGATCATTATGTAGTGTCCTTCCTTGTCTCTTGTAACATTCTTTATTTTAAAGTCTATTTTATCTGATATGAGTATAGCTACTCCAGCTTTCTTTTGGTTTCCATTTGCATGGAATATCTTTTTCCATCCCCTCACTTTCAGTTTGTATGTGTCCCTAGGTCTGAAGTGGGTCTCTTGTAGACAGCATATATATGGGTCTTGTTTTTGTATCCATTCAGCCAGTCTATGTCTTTTGGTTGGGGCATTTAATCCATTCACGTTCAAGGTAATTATCGATATGTATGTTCCTATGACCATTTTCTTAATTGTTTTGGGTTTGTTTTTGTAGGTCCTTTTCTTCTCTTGTGTTTCCCACTTAGAGAAGTTCCTTTAGCATTTGTTGTAGAGCTGGTTTGGTGGTGCTGAATTCTCTTAGCTTTTGCTTGTCTGTAAAGCTTTTGATTTCTCCATCAAATCTAAATGAGATCCTTGCCAGGTAGAGTAATCTTGGTTGTAGGTTCTTCCCTTTCATCACTTTAAGTATATCATGCCACTCCCTTCTGGCTTGTAGAGTTTCTGCTGAGAAATCAGCTGTTAACCTTATGGGAGTTCCCTTGTATGTTATTTGTCGTTTTTCCCTTGCTGCTTTCAATAATTTTTCTTTGTCTTTAATTTTTGCCACTTTGATTACTATGTGTCTCGGCGTGTTTCTCCTTGGGTTTATCCTGTATGGGACTCTCTGCGCTTCCTGGACTTGGGTGGCTATTTCCTTTCCCATGTTAGGGAAGTTTTCGACTATAATCTCTTCAAATATTTTCTCTGGTCCTTTCTCTCTCTCTTCACCTTCTGGGACCCCTATAATGCGAATGTTGTTGCGTTTAATGTTGTCCCAGAGGTCTCTTAGGCTGTCTTCATTTCTTTTCATTCTTTTTTCTTTAGTCTGTTCCGCAGCAGTGAATTCCACCATTCTGTCTTCCAGGTCACTTATCTGTTCTTCTGCCTCAGTTATTCTGCTATTGATTCCTTCTAGTGTAGTTTTCATTTCAGTTATTGTGTTGTTCATCTCTGTTTGTTTGTTCTTTCATTCTTCTAGGTCTTTGTTAATCATTTCTTGCATCTTCTCAATCTTTGCCTCCATTCTTATTCCGAGGTCCTGGATCATCTTCACTATCATTATTCTGAATTCTTTTTCTGGATGGTTGCCTATCTCCACTTCATTTCGTTGTTTTTCTGGGGTTTTTTCTTGTTCCTTCATCTGGTACATAGCCCTCTGCCTTTTCATCTTGTCTATCTTTCTGTAACTGTGGTTTTTGGTCCACAGGCTGCAGGATTGTAGTTTTTCTTGCTTCTGCTGTCTGCCCTCTGGTGGTTGAGGCTATCTAAGCGGCTTGATGGGAGGCTCTGGTGGTGGGTAGAGCTGACTGTTGCTGTGGCGGTCAGAGCTCAGTAAAACTTTAATCCACTTGACTGTTGATGGGTGGGGCTGGGTTCCCTCCCTGTTGGTTGTTTTGCCTGAGGCAACCCAACACTGGAGCCTACCTGGGCTCTTTGGTGGGGTTAATGGCAGACTCTGGGAGGGCTCACGCCAAGGAGCACTTCCCAGAACCTCCGCTGCCAGAGTCCTTGTCCCCACAGTGAAACAGAGCCACTCCCCGCCTCTGCAGGAGACCCTCCAACACTAGCAGGTAGGTCTGGTTCAGTCTCCCCTGTGGTCACTTCTCCTTCCCCTGGGTCCCAATGCGCACACTACTTTGTGTGTGCCCTCCAAGAGTGGGGTCTCTGTTTCCCCCAGTCCTGTCACAGTCCTGCAATCAATTCCCACTAGACTTCAAAGTCTGATTCTCTAGGAATTCCTCCTCCCGTTGCCGGACCCCCAGGTTGGGAAGCCTGAGGTGGGGCTCAGAACGTTCACTCCAGTGGGTGGACTTCTATGGTATAAGTGTTCGCCAGTCTGTGAGTCACCCACCCAGCAGTTATGGGATTAGATTTTACTCTGATTGCGCCCCTCCTACTGTCTCACTGTGGCTTCTCCTCTGTCCTTGGACGTTGGGTATCCTCCTTGGTGAAGTCCAGGGTCTTCCTGTCAATGATTGTCCAGCAGCCAGTTGTGATTCTGGTGCTCTCGCAAGAGGGAGTGAGAGCACGTCCTTCTACTCCGCCATCTTGGTTAATCCTCTGAAGCTAGGCTTTTCAAGACAGCTGTTTTTAGAATTTTTTTAACCTAATGAATTTTGCATTCCAGAACAAGTAATAACTATAATTAACAGAGCTTTCTGAAGTTTACATAGAGCTTCTACCCACACTCTTTTATTTGAGTTTTGCAATAATCATTTGAAGTTGCTGTCATTACTCCATGTTTTTTATATCTTAACACTTCATGGTCTGTATCGTATGATCCTTTTAATGTGCTGTTGGATTCTGTTTGCTAGTATTTTGTTGAGGATTTTTGCATTTATGTTCATCAATGATATTGGCCTGTAGTTTTCTTTCTTTGTGACATCTTTGTCTGGTTTTGGTATCAGGGTGATGGTGGCCTCGTAGAATGAGTTGGGGAGTGTTCCTCCCTCTGCAATATTTTGAGGAAGAGTTTGAGAAGGATAGGTGTTAGCTCTTCTCTAAATGTTTGATAGAATTCGCCTGTGAAGCCATCTGGTCCTGGGCTTTTTTTTGTTGGAAGATTTTTAATCACAGTTTCAATTTCAGTACTTGTGATTGGTCTGTTTATATTTTCTATTTCTTCGTGGTTCAGTCTTGGCAGGTTGTGCATTTCTAAGAATTTGTCCAGTTCTTCCAGGTTGTCCATTTTATTGGCATAGTGTTGCTTGTAGTAATCTCTCATGATCGTTTGTATTTCTGCAGTGTCAGTTGTTACTTCTCCTTTTTCGTTTCTAATTCTAGTGATTTGAGTATTCTCCCTTTTTCTCTTGATGAGTCTGGCTAATGGTTTATCAATTTTGTTTATCTTCTCATAGAACCAGCTTTTAGTTTTATTGATCTTTGCTATTGTCTCCTTCATTTCTTTTTCATTTATTTCTGATCTGATCTTTATGATTTGTTTCCTTCTGCTATCTTTGGGGTTTTTTTGTTCTTCTTTCTCTAATTGCTTTAGGTGCAAGGTTAGGTTGTTTATTCGAGATGTTTCCTGTTTCTTGATGTTGGCTTGTATTGCTATAAACTTCCCTCTTCGAACTGCTTTTGCTGCATCCCATAAGTTTTGGGTCATCGTGTCTCCATTGTCATTTGTTTCTAGGTATTTTTGATTTCCCCTTTGATTTCTTCAGTGATCACTTCATTACTAAGTAGTGTATTGTGTAGCCTCCATGTGTTTGTATTTTTTACAGATCTTTTCCTGTAATTGATATCTAGTCTCATAGCGTTGTGGTCGGAAAAGATACTTGATACGATTTCAATTTTCTTAAATTTACCAAGGCTTGACTTGTGACCCAAGATATGATCTATCCTGGAGAATGTTCCATGAGCACTTGAGAAAAATGTGTATTCTGTTGTTTTTGGGTGGAATGTCCTATAAATATCAATTAAATCCATCTTGTTTAATGTATCATTTAAAGCTTGTGTTTCCTTATTTATTTTCATTTTGGATGATCTGTCCATTGGTGAAAGTGGGGTGTTAAAGTCCCCTGCTATGATTGTGTTACTGTTGATTTCCCCTTTTATGGCTGTTAGTATTTGCCTTATGTATTGAGGTGCTCCTATGTTGAGTGCATAAATATTTACAATTGTTATACCTTCTTCTTGGATCGATCCCTTGATCATTATGTAGTGTCCTTCCTTGTCTCTTGTAATATTCTGTATTTTAAAGTCTATTTTGTCTGATATGAGAATTGCTACTCCAGCTTTCTTTTGATTTCCATTTGCATGGAATATCTTTTTCCATCCCCTCACTTTCAGTCTGTATGTGTCCCTAGGTCTGAAGTGGGTCTCTTGTAGACAGACCTGTATATACGGGTCTTGTTTTTGTATCCATTCAGCCAGTCTGTGTCTTTTAGTGGGAGCATTTAATCCATTTACATTTAAGGTAATTATCGATATGTATGTTCCTATTCCCATTTTCTTAAATGTTTTGGGTTTGTTATTGTAGGTGTTTTCCTTCTCTTGTGTTTCTTGCCTAGAGAAGTTCCTTTAGCATTTGTTGTAAGGCTGGTTTGGTGGTGCTGAACTCTCTCAGCTTTTGCTTGTCTGTAAAGGTTTTAATTTCTCCATCAAATCTGAAGGAGATCCTTGCTGGGTAGAGTAATCTTGGTTGTAGGTTTTTCTCCTTCATCACTTTAAGTATATCCTGCCACTCCCTTCTGGCTTGCAGAGTTTCTGCTGAAGGATCAGCTGTTAACCTTATGGGGATTCCCTTGTGTGTTATTTGTTGTTTTTCCCTTGCTGCTTTTAATATGTTTTCTTTATATTTAATTTTTGATAGTTTGATGAATATGTGTCTTGGCGTGTTTCTCCTTGGATTTATCCTGTATGGGACTCTCTGTGCTTCCAGGACTTGATTAACTATTTCCTTTCCCATATTAGGGAAGTTTTCAACTATAATCTCTTCAAATATTTTTTTCAGTCCATTTCTTTTTCTCTTCTTCTTCTGGGACCCCTATAATTCGAATGTTGGTGCGTTTAATGTTGTCCCAGAGGTCTCTGAGACTGTCCTCAGTTCTTCTCATTCTTTTTTCTTTATTCTGCTCTGCAGTAGTTATTTCCACTATTTTATCTTCCAGGTCACTTATCCGTTCTTCTGCCTCAGTTATTCTGCTTTTGATCCCTTCTAGAGTATTTTTAATTTCATTTATTGTGTTTTTCATCGTTGCTTGGTTCCTCTTTAGTTCTTCTACGTCCTTGTTAAGTGTTTCTTGCATTTTGTTTATTCTGTTTCCAAGATTTTGGATCATCTTTACTATCATTATTCTGAATTCTTTTTCAGGTAGACTGCCTATTTCCTCTTCATTTGTTAGGTCTGGTGTGTTTTGACCCTGCTCCTTCATCTGCTGTGTGTTTTTTTGTCTTCTCATTTTGCTTATCTTACTGTGTTTGGGGTCTCCTTTTCACAGGCTGCAGGTTCATAGTTCCCGTTGTTTTTGGTATCTGTCCCCAGTGGCTAAGGTTGGTTCAGTGGGTTGTGTAGGCTTCCTGGTGGAGGGGACTAGTGCTTGTGTTCTGGTGGATGAGGCAGGATCTTGTCTTTCTGGTGGGCACGTCCACGTCTGGTGGTGTGTTTTGGGGTGTCTGTGGCCTTATTATGATTTTAGGCAGCCTTTCTGCTAATGGATGGGGCTGTGTTCCTGTCTTGCTAGTTGTTTGGCATAGGGTGTCCAGCACTGTAGCTTGCTGGTCATTGAGTGAAGCTGGGTCTTGATGTTGAGATGGAGATCTCTGAGAGATTTTCACCGTTTGGAATTACGTGGAGCCGGGAGGCCTCTTGTGGACCAGTGTCCTGAAGTTGGCTCTCCCACCTCAGAGGCACAGCCCTGATGCCTGGCTGGAGCACCAAGAGCCTTTCGTCCACACGGCTTTTGGGAGGTCTGACGTCTTCTGCCAGCATTCAGTGGGTGTTCTGTAGGAGCACTTCCACGTGTAGATGCATTTCTAATGTATCTGTGGGAAGGAAAGTGATCTCCGCGTCTTACTCTTCCGCCATGTTGCCCCGCCCTCCTCATTCTTTACTTGCATTATTTTATTTATTCCTCACAGCTCTATGAGGTAGGTATTGTTTTTATCCCAATTATACAGATGAAGAAACTGAGGCTTGGCGGTATCCTTTGTGCTTCCTTCTCATCTTCTTAAACTATAATCTTTCAAGTGTCCAGCCTCAGTTCTCCCAGCGTAATGCAATAACATTCTTTCAGTTGCTTGGGCCGGAACCCTGGTCATCATGCTCTACCTGCATCCCATCTATCAGCAAATTCTACCAGCAGAGTCTGACTGCGACCTTTACGTCTATCACCGTGATCCAGGCAATGAACTTGCTTTCCTAGGTTATTTCAATAGTTTCTAAATTGATCTCCCTGCTTCCCCTTTGCCTTCTTGTGTTCTTGACATAACAGCAGAATGATCCTATTAAAATGTAAGATCATGTCACTCCTCTGCTCAATATTTTCTCGTGGTTTTCCACTTCAGAGAAAATGCTGAAGTCCTTGCTGGGGCTGACAAAGTGAACTACTGTCCCCATCTCATCTCCATTACATTCTCTCTTTGCTTTCTCCACTTCTTGGCTTCCTTGTTGTTGTTCCAATAAGCCAGGCACATTCCTGCCTCAGGGACTTTGTGCTTGCTGTTACTCCCTTTGAACTGAAAAATTTTCCCTAGATATCCACAGGGTTTGTTCCTTCATTTCTTTAGGTCTCTATTCAGATGTCACCTTACCAGTGGGGCCTTTTTTGACTACTCTGTTTAAAATTGCAACTGCCTCACCCTTGCCTGTCAGCCCTTCCTGACCCCTTTCTCTGCTTTATTTTTTTTCCATAGCATCATCTGACACACTAAATATATTATTTGCTTATTTGTAAATACCTGCACTAGTTTTTAACCTCCATGAGGGCAGGGACTTTTATTGTTTTTTCATTAATCTGTCCTCACTGTCTAGAATAATGTCTTTGATACATGGTAGGTACTCAAAATATGTTTGTCCTGGGTCTATTGAATTCAGGATCCACTGAAAAATAACTGGATATATGGTTTTGCTTTGTGGAAGACGGAATTCCACCATGGCAGTGCCACTTCTCAGTGTCCTTGTCTGAGTCGTCTGCAGCCTTCTGCTGTAGCGCCTGTATCCCATCTCATCCGTAGTTCAAGAGCACCTACATCTTCTGATTTCTAGTTGGGTCTTCCTTCCTCTTACCAATGTTTGTATGCCCTTAAACATTGTTCTCCTCTGAAATTTATTATTAATGTAGAAAGAATCTTGATTTATAATAAGTGATGAAATAATGCTCTCTTATGCTGTGTTTTATTTTGTGCTTTTCTTTCCTTTTTTCCAAATGGCATTCTTAGGATAAGAAAGAGAAAAAAACCTCAGCAAATTTTACTAGTTCAGCTTGTTCTGTAATATCGGTTTCAACAGAGAAGAGAAAACTGGTGAGTGTTTAGATACTGTAACTAACTCTAAAAAGTATTTATATTTAAGTTTTAATGTGCAGTTAGAAGGTTTATGATATAAATTCCCCCACTACTTTTCCATTATTTTTTTTTTAATTTTTAATTTTTTATTATTTATTTATTATTTTTATTTTTGGCTGTGTTGGGTCTTCGTTTCTGTGCGAGGGCTTTCTCCAGTTGTGGCAAGTGGGGGCCACTCTTCATCGCGGTGCGTGGGCCTCTCACTATCGCAGCCTCTCTTGTTGTGGATCACAGGCTCCAGACGCTCAGGCTCAGTAGTTGTGGCTCACGGGCCCAGTTGCTCCGCGGCATGTGGGATTTTCCCAGACCAGGGCTCGAACCCGTGTCCCCTGCATTGGCAGGCAGACTCTCAATCACTGCACCACCAGGGAAGCCCTCCATTAATTTTTTTCTTTATATTATTCTTACTTTTTGATAGCCGATAGACAGAAAACCAGTTTTTTCTTTCTGCTGCTCACTAAAAAGCGTTTATCGAGTTCTTTGTTTCTTTGTGCTAATAGACCCTATTATGCAGGATTAGACCGCATGAATATAAATTTAGACAGTTTTTAGGTCTTTCCCCATATATGGTTATATTTATCTTTACAATTTCATTTTGAGATAGCCAAGGCACATACAGTGTTTGCATTTTCAGATTCAGAAATAGAGATTCAGAAAGTTAAGTGACTTGTCAAAGGACACAAAATTATTTGCAGCAACAGAGCCAAGTCCAGATTTCTTTCCACTGTCTCACAAGTGATTTGAAACAGTGACAGCAGACCAAACACATTAACCTAGTACATGGGTGGTTGTGAAGTACTCATCATATTCAAGTGAGAGTTAGGTGTATATCAGGATAGCTACACAGTTGTTTTAGGTAATAAGAGAAGGTAGTTGTGAAAGTTCCATGAATGCAGAGTTGGGTTTTTAAGAATTTGTTTTCATGTAATGAAACTGCTGTTGCAATTTATTCTTGCTTTATTAAACTTGTTAAAACACTGATTTCATCATATTTCTCCTCTGTTGAAAAATCTTCTATTACTTTTTTAGTTTATCATTTAGGACCGTCTTAAATTTGGTCACACCTTAACTATCCAGTTTTCTTTTTTCTTCTTCCTCAAAACCGTCCTGCTTCTAGCGAGGCAAGTTTATTTTCTCTCTGCTGAATTTACACCAGTAGCTTACAGCTTCTTAGGATGCCTAAGCATTTTTAACTGAGAATGCCTTTTTCTTTTACCCATTAATCTTTATTCAATATATGTTCAATCTTTAGCATATTTTTTGTCTACCTTTTTTTCCTAGGTACATTCCAACTTTTGGTGTTTGAGGTTTTGAACTCTTTTTACAACTTACTGTTTATTGTACTGCTTTGACACTTATGTCCTTTATATTAGGTTATTTGTACATATCCTTCTACTTCTTTCTACTTTATCCTTTTACTGTACTCTGAACTCTTTAGGACAGGGACTATACCCTCTTTCTCTATTATTTTTCTTGTGCCTAGCTCTTGTCCCCAGAATACATAGAGAGACAGGGTGGTAGAATAGAGAGGGTGGACAGATCTGGTTTCAGATCACGGCTCTGCTACTAACTTGCTCTGTGACGTTGAGGATATTTTTGCTCTGTTTGAGCCTTGGGTACTTTATCTGTAAAACGGAGATGATAATAATAGCTGTCTCACAAGTTTATTGGAAAGATTTAGTAAATTATTGTGTCAACCTATTCACTAACACATAGGTATGGAAAAAATACCGTCTCCCAATCACCTTCCCCAGTGCACAGTTTATATTTCCTAAATGATATCGTTTTTTTTTTCAGAAATCAGATCATACAGATATTCTGTACTGTAATATAAAAAGAAGACACGAACTGAAAAGGTAAGTTTTCTCTTTTTCTTGATATATTTTCACCTTTTTTTAGCTTTGAATTGTGAGACTAAATACTTAGATTCGCAAAATCCTTTATTTTGTTTAGTACTGTTTTGCATGCAAATATTTATAGCTAAATCACAGATTATGATTAATTTTCTTAATATTTGTATAAATTTAAGAAAAAGTTGAGTGAAATGAAAAGTCTATCAGAATTCTATGCTATGTAAATACTACTTTCAAATAAAATGTAAATTTTTATCTCAAGTAAGTTGATTTTGACGCACTCTTATAAGATATATAACTTCATTATATATAGTAATGGAAGAGATTATGAGGCTGATTTAATAATTTTGGATAAATTATCTTTGCATATTACCCATGAAGAGAATATGTAACTTATTGAATTGGTAAGGTTCTAAAACCATGTTAATTAAAAACAGGTTATGGCAACAACTAGAGAAATTGGGTAGTAGTGTTAGGAATAATGGAGATTATTTCTCCTTAGTTTTCTGTGTTCTTTGGATCAAAAATTCAGAGAATTTTGTGGGGAAGGAATTCTTGCCAACTAATGGGGGTAAATAAGTATAAAAAGTATAATGCATGATAAAAGTTGGTAAGATCAAAGTTTCTCTGAAAATAAGGAGTTACAGGAAAACAATTAAAGTGGCATTAAATCTATAAATAAAACTTCTGCTTCCCTGACAAGCTCAGTTAATGTTTGCTAAAATCAAAAAATCCAGCTTGCCTCTGACTCTTTCTCAGTTTTTCTTTTGAATCATCTTTTTTTTGTGAATCTTTGTCTCTATATTATTATCTGTTGAAGTATACTCTGTCACAAATTTCATGTTATATTGACTATCACTTTCTAAATTTTTCAGATTTTTAATGCCTTTTGTACTAGTATCTGGTTTTTTAAAAAAAATTTAAGTTCTAAAACACTGCCTGATTTTTCACTAGTTACCTTTTGCTTAAGAACACATTTTCTAGCCTTGATTTTATATCCATGTATAAGAGTGTAAATGGAGTTCTGATCTATATACTCTACCCCCTTGGACTTACTCATATAGTCTCTGGAAGGAGGAAAAAATAATGTTGAATTATTTTGAGAATAGGATCAAAATTATTCTAAGGATGCAATGAAGTTCAACTTGGCATCAGTATTTATTCAAAATCTGCTACTTGGCTTCAGCCCTTGCATCATTGAATAGTTGAATGTCTTATTCAATGACATTTCTGTATCTCTGAGCCCAGGTGTGATCAATGACCATGCTATTGTGTGAGTTATTATCACATCTAATCAGGGTAACAATATCAGTAATATGAACAGTTCAAAGCATCTAGATTTATTGTTAATCTCTGATTATTTACTTTCAGATGTTGGTGAAGTAGTTTAGATGTAACTCGTAGTGAAATTTTCTTTTGTCAAAGACAAAAGTATATGGCATACAATATACTTCAGAACGACCTTGTCGTGCATTTAAACAATGTGGTATATATTTGAAACGTTGATTGGACAAAAGAAAGCTGTAACACGGTGCTTAGTAGATATCAATATCAGTAATGCGGGATTTCTCATGACCATTGGTTGCCTGCAGAGAAAATGATTCATTTGAGGTTGTTGTTTACTTCCTGGAGCAGTAAACAAACTTATTTGCCTTAAGGTTATAAGTATTTCTTTATGACACATGGCATCTTCCAAAAAGATCTCCCTATTCAACTACAGGGAAGGTCCCGAAATTGATGTGCAAACATTGGAAGCTGAGATGTAGGTGGAAAATCAGAGAGAATTTTGTCATCTTGAAAGCCAGTTACATTGTATTGTTACCACAATTCCAGATCCTTGGTTTAAGTACATATACATGAATTTTTTAGCAATAAAAATATAAGCAAAGGCAGCAGTCTTTTGAAAATATTCAGAAAGCATTTCGTCAAGTTGCACACAGTTTGTGGGATTTCTTCAATAAAAATTGCATCATAACCATTGGCCAAATCTTTAAGTCCAGGAGTTGAAAAGGAGATAAGTTTTATCTCAGTTAGTATTAGAGAGATGGTAATACTGCCATCAGCAGTACCCATTATTGGCAGAATTAACCAAAAAGTACTTTATTCTTCATTTGACCTAAGTTGAAAGTAAGTATGTGATTTAATATCCTAAATGTGCATTATGATGGCCGATGGAGTAATCTAGCCACTGGTAATGTTGAGCAATTATTTTTCTTGCCGTATATCATGTTTTAAAACCTTGGTTACTAAATTTTGGGACTTTCCTGGTGGTCCAGTGGTTAAAACTCCGTGCTTCCACTGCAGGGGACATGGGTTCGATCCCTGGTCGGGGAACTAAGACCCCACATGCTGCGTGGCGCAGCCAAAAAAATAAAAATAAAACCTTGGTTACTAAATTTTAAAATAATCTAATTATAAAAATTAAATTTTTGACAAGATTTCACATTTATTTTTGTATCACAAGAGTTCAATCTAGGATGGTGATATTTAGCTTCAGCTGATATTGAGCTTATGCTTAAGTCATTCATAAAAAATAAGTATTTGCTATATGTCTAACATGTCTAAAAAGATCTCAGAACTTTAGTATTTTGGGTTGCAAATATACAACTGCATTATCACAATATAGCATTTTGCAAAACTAGTTGATAAGAGGTAACTTTAAGATTTAATTTTGCTGGTCTTTTAAAAGGTATTATAATGCTGAGTTTTTATTAATTATGACCATATGGACCATGGTGCATAGATTGCTGTATTGAAATATGCAGTACAGGGCTGTTGTGAAGAAAAAAATAAAATAGGAATTTTAAACTGCTCAGAGAACTACAGGGTCCTGTTAAAATTTTTCTTTTGTTTGTTGTTTTTCTGATTTTTCTTTAATACAGTTGATGTCTTATGTACTATTAAGTGTCAAGCTAGGGTCCTATTAAAGTTTTGTTTTATTGCTACTTATTAATAGATAAATAATGATAGGCAGTCTTTTTGTAGAAAGAGATAGTAAAGAAAGTAAAACCAGATGAAGACTCAGGTGAAACTCCTATAGAAACTCTGAGATGTTTATAGTTTGCTCTTGCATAATTCATTATTTGAGAAGTCACTTATTTACCATCTCTTTCTCCCCTGCTGGACGGTAAATTAATTGGGGGTACGGACTGTATTTGTTATGTCCTCCGCTGCCTCCCAGTGCCCGGCAGAGTGACAGGTGCTTAAAAGGCACTTAAGGATTTACTGATATAAATTAATGGATTGTGGTTCGTCGAATTTTTTTCCCCTTTCTTTCTGACTACAAAGTAATATCTAGTTTTATTAAGCAGGAAAATGTTATCACTTCTAGCTATTGCTGCTTCTAAAACTTTTTAGCACATTTATTTCTAGCTTTTTTACTATGCTAGAAAACTGTTGAGACCGCATTATGTATACAGATTTGTGCCCTACTTGTTCTTTGCTTAATATTATATCAATATGTTTCGTTACGTCTTTGAAAACTTTTCATAAACATCATTTGAAATGACTATGACACTCCATCATATTCGATAGAATGACATGTTTTTTAGTCATTTCAAAAATTTTAGCATTTATCTTGTACCTGATTTTTTGCTCTTATAAATAGCCCTGAATTGAATATTTTGCTGTTATTATTTTTTAGTCCATTTCTGCTTTTTTTCCTCCTTGGAATAGATTTCTAAAGTGCGAATTACTAAGAAGTCAAAGGATAAGAACATTTTTAGAATTCTTAATTATATTGTCAGATTCCTTTGTGTAACTGTTAAATCATTTTGCATTTCCACTAGCAACATATGAGAGGGTCCATTTTACAATTTCTTGCTGGTGTTTAATGTTATTTAAAAATCTTTGCTAACCTGATAGAAGAAAATGGTATGTTGTAATTAGCATGTCTGTGACTTCTAGGGAAGTCAGACTTTTTTCCCCAAAGTGTTTATTAGCTATTCCCTTTTTCTCTTTCATTAATTTTCTGTTTATGCCTTATTCTAGAGTCTTAGTACTTTTTTTTTTGAATTTTATTTTATTTATTTTTTTATACAGCAGGTTCTTATTAGTTACCCATTTTATATATATTAATGTATATATGTCAATCCCAATCTCCCAATTCATCCCACCACTACCCCTGCCCCGCCACTTTCCCCCCTTGGTGTCCATATGTTTGTTTAGAGTCTTAGTACTTTTTGATGAGCTTTTTATTTACTAAGGCTAATAAGCTGTCACATATGTAGTAAATACCATTTCCAAGCTCTTTTAATTTTATTATTTTTTAATATGCTAAAGTATTAAAGTAAATAGTCATTTACGTTTACTGTTTTCCTTTGTGATTTTTCCCACTGCTATTAAGTTTAGGAAGTTCTCTATTAAGAAATCAGATAAATATTCCCTTTTTCCCCTATGGTTTTTAAGTATTTAATATGAAGTAGAGCAGTTATGGAAATAATTATTTTGCACTTAAGTGTTTAATCTGTTTGAAATTATACCGTCTGGTATTATATAAAGCTGTACGTTTGCGGTGTTTTTTTCCAAATAGCAAACCAGTTATTCCAATACCGTTTGTTGAGTAATCCTTTCCACTTCATTCTTAATGTAGCCATTTCTTACTTTTTATGAAGTTCCTATCAGGCCAGTTCTTTCATTTCCTAACTAAAATGATACAGTGCAATATTACATATTATCATGTACTGTTGTAATGTAACCTAGTTTTCTGTGCTGCTTTACAGACTGAATGTAGAAACTGACACTCCAAGAAAGAGACCAAAACTTAGTTCTTCATCCCAAGGACTTGTTAAACTCCAAGAAACATCATACTCAAATGATAATCAAATTATTTCTCAGAGTCCTTCTTCAAATGGAACTAAAAAAGGTATAAGTAAATGTGTAGATTTTAAAGTTAAAGATACTAAATTGACAAATGTTAAGAGTGAGCTGGACCATGGAATTAAAAACTTTAGCAGTCCTAAGATTGCCAAAGATGTGAGACCTAAAGCTGAAGGCCAGGCAAGTGAAAAAAAATGGCCTCATTTACTTGCTCAGAGGGAGAAGATGAAGGAACTCAAGAAAGAAAGGTACAAAAAATTTAGAGACAGTTCTGAAAAATATGTTTTGGAGAAATGCAAGAGAATCCAATTTTCTCAGGATTATAAGTCCAACAAGATAATTAAGGAACCCCTCGAATCTAGAAGAAGAAAGATCAATTTCAAAATCCTAGGAGAATCCCGTGAAACCCTCCAGAAGCTTGTAGAAGAAAATGTCTTCAGTTTAGATTCTAACAAGTTAAAGACTAAGCAGGAGAAAAAAGAATGCCTGGAAGGCTCCCAGGTTTCGTTAAATTTGACAAGGCACAAAAGTGAACATTTATTTTCAGATTCCACGTATAAGCAGACTGTTCGTGAGTGGGAAGGAAAATATCATGAGCATCAAAGAAGTAATGATTCAAGTTCTAGTGAAATCCTAACCCAGGTAAGGTAGTGCAAAATGAATATAGTCTTTAGCAAAGAGTTTTAATATACTTAGGTTTGTGTTGTTTCTATTATAGATAATGATCATACAGAGCTGATTCTATTTAGTCAGGAAGATAATATTGATTCTTTTATTTTACCACGATGATTCCAGCTTCCTTAGGAAGCTATCCTGGCAAGTATCAAGGATCCAAAATAGGAGGGAATGTGTAAAAATATAGAAAGAAGCCATTATAGATTGTTCTATCAGAATAGCACTGTTGACAGTCTTAGGCTCTTCTCTAACTCCAGGAACTATAGAACATCCAGGGGTTATTATTCCAAATAGCTATTCGTTTAACAAATTATTTTTTGAATGCCCTATATGCCAGGCACCACAATCACTGTCTTTGTTTTCAGAGACTCACTTAATATGAGGAGACACAGAAACAGCCACCTCAGGTCTGATCAGTACTTATCACCTAATATGGGAATACACAGCAGGGGATTAACATGGCCTTGGTGCGCCATGGAGGGATTAATTCAGGAAGGTCTACTGGAGGGGATAACAAGTACACTGAGAACTGAGGATTGAGTAGGAGTTATTCAGGTGCAGACAAGGTGGAGTGAGACGGGAGAAGCAGGGATGTTCCAGGCAAAGGGAACTATGTGTACAGAGATCCAGGCTAGAAGGCTTGGCATACCTTGTTTTGCTTCTAAATTATGTAATAAGTCAGCATTTGTGGACTAATTTGAGAACCTAATTGCTACAGCCTTGTTTCTATGGCAAATAACATTATTTATTGATACCTTTAAGACAACTTTTAGAACTTTGGAACTTCAGAAGTTCTGAAATTTAGAGACTGCTTAAAAACAGGCGGTGGTGGAGCCTACCTACTTTAGGAATCAAGACTACAGAGTGTAGTATAAGATACTTCCTTTGAAAAATGGAGGGGTTGTAACTAGGGAGGCCAGAAGAGCTTGAGAGAGAGTACTCTTTGTTCACTGAACTTGAAGGACTCCAAAGAAGGAAAAAATTGAGTTTGTTCTTTTTATTGCTTTCTCAAAGGAAAGCTACAGTTTTCTTCTTGTGCTCTATAACCAGTTCTGTAGAGTAGCATGCAAGCAAGGAATCTGAATTTTCCAGTATGTTTAACAGACATCTTTGTATCATTGTTTGGTGTTCCCCTCGTGCTGTACATCTGAGGAACAGTATGAGAAATCCCTGCACTGCATCTTATAGGTTTTTTTGCTCTCTGTAGAATTACTACACAAACCAAAAGAGATGCATAGCATGAATATTAAGTTGTAGGGGAAGCAATTTTTGCATGATTACTTTTCAGTTATTGGAATTAAAACTCTTTATATTCCTTTGATAGCAGTCTTATCTGACTCAAAGTCATGTAGACACAGGAGCAGCAAGTAAATATTGTTCTTATCTTGAATATATTATCGTTAGCATATTATTGACAGTAGCTAATCATCTTAATATTATATTTGTTGTTTTGTTTTCCTCATAAATTCCTCAGTAGATAATTATCTTCCTAAAATAATGAGTGTACCTTACAAAGAAATAACTGTATTTTCTGGATTTAGTAATCCTGTTATGCTTTCCTAGGAGAAAGTGACTTTTTTTTTTTTTTAAAGGATTTTCTTTCTTTCTTTCTTTCTTTCTTTCTTTCTTTCTTTCTTTCTTTCTTTCTTTATTTATTTATTTTTGGCTGTGTTGGGTCTTCGGTTCGTGCGAGGGCTTTCTCCAGTTGCGGCAAGCGGGGGCCACTCTTCATCGCGGTGCGGGGACCGCTCTTCATCGCGGTGCGCGGGCCTTTCTCTATCGCGGCCCCTCCCGTTGCGGGGCACAGGCTCCAGACGCGCAGGCTCAGCAATTGTGGCTCACGGGCCCAGCTGCTCCGTGGCATGTGGGATCTTCCCAGACCAGGGCTCGAACCCGTGTCCCCTGCATTAGCAGGCAGATTCTCAACCACTGCGCCACCAGGGAAGCCCGAAAGTGACTTATTTTGTTTCTTAGGTTTTACAGTCCTTTGATACAGACCCTTCTCAGTTTGCACTCTCCCCTCACCATTGCTAACTAATGTTCTAGAGATTTGTGGTTTATAGGCCACTTTTATAAACGGTATCCCACTTAATTCTTATGAGTCTGTGGGGTAGAGATTCATCAGTTTATCAAACATTAATTAAAGATACCTATTATGTGTTAGGTTCTAAGGATTTAGAGATGAATAAGATGCTTTTTACCCTCAAGAAGTTCCCAGGGAGGTAGATTAGTAAACAAATACAATTGCAAATACAGTGAAATAAATATTAGAGCCCTAGGAATTTGGCTGGTATTAGTATAAATTTGGGAGTGAGTTAAGGAAGGGCTTATTAAGGTGGGGATTCTTAAGCTTGGTATTGAAAAATGTGTAGAGCAAAGAATAGAAGTGTTGTCCTGTCAGGGGAGAGAATCAGTTGTGTAATGGCCCAGAGTTATGAAATTGCATGGCAAGACCCTACGTGGGCACTTAAGTTGTTCATTTTGACTTGAGTTGAGATGTGTAGAGAATCTATAGAAGAGGAAGTTGGAGAGGAAGCGAGGGTCCAGAAAATGGATTTCTTTATCTCTCATGGGAAAGATTGTTTTTTATCTTGTAGATAGTACAGAGCCATTGAAATGTAATCAAGGAAGCAGTATAATCAGGTTTTTAGTTTGGAATCACTCTAGCAGATAAAACCATTTATACCATCATTATTGTTATTCTCTTTTGTCATCTCCAGGGAAGGCTTTATCCCGGTCCATGTATTTAATAAAGTATGGTAGGGGAAGGCAAACATTTAACACCCACTAAGACTTTCTTTTATAATAAGGAGGAGGTTTTCCAGGAAAACTGACACGAACTTTTCTGGATTTGGAGGTAACAGAAAATTTATTGAAATCACTGAAAGTGACCTGTGGTCAAAGAGAGTGAAGGGTAGTAGTAAAAGAATGAAAAGACTTCAAATGTCAGGAGTTGCAGGAAGTTCTATAATAATCTCTAGCTTGGTTGGCACTCCTTAGCTGAAAAGAACCTAAAGCTCTAGTGAGATTTAAAGTCAGGTGGAAAAGGCATTATAAAACCCAGGGTCATGGAATAGTAAAGCTGTAATGGGCCTATGTGTGTGATGTATGTGGTGTTGTATCAGGTGAAGATTGATGTTGGGTAGTTTGGGTAGAAGCTGAATTCCCAATAAAGCAACATATGATACACTTGTTTAAAGAGGGTCTAATTTTTATACAGTGTCTTGTAAAATACAAGTTTGGTGAGTTTGGTGTTTGGAGAATTCTTAGAAGATGATTTGGTTCAGTAGTGGCTTTTGCTGAGTTTCTTGTCACCTGTATGTAGGGTTGAGTAAGTCTCATCCACTCACCAAAAGCGCCAGTGAAAAATTGAGATTTTCGATCTTTGCTAGGAGACAAAAAATAAAACACCCATAAATGATAACATTTTTCAGCTTTTCCTCCCTCAGCCATATAATAATCTTCAAGTTCCCTTTGTTTTGTCATGTCACTTTTATAAATGGCTCATTTACTCCTGGATAAAAATTTCCCACCACCAAAGGCCAGCTCTTTTTACCTTTGCCATGGTTGTTCTGTTTCTTAGGGTGACGTGTTTTATCCTAGAAAACGAGTATTTTTAAGAATGTATATATATAGATGAGTAAACCCTAAAGAATTTCTGCTATGTTTCATAACTTAATAGAATGAGGCTTTTCTATTCTAGGGGCAATTTTTCATCTGGGGGCAGTTTTGCCTCTTAGGGGGGCATTTGGCAACTGACTTGATGGAGACTTTTTTTTTTGCAGTTCATTGTTTTTCTTTTTATTGTGACTGTTTAAGTATGTACCCCCACACAACATAGTTTACTTGTATTTAAACTGAAGTATAAATCCTTTTCTCTTCAACTACGTTTACAATCAGATTTTATCTCTATTACTCCACAGAAATTGCTTGGGCAAAGGAATGGAGACATTTTTGATTGTCAAGGTTGGGAGCGGGTAGGTATCTAGTGGGTAGAGGGAAGAGATGCTTCTAAACATCCTACAACGCATAGGATAGCCCCCAAAACAAAGAATTACCTGATCCCAAATGTCAGTAGTGCCAAGGTTGAAAAACCTTACTCTAGGTATATGCTTCGTAACTAATAAAATTACTTTTCATTTCAGAGTTTTGAAGCACCATGTTCTTCAGTGTCACTTGAAAGTATTCAAGATACAGATCAAGAGGTTACTGATATATTTATTTACTTTGAATATTTTTAATGAAATTAAGTCAAAGGGTTCCTATTTAAATAAAATATAATGAGTATAAAAACCTTGATAGTATGAAAATAACAGTGATGTCTCTGCTTAATTCAATATATAAGTTTTTATGAAGCCATGAAAAACTATTTGGAGAAGTATTTATATTTACTTTATCACCTTTTGGCCTTTTTTTCTAATAACCTCTAATCTGTTTTGAATAAAGAGCATGGAGCCTGTGGCCCACAAGTTACATGAATTTTAAATTAATGTTATGTTTTTTCATGCTTATGCCTTGGCTTGCCAAAATGCAGTATGATATTAACGTTTTGCCTCATTTTTCTAATTAGCAACAAGATGAACATTTGTTCAATGAAAATGAGGGCACATACATATTTAATTTTTACCTGTTGCTTCATTTCTCAGCTAGAATCTCCTGGTTGAATCTCATAGAATTATTGCATACAATTTTATCTTCCCTGCTTCTAAATTAAAATTAGATTCATAGAACACTTTGTGTTTTTCTATTTAAAGGAGACTTTAAAACCATACTGATTGCTTTTTATTTGTGACAGTTATACTTTTATGTCTTTTGGGTCAGTGCCCCTTGATAGAAGAAAGATTTCTCACCTCTGCTCTAAAGTGAGATTATACTTTAATTTCTTTGCATCAGAATACATCAGGGAACTACTTCCCTGAAGTGAGAAGGGTATTAAGATCTGGATTTCAGTTTTTGATGGTTCATAAACAATCTTAGAAATCTTAGGAAAGGTGATCGTCATCCAGAGAAAAACATATTTGGCTCCTAAAATACTTCGAAGTGAGAATGGGAATGAGAATTAACTTATTTTGGAAGTCTGTTTTGTACTGGGCTCTGTGTGAGGTTCTTCACATTATTTCATTTAATCCTTACAAAAAATACTAAAAGGATACAGATATTTAATATTCCTATTGTGTAGGTAAACTGAGACCCATGGTTGTTAAATAATATGCTTGCCTGAGGTTGCAGAAATAATAAAGTAAGAAGAGAAGAGCTATATTAGAAACCTTGTGTATGTTTATAAATCTGTATTCTTTTATCATGTGGCTTTCATATATTTGTAAATTTTTTTCTTTCCGCAAACTATCTCATATTAAGTGAATTAATTAAGAATTAATTGCTTTCTTCTCTTATTAATCTGCAGAGAAAATAATTCAAAATATTTTACTGCGGGTCTTTTGCAATTTAGATGCAGATAGTAGAAGAGCTTCACGCTGCACGTATGGGAAAAAGTGTGGATTTACCTGTGGTTCCACCTTCTGGAGAGTTAACGAGTATGGAGATTGACTTGGTGGAAGATGATGTACATTCCTCTTCTGGTATATCCTATATACATATGACAGTTTTATGATCTCCTATGTTTTCTTAAGAATTAACGTGCCGACATTCAATTTTTATAATATTTAGAGGAAAAATGTTAAAATGTGCTTATTCGAAATAATAAAGTATATTTCTTTTAGCTATAGGAATCCGGTCTAAGATTTGTCTTATCATCATTTGCTTTATATATCTCACATCATTAGGCAGTTAGACATATTTTCTCTTTCTCCTTTTGCCAAGGGGCAGTAATCAGAGTTATGAGCTGTCTTTTATTTTTGCTCTTAATCATAACTTTTAACAATTTCAGCTTTGTAAAGCACTGATCAGAAATAATGCAAATTGCTCAAAGGTATTATATTCATGGATTTCTTATTTATATAGTAAAATTGTGATTATTCTCACTCCTTGGAGAAGATAATGATAGATATTACCCAAAATATGTTAGTATACTGTTTTGAATTGTATTTGTAAAAATAGTAATGCTATGTTACATTCACATTGCATTTTTCAATTTATTAAGTGTTTTCCTATGCATCAACTTATCTGTTCCTCACATGACCCTATGAAATAACAGTGCTAGTATTATCTTTTTTCTTTCTTTTACACATTTGTCTTTTCAGTTATATTTCAGAGTACATTAAAATTAGCTTATGATTCCTAAGTACTTAACTACCAGTGATCAAGTACAGGGTTTGGCAACATAGTTACTGCTGGTGCAAGTTAATTTATGATTTAAAATCCACCCTTAAGCAATATACAATATTCTACTGGTAGATAATTAAACACTGATTACTGTTCTTTCTCTTAAGAATTGGAGTAAATGCATTTTTGTTTTTATTGTCTAAAGTACTGCCTTAAGAATGCTATCAAAGTTCTATGATATCAAAATTGTAGTTATTATACAAGTCTGTTATCAAATGTCATGAAATCCTCACTTTGCTCTTTTTCTCTAGCAAATACTGCTTCAGACAAAAAGCTTTTAATTGTTGTTGACACAAATATACTGATGAATCATCTCAAATTTGTTAGAATTTTGAAGACAACAGAAATCCAAGGTATTTATAAAACATATTTACTGATTCTGATTTTCTTATTTGAGTTGATACTTTATATTAACAGTGATGTGGGTTTTTCCCCCCCACACAAACTTATTTCCATTTGGATATGCTATTAAGTATGTGTGTGTATATATATATGAAGCATAATCAACTTAAGTTTAAAAAAAGAAAAAAGAGCCTTTACAGGTTAACCTAGCTTCTAAACTTACTCTTCTTTGATTTCCAGTAGTCTTTATTTTTGTAACATTCTCTTGACATTTATATCTGATTTTAGTTCCTATTTTTATGTATTATCTCTTCATTTAGATTGTGAATTTCTTTAAAACTTTTAATTCTCCTATAGCAGTTTGATTTAGTAGCTCAATACATATTTGTTGACTTCTAAGAAATCTTCTTATTTTTTAGGCTTTGACAGGCTTGTGTTAATAATTCCCTGGGTTGTTGTGCAAGAGCTGGATCGTATGAAGGCAGGAAAATTACTGAAACGTGCCAAGCACAAAGCTATACCTGCAGTTCATTTCATCAGTGACAGTCTCAAAAATCAAGATAGAAAGCTATGGGGTCAATCAATACAACTTGCATCTCAAAAACTTTGTAAGTATTGTTCTCTCAGGCTGCTTCCTGATTAAGATTTGTTTGGATGCTGACTCATTAATGAAGGGAAATGGTGCAGAACTTTAAAAAAAATTAACAGTATTACAGTGTGAAATGGCAGGGCATAGTGATGCTTTGGCATATCCTGTTAGGCTTGGTTTGGAGGCCTTTGATTTTTATTTTTCTGCTTCTCCTAGACCTTCTTAGGTTATGTCCATATTTCACAGAGAGCGACTGTATAGTTCTGTATGCATAGTTGTCTATATTACAGTACTTTGGATTCTTTTTTTAAAATACCATGATGAGTGATGAGGCCAGTAAGTGATCTATGTTTCTAATCATTACTGCATGCAGTTAATATAATGCAGAGGCAGGCACTGTTTACCTCTGGTTCGTCAGAACCTGTAATAAGGAGGTATTTTTATTATAGAGGTCTATAGATTTTCTCCTGATTTTTTTTCCATATTAGTTTTCTTTTTTTTTAGTCATTTAAAAATCTTAGAACCTAAGTATGTTCTTCATGTTTTTATTTTATTTTTTATTTTTTTATTATTTTTTAACATCTTTATTGGAGTATAATTGCTTTACAATGGTGTGCTAGTTTCTGCTTTCTAACATAGTGAATCAGCTATACATATACATATATCCCCATATCTCCTCCCACTTGCGTCTCCCTCCCACCCTCCCTATCCCACCCATTGTTCTTCATGTTTTATATAACTATTTGGAAAAAGATCTGTGTGTAAAGCAACACTGTTGCCTCTGCAGAGTTTATACATACATTTAGAGGATATATTTCATTCTTTAAAAATTTGTTTCTTTCCAACTCAGAAATATTTGTATATGTAGATTTATATTATTTTAAATATGGATTTATGTTGTCTACTGTATCCATATTCACCATAGGATATGAAAGAATTCATCTTTAGATGAATCTAATCATGAAATTAACCCTGAGAAGGCTTTTGGCATAGCTGTTTAGTCTTAAATCTTTGAAGAAAAAGGGCCTCTCCCATTAATTCCTTTATTTATTCCCTTTAAAAATATTTATTAGCTCTTAGTATATTCCAAATACAATGCTTATGCATTTTGAGTAGGAACATCATGTGCTGTTTAAGAGCTTTTAAAGGAAACCACTAAAAAAAAATCACTTATTAGAGTTAAGAAAATATTAAAAATATTAAAATTAAAAACACATTATATTAAATTGAACACCTTAGATGGTCTTTTTTTTTTTTTTACTTTCCGTTATGAAAACTTTCAAATGCAGTAGAATAATATAATATAATATAATATAATATAATATAATGAATCCCTATGTACCTCTCACTCATTTTCAGTGATTCTCAACATTTTGTCATTCTTGTTTGTTCTCTCATTTCTTTTTCCCCTTCTCCCCCAACTCCTGGAACGCCTGTAGTACTTTGGTGTGTGTTGCTAACAGATAGGACTTTTTAAAACAACAGCCACGCAGTTACCAAAACCCCTGATCTAAACCATCATTTCAGTAAAGCCCCAATCCTTAAGAAGAGGTGGGAATTTTTTTTTACTCTTAATCTTTTATTGTTTTTCTTTGTTAGTTGATACAAATTGTGTTTTATTATATAATTGTATAGATGATGATAATAGTTATCAACACTTACATGGCCATTACTCTCCAGACCCTTTTCTAAGTGCTTTACAGCTAATATCTCATTCAAACCTTATAGTACTTGTGGAAGATAAATTCTTATTAGATCCATTTTATTGATGAGGAAATTGAGACATAGAGATGTTAAGAACTTGTCCTAAATGGAATATCTATCCCTTCAATAGATTGACTTTGAGACTTATTTTAGAAGAGCTAATTTTAGAATAGATGTTTTGGCCACATTTATTATTTATAGATGCTTGTTATGTTTCTTTTGATTTTTCCATTTTTATGTGCTTTTTCGATACTTTGACTTCTTCAGTCTATGCTTTTTGGGTTATTAAGGAGGATAAATCATAGTAGTGGTCTCAAACTTCTGTGCTGCTTCAATTTCTGGGTCTTCCTTGAAATCCATATTTCACTTTAAAGCTTAAATTGGTGTTATTTGATCTTTGTTTTGTTAAATTGCACTTTTAGTTATAAGGTTGTAGATAGATTATTTGTGTAATTGTCTGTGTCAGATAAATCCTTTATGTGTTTCATTGTTATCTATCAAACTGATTATTTAAAACATTCTTTATATAAAATCTAATGTACTCAATACATTTATTCTGTTGATAGTGATTTTATGATATCCTTTAGAAATATCCTTAGTCATTTTTATCATAATAAAATTATATTTTATATTCTAATGGTAAATTGAAATTCTTATGAAAAAACTTAATTCAGGATTATTGAGTGAAATTAAAGTACTTGCTTGGAGAAAAGCAAGAACAAAACAGTCTTTACACTTTACATCTGTCGAGCACATTTGCCACTAACTCTAATAATTGCTTATCTTGTTGTATTATTTTCTTTTATGTAATCACAGTATTATAACAATGTATTTTTTTAGACAAGCATTTTCCATTAAAAAAAAGAAAAATGCCACAAATTGAATGCAGATAGTCCATGTTAAAATAGCCTTAGTTGACCATAATTTTAGTGTTGTCCTTACTCTTTTCAAAATTGTATTTATTTGATGTAGTATGCATTATGGTGAGAAGAGAATAGGATTTGAAATGTGATTGACCTGGGTTTATAAGCTGACCTAGGGAAAGTTAAAGGTGAGGAAACTGAGTAAATGAAATGGGGGGAAATGACCTCCCCCTGAAAAAAATGGTTGTGAAGATTGGTTGAGCTAATATATTACTTAATGATTTATGGTCTGGAATAGGCGATAATTCTTTTGTGTCCATTTACATGGGAAGGTTATACAGATTGATTAGAAAAACTAGAAATCCCTTTCCCCTAAATGGACATAGATTATTAATAGGTAATTCACAAAAGAAGAAGTACAACTAGTCAGTCCTTTGTTCAAGGCAAATATTTTCCTGTCTGTTTGCTGTTTTTAATATTGTTAATTTCTTATGTATAAAGTTTTAGTTTATATCTTTCACTTTTTCCTTCCTTGTTTTCTTTTATTGCTTCTATGTTTAGAAAGCTACTCCTTCCCAGCACTTGATAGGGACACAGTGCTCAGTGCACTGGGAATATGAATTAGTAACTTTTCAGGAGAGCAATTTATTAGTGTGTATTAAGAAGCCAAAAGAGATGGTTCTCTTTCTAGAAATGATTTTAAAGAAATAATCAGAGATGCTCACAGTGATTTATATAAATAATGTTCATCACAGCATGATTTATGCAGCAAAAAAATTGGAAACAATCTGTCTAACAATTGGAGAAGTTACGTATAATGATGTAGCCATATGAGAGAATATTGTATTTTGAAAAATGTTAATGACGTGTGATATTAAAATAAGATTTAAAAGAATATAAAGTGCAATCCCAAATTTCTTAGATTAACTTAGAGAAAGACAAATATCATATGACATCACTTATATATGGAATCTATAAAAAATTAATACAAAAAACCACTTAGAAATTTGTCTCAGTTCTGAAGGCTAGAAGTCTAAAATCAGTGTGTCAGCAGGGTTGTTTCCTTCTGAGGGCTTTGAGAGAAAGATCTGTTCCAAACTGCTCTTCTTGTCTTATAGATGGCCATCTTCTCCCTGTGTCTCTTCACATCGTCTTCTCTCTGCGCACGTCTGTCTCCAAATTTCCCCCCCTTTTTTTTTTTAATTTATTTATTTATTTTTGGCTGTGTTGGGTCTTTGTTTCTGTGCGAGGGCTTTCTCTAGTTGCGGCAAGTGGGGGCCACTCTTCATCGCGGTGCGCGGGCCTCTCACTATCGCGGCCTCTCTTGTTGCGGAGTACAGGATCCAGACGCGCAGGCTCAGTAGTTGTGGCTCACGGGCCTAGTTGCTCCGCGGCATGTGGGATCTTCCCAGACCAGGGCTCGAACCCGTGTGCCCTGCATTGGCAGGCGGACTCTCAACCACTGCGCCACCAGGGAAGCCCTTCCCCTTTTTAATAAGAATACAAAGTCCTATTGGATTAGGGCTGACACTAATAGACTCACTTTAACTTGCAAAAAGAATAAAAAACAAAAATAGGATTTAAAAGAATATGAAGTACAATCCCAAATTTCTTAGATTATGCATATATACTTATAGATGGTGGATATTGGTAATACTGAGCTGATGGAATTATGAGTTATTTTAATTTTCTTAATATTTGCTGAATTTTCCAGATTTTCTATAATTATTTTATTTTTATAATTAGGTAAAAATAATTAAAAGCAAAAATAAAGTTATCTGACACCTCCCACATGAGACGTTTGTTCCATCATTTTTATATTTTCTTTTATTATATTTTTGTTGAATCATTTATCTGCCAAATATTTGTACCAGACACTTCTAAGTGTTGAAGCTGCAGCAGTGAATGAGACATACAAGGCCTGCTGTTGAGAAGCTTTAATTCTATTAAATGTTAAAAATCATATTTTTTTTTTTAACATCTTTATTGAAGTTTAATTGCCTTACAATAGTGTGTTAGCTTCTGCTTTATAACAAAGTGAATCAGTTATACATATACAATATGTTCCCATTTCTCTCCCCTCTTGCATCTCCCTCCCTCCCACCCTCCCCATCCCACCCCTCTAGGTGGTCACAAAGCACCGAGCTGATCTCCCTGTGCTGTGCGGCTGCTTCCCACTAGTTATCTATTTTACATTTGGTAGTGTATATATGTCCATGACACTCTCTTACCCTGTCACATCTCACCCCACCCCCTCCCCATATCCTCAAGTCCATTCTCTAGTAGGTCTGTGTCTTTATTCCCGTCTTGCCACTAGGTTCTTCATGGCCTTTTTTTTTTTTTTTTTTTTTCCCTTAGATTCCGTATATATGTGTTAGCATACAGTATTTGTTTTTCTCTTTCTGACTTACTTCACTCTGTATGACAGACTCTAGGTCCATCCACCTCACTACAAATAACTCCATTTCATTTCTTTTTATGGCTGAGTAATAGTCCATTGTATATATGTGCCACATCTTCTTCATCCATTCATCTGTCAATGGACATTTAGGTTGCTTCCATGTCCTGGCTATTGTAAATAGAGCTGCAATGAACATTTTGGTACATGACTCTTTTTGACCTATGGTTTTCTCAGGGTATATGCCCAGTAGTGGGATTGCTGGGTCATATGGCAGTTCTATTTGTAGTTTTTTAAGGAACCTCCATACTGTTCTCCATAGTGGCTGTATCAATTTACATTCCCACCAACAGTGCAAGAGTGTTCCCTTTCCTCCACACCCTCTCCAGCATTTATTGTTTCTAGATTTTTTGATGATGGCCATTCTGACCGGTGTGAGATGATATCTCATTGTAGTTTTGATTTGCATTTCTCTAATGATTAATGATGTTGAGCATTCTTTCATGTGTCTGTAGGCCATCTGTATATCTTCTTTGGAGAAATGTCTATTTAGATCTTCTGCCCATTTTTGGATTGGGTTGTTCGTTTTTTTGTTATTGAGCTGCATGAGCTGCTTGTAAATCTTGGAGATTAATCCTTTGTCAGTTGCTTCATTTGCAAATATTTTCTCCCATTCTGAGGGTTGTCTTTTGGTCTTGTTTATGGTTTCCTTTGCTGTGCAAAAGCTTTTAAGTTTCATTAGGTCCCATTTGTTTATTTGTGTTCTTATTTCCATTTCTCTGGGAGCTGGGTCAAAAAGAATCTTGCTGTGATGTATGTCATAGAGTGTTCTGCCTATGTTTTCCTCTAAGAGTTTGAAAAATCATATTAACTATAGTTCATACAGAATTTATTTTGGTGTTGAATGTGAGTAGAGGTTGTTGCTGTTGAAGTGCCATTTAAGCTGAGTCTTAAGTAATAAATATATGCTACTTCAGGAACACATGATATAAGCATATATTGGGCCAAGTGTTTCATATGAATTTTCTCATTTAATCATCCTGTTAAGCAGTTTGTCCATTATTACATGTCCAGTATGTGGGAAAGCAGGGATTCAAACCCAGATCAGTCTGTTTTCAGAGTCTGTTTTGTTCACTTTTGAATAGTACCTGAGCAGGTGCTCAAAAATATTTGTTGATAAAATGTTTCATGAATATTCTTGTAGTTTTAGGTATATCTTCCAGGCCCATGTGTCCTAGAAAAAATGACAGAACAGGTAATCTTGAACTTTGATACCTTTAGAGCATGTACTGTAGCCTTTAAACATCCTTTTTTGGGTCAAATTGAATTACTAAAGTTAACCAGTGATTTTGAGCTGCCCATTTTGCATTATTGTGGTATTTACTCTGTGAGCTAAAAGAAGGAAAATTGGCTGCTATAATATATGTCTGTCTGTCTGGCTGGTTGTCTGATTAAAGAACTGAATCAGGACTTCCCTGGTGGCGCAGTGGTTGAGAGTCTGCCTGCCAATGCAGGGGACACGGGTTCGAGCCCTGGTCTGGGAAGATCCCACATGCCGCGGAGCGACTAAGCCCGTGAGCCACAATTGCTGAGCCTGCGCGTCTGGAGCCTGTGCTCCGCAACGGGAGAGGCCACGATAGTGAGAGGCCTGCGCACCGCGATGAAGAGTGGCTCCCACTTGCCGCAACTAGAGAAAGCCCTCACGCAGAAATGAAGACCCAACACAGCCATAAGTGGATAAATAAATAAATAAATAAATAAATAAATAAAAGAATTGGAGGCCTCAAAAAAAAAAAAAAAAAAAAAAGAACTGAATCACTTCTTCCTAAGGCTCATGCTGTGAGATCAGTTGAGTTCTGTCTAGATTTCACCACGAGATTGTGAGACTCCAAAGAGCTTGTCTTTTGAATGTCCAATTACCTAGCATAGGCACCTGGTGCAAATTAGACCCTATATAAATATTTATTGAATGCATGAATGAATTTTCTAATTTGAAAGTTTAGAGGACTAAGTAACTGTAGGCTGAAAGTTGAGGGGAAAAAAGGTTATAATCTGGGAACAAAGTTGAGGCTCATTGTCCAGTACATCTTGAATTTCAGTGTGTAAGAGAGTTGCCAAGGGCTTAAATCAATCTTTGGGTCCAGGCTCCAAAGATTCTTATCCAGAAATGGGTCTGGGTAAGTACCCCAGGGAGTTCTGAGGCAGGTAGTGTAAGGACTTATAAGAAATGCTGTCTTTGGTCCTATTCCTACACATTACATTATTTTCACAAAAAAACAAACTTACTACATGCTTTAGGGCTTGGAGAATGCTAGAGGACACTCTGTCAGCCACATATTAGCATTTGTTAGAAATTACTTTTTGTATTCTCTGCCTAGCGCCTGTGTTGCCTTCTCCTGTACATCTCTCTCTAAATGTTACTGCTTAGAGTTTAAGAAAAAGCAGACACATGAAAGTGGTTCTGTTGCTGGCAGAACAGTTGCTTATAATTTTACAGACCTCTTTTAAGTTGCTAATTTTAAGCATGATGTAATCATATAATTTACTTATGTTAAGTCACTAAGTGACTGAACTGAGACTAGATTTGTAGCTTTTGGTTTCTAATATGGCATTTAACCTACTGATCAGATTTTTTCTGTTGGGTTTATTAATAGGCATATCCTAGTCCATTTTACTGATAGTAGCAAACTAATCAGTTTATTAAACCCACAACTATATGCTGCCTGAATTCTAGATCCAGAATTTTCAAGGCATTGTTTTTGTTGTGTCTTATCTTCCTCTTCTTATTTAAAAAGTTTTCTTTCTTTTAGATGATTTGATTTGTAAATATGGCCTAGATTATTCATACAGTTCCCAGATTTTTAGTGTGCTTATTGATTGTTGCTTTTACTAAATTTGCAGATGGATTGAGCGATGAGAACAATGATGATCGTGTATTAAAATGCTGTCTTCAGTACCAAGAATTATTCCCTTGTTCTCTTGTTATTTTGTGCACGTGAGTTTCATGATCATTTTACTTTAAAAAAAAATAGCGACTTATATTAAAGAATTTTTAAAAATCGTACTGTGTCCCCCATACCAAGATGAAAAACATACATACTTTTCTAAATCTGCCAGTAAGTATATTCAGTTATATCTCACATTCTTATGATGTGCAAGCTATAGAAGAATGAGATTTGAATCTCATGGTTTCATTTCAACTTAAGTTATATGATATTTAGAAAACTTTTGAAAAAGCAGGGAAAGTCAATTTAACATCCCAAAAAAATAGAAATAAAAATCTGACATTTTTGGTCATGAGGCAGGCAGTAGAGTTAATTAACTAATTAATTAATTTGTGGAGAAGGGCTAAGTTATGTTGCAGTTATATCCTTGATGCCTGTGATAGAGTTAGAGTTGGAATTTTGGATCTACCACTTAATCAGCTTTGTGACCTTGGAAAGTTGCTTAATGTTTCCTCATGTGTAAAATATAGGGAGGATAATAATACCTGTCTTTATAAGGTTATTGTGAGTATTTAGTCAGAAAAAATATATAAATGACTTAGAAGAGAGCCTAGCACATAAAATTATCTCAATAAGAGTTTTTTCCTCCTTCTCCCTTCCTCATTCCATTCCTCCATTCCCAACTAATGTATTCATAACTTAGTTCTAAGGTAAAAGTATCATAATGTTAAGCAAAATTGTATTCATCATGTATGAGAAAAGGCTTTAAAGGAACTGATAAGAGCAATTTTAATTTGCAGTTTTAGTCTGAATTGTATTCACTGAAAAATGGACTTTTTACAGTTTCATGATCATGCCTAAGTTCTCTGAAATGGAGTGATTATAGAAATGAATAGCCATAAGATTTTTCTTGTAAGGGGGCTTGGTCAATTATCATTTTAGCTGTGTTCAAAGATAATGTTATTCTTTTATATTAAAGGAAATATTAGAGATTTCTATCTCTAGTTTCAAATTAGTTTTTAATCTAGGACATAATATATCATGTTGGAGTTTGTTGAAGGCTGAAATAGAATTAGTAATATGTTAATCATTTTGAATTTGAGATAAACTAAAATTGAGAGATAATTTTTATATCATTGTTATTTTTTTAGTTCAACTTAGAATGAAAATTAAATTCGTGAGATTTTATCAGTTCTCCATTATTTCTGCAGTCACTGTTTTGGAATTAACAGATGTAACAGTTTTTAGTGAAATGAAAATTTGTAGTCAGACTACTTTTAACTGACATCATCAGGCGAGCCTGTTTTTTATTTTTATTTTTTCCTATAAAGTGTGATAATCATACTGTGTTAAGTCACACATACTTAATGTGAGGATACATTTATATTACTTAAATGGATGATGATTATAATAATTAATATTAATAACGGTGATTAGGAGAACCCTTCTATAAACACTATATACTATACCTCATTCTAAGTGCTTTACTCACATTTACAATCCTAAATATGGGCCAGCAACCCCCAGTTAATATCTCCAGTCTACATCTCTCTTCTGAAGTCTCGACTAGTATATTCATCTACTTATTTGATATCTCTGTTTGGATGTCTCATAGACATCTGGAACCTACCGTCTCCAAAAATGAACTCCTGATCTTTCCTTCTAAACTGTTCTCCATCTGAATAAAAAGTGCCATCTTCCACCCATTTGCTAAAGCCAGAAACCTAGGAGTCATTTTTGATTCCTGCCTTTCCTTCGTAATCTATATCCAGTTAAATAGCAGGTCTTGTATGGTCTTCTTTTCTTTGTCTACTCTGCCACCATCCGATGTCAAGTGATGTTATTTTTCCTGTCCCTTTTCTGCTCTAAGACCCATTATGCTCTCTACTTCAATACTTACTTTCCATTTGTTTTTCAAAAAGTAATAATGGTATTTTTAATTTTTAAAAAGTTTCGTTATGAAGAATTTCAACAACTTTCAAAGTGAAGAAGAGTTAATAAACTCCTAAATACTCAGTTACAACAATTATCAAGATTCTACCATTCTTCTATTATCTGTATTTCCATCTACTCCCTGTCCCCCTATATGATTATTTTTATACAGTTCTTTATATTTTAAGGGAAAATGTATAATATTAAAATGCCCAAATCTTAACTATACAGTGTTGACAGTGGATACCCTGGTGTAGCCCACATCCCTCTTGATACATAGAATATTTCCATTACCCCAGAAAATACTCTCATGCCCCTTTTGTGCTCTTTTCCTGGTTTCTTAAGGTGGACGCTTAGATCATTTTTTGAGACTGCTGTCAATTTCCCTTTAAGCACTGCTTTAGCTGCATTCCACAAATTTTGATATGTTGTGTTTTTATTTTCATTCAATTTAATACATTTTATAATTTTCAGGAATTCCCTGGCAGGCCAGTGGTTAGGACTTAATGCTTTCACTGCCGGGGCCCAGGTTTGGATTCGATCTCCGGTCGGGGAACTAAGATCCTGGAGCCATGTGGCGTGGCCAAAAAATATATATATATATATATAATTTTCCTTATAATTTCCTTTTTGACCCATAAGTTATTTAGATATTTGTTGCAATTAATTCCAAATATTTTCAAATTTTCCAGTTATCTTTTGTTATTGATTTGCTCTTTAATTCTCTCATGACTTGAGAACATAATTTATATGATTTCTATTCTTTTAAATTTGTTAAACTTTGTTTTATGGCCAAGAATAAGGTCTAACTTGGTGAATATTTTATGTGCACTTAAGAAGAATGTATTCTGCTCTTGTGGGTAGAGTATTCCATAAATTTTAAATAGGTCAATTTTGTTGATAGTGTTGTTCATGTCTTCTGTAACCTTACTAATTATCTGTCTACTTGTTCTATGATTACTGAGAGAGGAGTATTGAAATTCCCAACGGTAATTGTGGATTTGTTTACTTCTCCTTTCTGTTCTCTTTGTTTTATTTCATGTATTATGAAGCTCTTTAGTCAGAGGCATACACATTTAGGATTGTCTTCTTGGTGAATTGACACCTTTCTCATTATACAATGTCTCACTTTGTTACTGATAATATTCCTGGTTCTGAAGTTTCCTTTGTTTAGTATTAATATTACTACCGCAGTTTTGTTTGCTTAATATTTATATTGTATATCTTTTTCACCCATTTACTTTTAACCTATCTGTGTCTTTATATTAAAGTAAGTATTTTGTGGATAGCATGTAGTTGGTACTTTTCTTTTTTCCATTCTGACAATTTCTGTCTTTTTAATTGATGAGTTTCTACTATTCACAGTTAATTGGTTGGATCAGAATCTACCATTTTGCTAATTATTTTCTATTTGTTCAGCTATTCTTTTCTTCCTTTTCCTTTTTTTTTTTTTTTGCTTGGATTAATTGTGGTGCCATTTTATCTCCATTATTGACTTTATACCTTTTTGAAAAAACTTTTTAATGGTTACTTCAGTGTTTATAATATACAGCTTTTCTTGATCATAGTCTACCTTTAAATAATACTGTATTGCTTCATGTGTATTGTAAGGATTTTAACATGCTTCGAATTTCTCCCCCTGTCCGTTTTTGCTATCATTGTCATATATATATTTTACTTTTACAGAAACTGTAAACACAATACTTTGCTAATATTTTTGCTTCAGCCATTTACCCTCTAAAGCAATTAAAAATAAAGTGAATATTTTAATCTTGCATTCCATTTTTAACACTCTTCATTTCTTTTTTTGGATCCAGGTTTCTGTCTGGTGTCAGATTTCTGGTCTTATTCATTTTGCCCAAACAACTTTCTTTGACATGTTAAATCTGTTGGCAGTGAATTTTCTGGTTTTGTTTGTCTGATAGTGTATTTATTTATTTATTTTTGAAAGATATTTTTACTGGATGTACAATTCTGGGTTGATTTTTTTTTTTTTTCTTTTTCTTCTGGTATTTTAAAGATGTCACTGCATTTTCTTCTAGCTTGTTTGGTTTCTGATGAGAAGTCTGCTGTAAATGTTGTTTTTTACCTCTGTGTGTGATGTGTCTTTTTTTTCCGTCTCATTGCTTTCAAGACTTTGTCTTTTGTTTTTTTAGCAGTTTGTTTTAGCAGTCTTTAGCAGTTATGGCCAGTTGTTTGTGGTGGAGGAGAGGAAATTATCCTGCTTGATATTCTCTGAGCTTCTTGGATCTATGGTTTGGGTGTTCATTTTTAGTTTTGGAAAATTCTCAGCCAAATATTTCTTCAAATATTTCTTCTGCCCCATTCCTTCTTTTCTCCTTCTGCTATATTACAGAATTACATTGTAGTAGTAGTCATCCATGATGACTCCAGTGATCCCTGCCTCTTAGTATTTTTTGTTTGTTTGTTGGTTTGTTTTCTTTTTTTTTTTTTTTTTTTTTGGCTGCGCTGCATTGTGAGATCTTACTTTGTTCCCTGACCAGGGATGGAACCCAGGCCCCCTACAGCGGAAGTGCAGAGTCCTAACCACTGGACTTCCAGGGAATTCCCTGTGCCTCTTAGTATTAATGCCCTTGTGTAGTCCTTTCCTACATTGTACCAGGATTGGTTGTCTGTGTGACAGATAGCATGCATCAGAAGCGATGGTATGTCACTTCTTGGATTAGGTTATAAAAGCCTGAGAATTCCTTCTTGGGCACTCTTTTGTTTCTTCCATCTCTCTTGGGTCACTTGTTGTGGGGAAGCAAGCTCCATGCAGTGAGGAGCCCTGTGGAGAGGACCACATGCTGAGAAACTGAAGCCTCCAGACAAAAACCAACGAAGGGCTACTCCCTGCCAATAGCCACATGAATGAGCAGCAATTAAATCTTGAGATGACTGCAACCCCAGGCAATAGCACGCTTCACCTTTGTGAGAGACCTGTGAGCCAGAACCATTCAGTCAAGCTACTCTCAGATCCCTGAGTCTTAGAAGCTGTGTGAGATAATAAATGTTTTTTCAAGCTGCTAAATTTTGGGGATTAATTGTTACACAGCAGTAGACAACTAACACATGCATATATATTGGACCATTTGATATTGTCCAACAGCTCTTACGTATTTTTTTAACCTTTTATTCTCTTTTTGTTCCAGTTTGGATAATTTCTTTTGACCTGTCTTAATGTATGTTGTTTCTTTCCTCACTTGTGTTGAGTCTATTGAGGAGCCTGCTGAAGGCATTCTTCATTTCCATCTGGTTTTACATGCTATTCACCTTTTTCATTAGAGCCTCTAACAGATTAATCAAAATTATTTAAAATTTCATATCAGATAGCTTCAACATCTGTGTCGTGTCTGAGTCTGGTTCTGTTGATTGCTTTGTCTTTTGGCAGTATGTTGCTTTTTTTTCTGGGCAGAATTTATATGCAGGTTTTAGGACTCACCTTCTCTGTGGTTTCCTCCCTTCTTCAGGTTCCCCCTTAACTTTCTATATGCTCTGGCCAGTCCTGAACATTGCCTTCTGATGTTTCAAGCCATAAAGGCTGTGGCTTTCTGTTGTAAGGCATTGATGAATTGGGGAATACCCTCAAGCAAAAAGATAGAAAATTGTAGCTCTTACCAGTGCAGCATCTGCTTCTTGAATGTAGATTCCCCTCCACCTTCTGCCTACATTTGATTGCCTTCTAGTGCCTTCAAATAGGGTTTTTTTTGGTTGTCTTTTTTTGTTGCTTTTGGTCCAGATTTTCTAATTCTTGTTGTGGGAAGGTTAGTCTGACCAAGCTACTCTGCCATTAACAAAAGCTGGAAGCCTACTAGTTGCAAGAACAACAGTTTGGTAAACACAGATCTGATCATGCCATTTCCCCATTGAAGCCCTTAAATCTCTTTCCATTTATTAATGTTCTTGCCTTTCTCTGTAGCCACATAAACTGGTTCATGCACTATGCTCTAATCATACTGGCTCTTTTCAGCAAATAGCAAATTCACATCATTTGTCTTATGCTCACCCTAAGTAAATTTATAATTGCTTACCCTGTGTAAATTATTTATCTTATTATGGTTCTGTATGTTTATTTATCTTGGGATGATCATATTCTTGTGTTCAAATCCATCTCCCACTTACCAGGTATAACTTTGGACAAGTTACTTAACCTTTTTATACCTCAGTTTCTTTCTTTCTTTTTTTTTTTTGGCCATGCCGCATGGCTTGTGGGATCTAGGTTCCCCGAACAGGGATTGAACCCAGGCCCTCAGCAGTGAAAGCGTGGAGTCCTAACCACTGGACCCGCAGGGACTTCCCATACACCTCAGTTTCTTATGTGTGAAATGGGGATAAAAATTTGTACCACTCCTACCTAAGAGGTTTGTTGTGAGAAATAAATGGATTGATATATACATAAAGTGCTTAGAACAGTGCCTGGTACCTGGGAAACATTCAATATATAATAATAATAATTATTCTCAAAAGCTCAGATGATTTGATTCTAGTGTATATTTATTTATCTTCTATATTAAAAAAATTGTTATCGTTTGTTAATATATATGCTGAGAATCACCAACCTCTGAATAGATTCCATGTGTTTTTAGTTGCCATGTGATTTACCTTATAAAAAATAAAATATTTTTTCTTCCTAACCCAACCTTAGGGATGATAGAAATTTAAGAAACAAAGGCCTAATAAGTGGTGTGAAGTCACTCAGTAAAGAAGAATTGAGTGCAGAATTATTAAACTTATCTCTGAACACAGTTGTATGTCATCAGCCTTGTATATCTAAACAACAATTGAAAGCAGGTAGTATTCTTACTACAAATAATTAGAAATATATCTTATTTTATGTACTAAGAATATTGATAACAGTTGGAATTAATAGTAAATTTTTATTTTGTACATTGAAAGTAACATTGTTTGGAGTATTTTCTGGCACAAATGGTAGAGATGAATGAATATTATAATGGTAATCCAAGAGAAAATATAACATTATTGCCTTCTACATATACTTTTAAAATTAATTTGAATTTTTGTCTGTACACTCACATACATTTTTCTATACTTATAATCACTGTGTGCATCCTATTTTTTACCTCAGAGTATACCTTTTAAATTAATAGTAGCTACAGGAAATATTCATTTGAGGTAGAGAGAAATTTTTAGTTTATTTTAAAAATTAGTTCCATATTCATAACTTTCTATTAATACAGTAAAAACTCAGTAATAGAGAAACTTGAAGGACTCTAGTAATAATTTTTTTTAAAAATTTGAACAAATATTTAAGAAAGCTAAAGGCAGTACTGCTGTTTTATCTCTTTTTTTCCACCAGAATAATCTGTTCTATGGCTTGATATTTGTTGAACTATATTAAATCTTACAGAATTTAAAAATGCATCCCTCCATTTCCCTCTGTGGGAAAAATAATTATTGAAGTCTCTAAAAGCATATGTATATGCTTCATGTATTCATGTATCACATGCTACTTATTTGACCTGTTTGGTAATAAAATTTCTTTTGTCATAATATTCAAAATGGCATTTAGAGGGAGTAACAGAATATTCTAGTTTATGGTTTTTCAAGGGAAACATGCATTTGGTTTGCCCATTATATTACTGTCATTTTAAATCCTTGGTTTGTATTTGTAGAGATAAGCCCCTTAATACATTGAATTTTGCCATAAAGAAATTGCAGTTGTTTGCAGGTGTCAAAGTAGTAATTATATTGAAATAATATCAATTAAAATAATCAAAACTTACTTTAGAAGGGGAAGGCATAAAGGTGGTTAAGTCAGAGCTTTCAGTCTTTTCAAAGCAATTTATTGATGTGAGTTGCGATTGGAAGAATACATTATCTTTGGAAGAAAACACATTTTGATCCATAGTTCTTGGTTTTCTATTATAAATAGATGCAAAGCATTATTTTAATTTTTACTTTTTTTGAAAATAATAAAATTTAAATTTTGGTTAAAATATCACACACATTTCTCAAATTTCTATTTTAGTAAAAACATTTCATCTCCTTTTGTCAAAAGATAAAGCTTTTGCTAATGTGATATATTTATGTTGAGTCTAAAACAACTGTACTAGAAATAAATGTTTCTAAATACTGTTTTATTTTTATTTTTAAAATTATTTATTTATTTATTTATTTTTGGCCGTGCCGCACGGCTTGCGGGAGTTCCTCAACCACGGATTGAACCCGGGCCACGGCAAGTGAAAGCCTGGAATACTAACCACTAGGCCACCAGGGAACTCCCATGAATACTGTTTTAAAAATAAAGTATTCATTTGTTTTTTAGGATCGAATACTAATTATATCCATTAAATGTTTATTATTTATGGCCAAATACTAATTATATATGTAAAATATTTACTATTAGTGTCCTAAATAAAGCCTGTAACTATTTGTTTTAAAGAAGCAACACCTTTAGAGAAGAGCTGTGAGGAGGAATCTACAAACTCTGGACTATGCGTTCTACTTGAAAGCATTGTATCTGATCTCAAAAAATCTCTTGGAACAGCTTTATCTTCAATATTAGAAACAGAAATGAAAATTGCTTTTGGAAACCTTTGGATGGAGGTGATTATTTCAACTCTTAGTTGAAAATTTCCTTTTTATTGCTAAAGATTTATTACCTTATTTTAAGAAATATTACTTATATAAGATGTATAAGCTTTATTGTAATAATCTACATCACATTATATTTTTTTCTTGAAGTTTTTGGAATAACTCTTTGAAAGCTAAGTGTTGGGCATTTCCTAAAGTTTAGGACTATATTTTATCATTCATTTTTCTTGAATTTTATTTTATTTTTATAGAGCAGGTTCTTATTAGTTATCTATTTTATACATACTAGTGTATACATGTCAATCCCAATCTCCCAATTCACACCACCACCATCACCCCCACCCCCCCTCTTCCCCCCTTGGTGTCCATCCGTTTGTTCTCTACATCTTATCATTCATTTTTTTCAGTGAACAAATATTTATTGTGTGTCTACAGTGTATCAGACACATTGCCTCCATGGAGCTTAAATTGAATTCAGAAAACCTCTCATTTTAAGTTTATTTGAGTCAAAATGTCTAGTATAGGGAATTACCTTAGCAATATGTTTTTAGAAAGAGAAGTTAAATGTTGGCTTATGTCATGTAAATATGAGAATCAGAGTATAAATTTGATATTAGTAAAATATTTTGAATTTTCTTTAGATTCACATCTTTTCTGCAATCAGTAAAACACCACATTTGGCAATAGTGGCCTTTTTAGTTTAATGTTTGTTTGCTATTCACATTTATCATTAGGAGAAACTTTGTTTCCCATCAATTGTATCTCTTTCCAATATTCAGTGAGATTCTAATATTTGCCAATGTGGCTTGATTATATTATCAAGTGTTGAACCAAGATGATGAAGAATGATCAGATTCTTCTAGGAAGGTTGACGTAAATTAGATTTCATAATAGAGTCTAGGAAAGTCATTGCATATGAACGATTCAAAAAAGGGTGTGCTGACATCTTGTAGTACTAAATGATCAATCTTATTTGTAAACATGTCTTTACAAGAGTGTAGCAAGTGTCAATTATAGTTGACAATTTTTTTCTATATAGATTTTTTTCTCTAGGTTTATGAAATAGATTGATTTCCTCATAGAAGTGACCATGTTGAAAAGTAGATCGACAACTTTTGCTGATTAGAACTATGCTGCTTCTGATTAGAACTGTGTTTTCTTTTTGCACACATAGTTTCTGAAGCTATAAGGATTAATACTAATATGAATTTTACAAAAGCAATTTGCAGTGGAATTAGCATTTTAAGATTGTGATTGGCGTTTAATAAAACATCTTTTAGTTTAAAAAGAATTCAACTATGTTTTACCTGGAAATATATGTAGGAATTCCTAAATAGGTACTTTTAAATAATAGGAATAATAAATAAATCAATGATGCTGTTTTTTTCTAGGTGCTGTACTTGAAACCACCATGGACTCTAATACATTTATTACAGTGCTTTAGAAAACATTGGTTGGCTGTATTTGGATTAGTTATGGAAAAGAACTTGCTTTTAACTGTTGAGAGCCTATATGAAAATCTCTCTAAAGGTTTGAGTCTTTTATCTTGTCTTTGGAAGTGTTGTATTAAAGTCAGACTAATAGATATACTCCATGGAATGTGAAGATGAATTAATAAGAGATTTGTCAATTAGTTCTTAACCATTTATACTTCTAATTTCTTAAGGAAATTTATGGCAGCTGGATGAATGGATGCAGTTCCTAGAGCTTGTAACTGTTAATTATATCATTGTTGATGTTCCTGGATATTGTGAATATATAATTTTTAATAATGTTTGAAAACTTTTTAAAGTTTATTTAGGTATGCCAATAGAATTATGTGGATTTTTTTTCATTTCTCATCGTGTTTAACACTCAAACTTTGACTACATTTCATGTACTAATTTAAAAAATAGTTTATCAAGGTTTCTATTTAAAATACATGGATAAGGAATAGGAAACCTTTGGCTTTGGTGCATAGTGAATTTTAGAACCAAGATGAGACTAAAATCAACCACTTAGTTGGTAGTTTTTAAACTATGTTGCACAGAACCTTCTTGAAGTGCCTCTGGAGTTGCCACAGATTGGAGGTGGAAAGGTTGATGGGGAGCCAGATAATAGCAGGCCCTCAACCCCAACTTTAGCCATTCAGCTTTCTTTTGTTTGTTTATATATAGAGATTCCATGTATGATTTAAAAAAAATAGTTTTCCTGCTAAGAAGCAAAAGATGTGAAAAGCACTGGTCTAATGTTATTAAAGTCTGTGTTTTATTGATATGATTAAGGAAACAAGACTTGAGAGGGTAAGTGATTTGTCCAAAGTGAACAACTAGATTTGTCTTGCTATACCTTTAAAAAGCTAAGTATAGGACTTCCCTGGTGACACAGTGGTTAAGAATCCGCCTGCCAATGCAGGGGACATGGGTTCGAGCCCTGGTCCGGGAAGATCCCACATGCCACGGAGCAACTAAGCCCGTGTGCCACAACTACTGAGCCTGTGCTCTAGAGCCTGGGAGCCACAACTACTGAGTCCACGTGCCACAACTACTGAAGCCCGCAGGCCTAGAGCCCGTGCTCTGCAACAAGAGAAGCCACCGCAATGAGAAGCCCGCGCACCGCAACCAAGGGTAGCCCCCCCTCGCTGCAACTAGAGGAAGCCTGCGCACAGCAGCGAAGACCCAACGCAGCCAAAAATCAATCAATCAATCAATAAATTAAAAAAAAAAAAAAGCTAAGTATAACCATTGTTAGGATGTTCATTTGGTTCTTGACTTTTCTTAAACTTCTAACATGAAGTGATCTATTCTGTTTATTATTTTATGTATTAGTTATATCCTGTCTATTTTAAAAAAATAACTGAGTATATGTGAGCCTTTACATGACCACCTGAGTACACAAGGTTTTAAGTTAGGCTTTAAGGTACAAGAGCCAGGTAATGAAGAATAAGAAAAATAGTTTTACTATAAAACATGTGAAAACAATTGAACACACTTGAACACAGATTTTGACACTAAGCTTCCCGGAAACTAAGATAAAACAAAAACATTCTATGGAGGGGTATGCCAGTTCTCTCTCTCCCCTCAAGTATAAACTCTTTGAAAATGTTTTATATCTTTAAAAACTTCCCCAGGGAATTTAAAGTACCTAGTCAATACCTTATGACTTATATATGGAATAAGTCATAAGGTGTACAATCAATACCTTATGACTTATATATGAATATCTATTTTTAAAAGCTACTGATTTTTTAAAAAAAGACACACTTTCCAGGCATTGATCTTTAACTATGGAAAATATTTATTGGGGTATTATTATATAAGGAATATATATATATATATGGAATGACATACTGGACATGTCTCCAAAGCAGTTTTACAAGATAAATAGAAACTTTGTCCATATCTTTTACTAGGGGCATAATTTAGTTGATTCTATCAAAAGAGAAAGTCCATAAATCATCTTGAACAAGATTTTCAAAAATGGGATCTTGAACAAGATTTTCAAAAATGGGATATGTAGTTGCCATCTTCCATTTGTCCGTTTTTCCAGGGCTGGGCACTGTTTTGCTCTTACACACAGCTTAGAGATAGTAGTCAGCAGCTCTATTTCTTTCTAGTAACAAGAAAACTGAAGAGACGGTGACTGCTCCTTTTGCCAAAAACTCATTTTGAGGATTATTGTGTGCATAATTTATTGATCCTCGATCTAGAAGAATCTGATGCCTAATATTTACTGACTTGTGAAGAACACATAATAGAATTATAAAAATGCCTTCTGCTCTAAAATAATTTTGAATTAGAAAAAAATCACAGTTTATGATTTTGTTTACAATCTTTTAATAGTATCCTCAGCTGTTGAATTATACATGTGTTTAACTACAGTATACCAAGCATGTATCTTTAGATCAATTCATAGAAAATTGTGTAGAAGATGAGTAGTAGCTTTTTCTGACTTTGTAGTCCCTATTAACTTTAACCTAAATAATTATTCATCTTATATAAGCATTAAATTATTTCAACTATATGGATTTTATGTTGTGTCTAGGTACGGAATTGATCATTGTTATTATACTTTTGCCCATAATCTTAGTAAAGAATTCTTGTAAGACAGAAATCAAATGATTAATTCAAGGATGTAAGCCCTACCAAACATAGCCTACACTGGAGAAGCACCCTTAAGAGAAGTTGTGCCCAATTTCTTCTGAGGAGGAGATTTACCTACATTCTGTCTTCTGTAGCATCTCTCATCTCTTCTTTTCCCACAGGAATTTAAACTAGTCATTGATTTGAAAAATAACTAGAAGTGTTTTGTAGGGAGATATACTGGTTGTTTGCTTGATAAAAGAGAAGCCAGAAGCTTGGCTATAACCATCACATTAGATTAGAATTTCTGAATTTGTGTAATTAATTATGAAAATCTATTTTTTATTTTCACTTACCCTTTCAGTATTTCATAAGCAAATACTTCTTGTGTAAGTTATACAGAGAAACTCTTTATTTTTTTTAACTCATAGTGCCAGTGAAAAACCATGCCAGTGTTTCAGAATATAACAGAATCTCTGAAGCTGTGAGCATTAAAAGAAAACAAAACAAACACATTGTAGCATGGTTATTTTAAGTGCCTTCGAAATCTATTATGTAGTATTCTGTCTTAATAATAGAAATATTTTTTTTCTGTTCTGAATTTTGGTGACATTAGAAAGTTATTCAACTTCATTGTTCATAACTTTTTGAATCTGAAATTATTGTCACCACTTCTCCTAGTTGGTTTGAGAATTTAATGTAGGCGATTTTAGTTCCTTGAGAGAAAATTGTTATATCTTTAAATTATTACTTGTAGATTAACTCACTTTGCTAATTTATGGGGGAAAAAAATTCTACTAGCGTCTCTTGCCCACAGCTCACTGTTACCCAAATTGCTTATTTTTCGCTAAGGTTATATTGTGTCCAGAGAGAACACATTTTCAATAAATCTAGTATTACATTTCATGTAATGAAGTTTGAAGGTAAATCACTACATGATAACTGAGTTGATTATGAAAGGTTCTGCATATAATTTAAGTGCTTACCACCAAAATGTGACTCTATGATACCTCAACAGTAGTATGTATACAAACAACCTCAGTTTTGAAAATCTGTAGTTTAACTCGTTTGGTGGTTATCTCTTTTCTGAAGAGTTTAATGTTCTTTCATTTTCTTTTACTTTTTTTAAATTGAAGTATAGTTGATTTACAATGTTGTGTTAGTTTCTGGTGTACAGCGGAGTGATTCAGTTATATATATATATATGCATATTCTTTTTCATATTCTTTTCCATTATGGTTTATTAAAGGGTATTGAATATAGTTCCCTGTGCTATACAGTAGGACCTTGTTGTTTGTCTATTTTATATATAGTATGTTGCACATTTTACTTTTACTTTGAAGTTGACTTTGTTGAGGGACATTCTGGAATCTGAATATAGTCTCGGTATCCAGGACCCACAAGGATAGTAAAATTCTCAATGCTCAAGGCCTTTATATAAAATGGTATAGTATTTGTGTATAACCTACACACATTCTCCTGTATACTTTAAATCATCTCTAGATTATTATTTTACATCTACAATGTAAATGCTATGTAAATAGGTGCCAGTGCACAGCAAATTCAGGTTTCACTTTTTGGAACTTGATGGAACTTGTTTTGCCAAATATTTTCGATCCATGGTTGATTGAATCTATAGATGTGGAACTGGTGGATATGGAGGGCAGGCTGTACAGAATACCAGAGTCAACCCCAAGAACCTTGTCTAAAACTAAGTCTAATTGTTGCTTTTTTTACACGAGAGAGATAAATTAAGAGTGGCCTATAGGTGTGAATGCGTACTCTTCTTAAATTTCATAATTATTATTAGATTGGTTTTCCAAAAACATTTTTGTGTTGTATACTCATTCTTACATATTTTTTCCTTCTTAATTTTCTGTTACCAGCTAACAATGCAGTGGATTTTACAACAGTGAAATTCCTGCTTCAGGATTCTGAAAGTTTGCTACATGCTTTCAGTACAAGGTCAAATTATGATGGTATTCTTCCACAGGCCTTTGCTCAAGTAAACAACCTACTCCAAACATTTATAGAGGTAAGATACCTTTGGAATGCCACTTAGAGTAGCTAATCACATACATTCTAAAAATGTATTGAGCAGACAACAGTAGGTAAAAGATTTTAACTTATTCTAACATACTAAAAGCATTAAGTAAATATTAAGTGAATTAAATGGCGAGTAAGCAGTCCTTATTACAAGTTATAAAACACACATCCTCTTATGGAAGCAGTGTCACAGCAGTTGTTGGGATTTTATATTATTTCACTTATGAATAGAAGAAAACTATGCATTGTTGCTGACTACTCATTTTTCAGTGCTCCTGACCAGTGGATCACAACATGCATCAGGATACTTTGGAAATTTTTTAAACATGCAGATGCCAAGCCGCTCTCAAACTTTACTGAATAAAACTTCTGGCAGTGGTGCCCAGTAATGTTTTTGTTCTTGTTTCATGTTTTATTTTGAAATAGTTTCAAACTTACAAAAAAATTACAAGAGTAATACAAAGAATTCTCATATATATCCTTTACCCCAATTTCCCAATGTTAATATTTTATCACATTTGCTTTATTGTTTTCCCTGTCTATCTACCTGTCTACTTATCTATCCAAAATATTTTTTCTGAACTGTTTAAGAGTATGTTGCAGATATCATTCTCCTTTACCCCTAAATATTTCCATATATATATATCCTAAAGAGTAAGGATATCTTATGTAACTAGTATAATTAATCAGAAAATTAATATTGCATAATTAATTATCTAACCTGCAGACCCTATTCAGACTTTGCCAGTCGACCTACCAATTTTTTAACAAGTCTCCTCATGTGAGTCTTACGCAGTCCACCTAGCACTGATGGCCTTTTTGCCCCTTTAAAATAACTATGGGAGTTTTGTCCCTGGTAATACTGTATTTCTACAGTCTTCTAATTTCAAATCTAGAAAATTCTGGATAGTTTATATGCCGAAATAGCTCAAAAAACTCAGCATCACAATTCTAGATAAGCTATTAATGGTACTTTCATCTAGTATGTATATATCATATTCTTTTTTTCTTTGAATTATTGAATTGGCCAGGTTTTTCTCAATGATTTTTTCTGGTAACATAGGTCCCACTACTTATGAAGTAATGAAAGGATTAGATGATATTAAACTTAGTCATAGTTGGTGAGGAAAGAACTTACTTGCTTAAGAGAGTATCTTATGGAGTAAAAGAAGCATCTTTTTGTTAAACTCATAGGAAATATATGATAATTCTTGAGGAAAGAATTGATTTAAGGGGTGAATGATATTTTGGTTTAAGATGACCAAAACATCAGTAGTTATATTTTTCTATGGCAAGTGTGACTTTTAGAACCTTTAGTAGGGAAGAATGGACCTGGGTATGTAGGAGTTGCAGCTTGAATATTGTACTTGAATTGTGCAGGGGAAAATACATTATCCTTTTCCCTCACAGAACTGAGCCGTAAACCCCATCTTTACTGAAACAAACATGGTGAACAAGATGAAAAGTTCACAATACTCACAGGCTTAGCAGTTTTTGAATTAAAATTATTGAGAATAAAAAAAATTAGGATTGACTGAGATAAAAATGTTAATGAATATCAAGATTCTTTCATCAATTGGAAACCTAGCAATGGGAGTTACCATGAAAATGTGATGTTAAAATTTAGTGTTGTTTATCACATAATGGTATGCCTATGATATATTGCCCACTTTTAAAAATATTGAATTATTACTTAGTAAGTTATTTCTTCTTGGATCCTGATTTTCCAGTTGTCACATTAGTAAGCTTCAAGAAGGCAAGTGGCAAAGAATCTAGTATCCTCATTAGTGCTTTTCCCTCAGCACTTGGCATTAGTCTGATTGCTTGAAACAACCTGTGTTGTTTCCACAGTTAGAGCTCTGAAGTGTTGCTTTATTTTCATGTTTGAAACAATTCATTGTCCAAGTCAGCCAGGAACATTGTGATTTAGCTTGGGCTTTTAAAATACACTTTCAATAGGGTTTTGTTTTGTAGAATACATTAGATTTGATATATGACCTGAATACTTAGTCATGTGTCACTAACATGAGCAACAAAAAGAAATAGATTACCTCCAGGAATAGGATATCTAAATATAGTAACTATAAAAAAAAAATCCCCCGTATCTGAATTTACCAAGTGTAGAAAATCTGGAAAAGAGAAATATTCATTATTTGTTTGCTTCTGAGAAACAAAAATGGAAAGTTAAGTAGCATCATTTTCCAGATTTTTATATAGATGGGGTGGAGAAAAGGATATATATTTTTTTCTTTTATAAACCTTTTAACCACCATAAAAAAAAAAAGACTTGCTCTTCCAGGAGATAGAATAATTAAAATAAGTCTTGTTAATAAACTTTAGACTTGTGTGCCTCAGACTTCCCATGCCGACTAGTTGTGTTTTTACCTTCTGGTTATTTAGCCTCTCTGAGCCTTAATCCCTTCTTTTGTAAAAAGAGTATAATAATCTCTGCCTCAGACCTTTCATGACAAATAAATTAATATTTGTAGAGCACTTAGTGCCTAGCACATAGTAAGTGCTATATAAGTGTTTGAAAAAGCAATCCATTTGCATAGTTGTATACACTACTGTTGGAGAGCTGAGGAAAAGCACTGTGTGGTGAGTAAACACATTTATTTCAGAACAAAATACATCTTTCCATTCATGTGTATTTATTAACTCCATAATTAACGTAAACAGGCAATTTTCTTCCTGCCTCAAAAGAAATAAAAGGGAAATATTCTCTTTATAGTTGGAGAGAGATTATAATCCCATTCATAGACTACTGAAGGTCAAATTCTGTTCATGCCTCTTAGCATCTGTGTGACCTTGCATGAGTTACTTACCCTTTCTGTGCCTCAGTTATAAAATACAGATAATCACAGCATCTGCTTCATAGAGTAATTGTGAGGATTAACTTTATATATAAAGTTCTAAGAAAATTAGTAGTAAAGTTCTTAGAAAATTCTTGTACATGAGAAGTGCTCAATAAATATTAACTGTTACAGTTTTGGAAATTTCCTTTTTTTAAAATTTGATAAACATGAAACTAATAAACCATGAATAATCCATGAAGCTAACCTTTGAAATCATACTTTTATCAACAAAGGAAACCTAGAGATTTTATTTAAGTTCACAAAGAAGTTATAGTAGTGCCAAGTCAAAAAACCCAAGTTAAAATCATAGTTAAAACTTTTTTTCCATTCTATCAGATATATTTTTCACCTAAGTTAGTATTTTCCCCCAAGGTGATTTTTTAAAAAAATCACTTGAACCAGTAGTATCACTCTTTTACCCTGCTTAAAAATATGCTCAGATCTATTCTTAAATACTTTTAATTGGTCATGCTATTTACTGTACCATCTCCTTCCATCAACTACCAAACTTCTTAAAAGAGCAGTCTATAACAGTTGTTTCCATTTCTTTGCTCACTTATTTCTTAATCCCTTACAAGTAGAATTCTACTTCTATACTCTGTAATAAATAGATTGGAAATATTGTTTGATATAAATGGAAAAGGAATTTTTTTTTAGCTCTGATGCTATTCTGGGAATATTCTGTGCATAATCAAGGACAAAGAATAATCAGCACTTCCCAGAAAGCTAGAACATTTGTAAGCAACAATTAACATTCTTTTTCTCTCACTTACTAGTGAAGGACTAGCTGCATATTATGTAATTCTTATTTCCCCAGGTCAAGGCAAAACTTAAGCAAAATCCTTCAAAAAATGCAGCGGGTAAAAGGCAAGAAGATAATTCTTTGATGAAATCTAATAACCAAGAAATCACCGTTTTCTCAGGTTCTCATCTTCCCCAACCCAACAGGCATCAAGAGATCTGGTCTATCCTAGAGAATGTTTGGATTACAATATATCAAAACAGGTACTAAATTTCCAAGAATTATTGAGTTTTAGGGTTTTCCATCATTCCTCTTATTCATTAAATAGTTAGTGTTTGGGTTGTGAGTTTAACAATATAGTTTGTACTAGATTATCATAAGAGGGCCTTTTGTCAAATTTGTACCCTTAGAAACAGTGGTGCTTAACTAGGTGCACATCACAATTATCTGGAGAGTTTAAAAACTGTATATGCCTAGGTTCTAAGAAGTGCTGATTCAGTAGGACTGAAGTGAAGCTGAACTAGTGCTTCTCTCCAGGTGATTCAGATGTGAAACCTTGATGAGAATCATTGCCTATATATGTCAAAACCAATGAATAGTCACCAAGATTGGCTAAATGAATTAGCAGGATACAAAGCCTTAATAAGATTTAAAATAATGTAAAGAAAACATCAGTCTGGATTAGGGAAAATTCATGTAAAATTTTTTTAAAAGAAAGATAAATACTTTTACTTGAAACGGAGAAATACTTTTATTTCATACACATGAAGTATTACGGTCTTGGTAAAATGAAAAGATAGAGACCATTTGTGAGTAGTCTTTAAATAGGCTGCTGCTAGAGTAACTTAAAAAATAATTGAAAACAACTGGTTTTAAAGTAGGCTGACGCTCCCTTCCATACTTTTCCCCAAACCCATAGTCTTTATATAATTAATATATTAATCTTACTATATGCTTTGTAGTATGATTTTGTCTCGAGGGCCCGGTTTGTTGTTTTGGATTAAGATCATTTATCTGTTCTAGTTGTCTACAAGAGCAGCAAAGTAATATTAGCACTCCACTTAAACATCTATTCTCAATCAGTCATAGATTTGGGACCCATTTTTAGTCCTTGACAACAATTAAAAATTTTTTTCGAACAAATATATAGTCTGTTATCCTAAAGAAATAACGATATCTGACATGTGAGGTAAAGAAAACAATATTTAAAATTTTGTATTTTCATATAAAGCAAAGGTTTTGTTTGTTTTGTCGTCTTAACATATTTTTAATGTTGTGGCTTATCAGATATTTTTGTTATCAGAAAGTTGTATATGCCAGAAATGATCACTTTAAAAATAAAGTAGTTTAAAACAATATCTAAGATATTTTAATCTTCCTTTCATTTAGAAAACATTTGAGTACTTTATGTACCTTAGAACTGACCTATAATATACATACATTTGTGTTGGATGTTACAGAGTTCTTGGTAATTTCTGGATAATAGACTTTACATTATAGTACTTCAGTAAGTGAAAAATGCTTATATTATTTTATCGGTATATAGTTTTTAAAGCCTACTTCATTGTTTCCCATGCCTGGTTGTGTACCAGAGTCACTGTAGAACTTCTCAACATATTCATACTTGAGCCTTTCACATAGAGATGCTCATTTGAAGATCTGGTAGGCCCTATGCACAATTTTTATAAAATAAAAATAATTTTTATAGAACGAAAATAATAATTTTTATAAAACTATTATTAGAGCATGTATGCACAACCTTAAAGAGGTTGGGGTTAGCAGATATAAGCTTTTATATATAGAATGGATAAACAACAAAGTCCTGCGATATAGCACAGAGATCTATATTCAATATCCTATGATAAACCATAATGGAAAAGAATATAAAAAAAGAATGTACATATATGTATAACTGAATCACTTTGCTGTACAGCAGAAATTAACACAACATTGTAAATCAACTATACTTCAATAAAAAATATTGAAAAATAAAATAAAATAACAGAAATTTATTCACTCACAGTTCTGGAAGCTAGAAAGTCTGAAATCCAGGTGTCTGCAGAGTTAGTTCTTTTAGGAGGTTCTGAGGGAGAATCTATTCCATGACTGTCTCCTAGCTTCTAGTAGCTGCCAGCAGTATTTGTAGTATATCACTCCACTCTCTGCCTTTGTCTTCACATAGGGTAGTGCCCACCCTAATCCGGTATGACCTCATTTTAACTTAACTAATTACAAAGATCCTATTTTAAATAAGGCCACATTCTGAGGTTGTGGGTGAACATGAATTTTGGGGGGACACTGTTCAACCCATACAGCATATGTTTTGATTTTTTATATGGTTATTATTTGAGTACATTTTATATACCTTAATTTTTCTGTTTCATAGATGGCATAAGCATCATTTTAATAGTTGTTTGGTCTTTCATCAGGTGGCTAATTTACTATTAACACTTTTCTTTAATATTGTTGAACATTTAGGTGATTACTAATTGTCACCCAGTTATGAATAATTATTAATATGTGATAGATTTCTAAAATTGGAATTACCAGAGTAAAGTGTATGAACACTTGTAACATCCAGTTTCAGCAAACTCTAAATCTGATGTCTGATTTTTTTTCTTCATCCTTATGTACGGGAGTACTGTCAGTACTTACATACTGACTTGAATATAAATTGATATTATTATTTCCCTTCCATCTCTTATGGTCTCTTAGAGTGAAACATTATTCACGTAGCTTTTACAGTATTACTTTAGATTAGACCTGTATAGTTGTTGATCGATATCTTTTGCATGAATGGTAGCCTGGACATTCACAAGTCACTGTCTTTTATTTCTAATTTAAGTAAGTTAGCATTATGAGAGATGAATTATAAATATTACCTAATTTTATACATTAGAAATCGAAATACTTGAATTACACTAAATATGCATGTGTACCTATGAGCATTTTTTTCTCTATTTTAGCATGGATGTGTTTCAAAGATTGGGCTCAAATTCAGCTCTGATGTCTTCAAAAATAGCATCATTTGAAGAAGCATTTGTATATCTTCAAAAGTTAATGGAAGCTGTTAAGGATATTCTTGAAGGAATTCAGAGGTAAATGCTAACTAATTTTAAAGTTTATTACTTTCATCTTTCTTTTAGGTTTATCAGCTTTTTCAGAGTTGCTGGGAGTCTTCCAGCAAGTTTTATAAACTAATGGCTTTTAGATTTAACTTTTTTCCCTCCCTTGCAAAGAATCCCTATTTCTAATTTGGACCACACAAATGTTTCCACTTTTTTCCTTTCTAGAAAAAAATAGACCAGATTGTAAGCTTCATAAGGAACTTTATTTTCTTTATTGCATAACTATAGCTCCATGAACAGTGCCTGACACATAATGGGCCCTCAGTAATTACTTGTTGAATGAAAAATATGTGTTAAGGTAATTATCACTGCCCTTTAAAAACAAATATATGTTAATGTTTGTTAACATGATTTATTTCATCCAATACAGTCTCACAGTACCACAAACTGGAAAAGTTTGAGAAGCAACGCAGTCTTTTTTTTTTTTTAAGGAACTCCTTTATTTATTTATTTATTTAATTTATTTGTGGCTGTGTTGGGTCTTCATTTCTGTGCGAGGGCTTTCTCTAGTTGCGGCAAGCGGGGGCCACTCTTCATCGCGGTGCGCAGGCCTGTCACTATCGCAGCCTCTCTTGTTGCGGAGCACAGGCTCCAGACACGCAGGCTCAGTAGTTGTGGCTCACGGGCCTAGTTGCTCCGTGGCATGTGGGATCTTCCCAGACCAGGGCTCGAACCTGTGTCCCCTGCGTTGGCAGGCAGATTCTCAACCACTGCGCCACCAGGGAAGCCTGCAACATAGTTTTATGATGCTTTGAGACTTAATACATACGTGATTATTTTAAATATTTGTGATGTATATAGAAAACATAGTTCCAGAAAGGTATAGAATGGACCATACCACCTGTGTAGCATGAAGTCAGACGTTTTCTTTTGTGGCACTGAAGAAGAATACTAAACTTAATCTTGCAATATTTTCTGTATATACCAAAGTTGCTTGACCTGAATTAGGCATGCAGCTTGCTGACAGAAGAATACTGTTCTTTATAAATTAAAAAAAACAAATCAAAACTGATTTGATTTTAGCATGTCAAATCTATTGTTTAGATTTCTAAAACAATAGTAGCTTTTGGTTTTGTTTTCACTTCTCTTTAAGGGTTTTTGGAAACTTCATCTCGTTGTTAATGCACAAAGCATTTGTACCTCTTTTTGGATCACTTGGCTAATATGATTCTTAGAATAAAAAATTACCAAAGCTTTTTGCCACTCTTAAGTTACTAATGAATTGAAGATGTAACAGATCCCAAGACAAGTTAAGTATCATCTCTAAGTGCATGTAGTCTCTTTTTTTATTTAAGGCAATATTAAACAAGAGTAGCTCTATGAAGAAGAAATATTCAGTTCTGATGTTAGCTATGTAAAAGCTGTTGCACCTGCTACGTTGCATAAAAGCCATGCTTGACACATTACCTTTTCTACAGAAAGTAGGGATATTAGTCTGAATTCAATGACTCAACAAATGTTTATTGAGCACCGCCTGTGCTTGGCATCATGCTAGCTCTGGAGAATCAAAGATAAATGAGATGCAAACTCTGACTCCAGTGAGCTTGTAGAAATAGTGCAAACAATCACATTGAAACAGATAATTGCAATAGAGAGTTATATTTTAATAGGAATACAGGCAGTGGAGCCAGGGAGAGTCTGGGAAAAGATGAGACTGGATCAAGGTTGGAGGGGAATGTCTTATAGGCCGCATAAAGCAGTTTCCACTTTATCCTGTAGGCTAGTATTTCACACATCCAGAGCCGTCAATTATGTGCCTTGACAGAAGTGTTTCTGGTCCAAAAAAATTCGGAAATGTTGCATACTATATTACCCACTCAGAAAATCACTATACATCCATTAATAGCTTTTATAGACTTTGCTGTAGAGAAAGCTTCTTAATTTTAGAAGCTTTAAACATATTGTTCCCTGGACCCCACCCCAGAGATTCTGATGGAATTGGTCTGAGGGTGTGCCTAGCTATCAGGATTTTAAAAATTTCTCCAGATAATTCTAATGTGTAGGCAGTGTTGAGAACCACTAGCCAGTAAGTTTAACCAGCTGTTAGAGTGTGGGCACAGAACTAGCCTCATCATCACCACCTGGAACTTGTTAAAAATGCAAATTCTCAAACTCTACCAGACCTCCTGAATCGGAAACTCTCGGGGTAGGGCCTTGCAGTCTGTGTCCTCCAGGTGATTCTGTGCACACTAAAGGCTGAGCACCATGGGCCTAAGTGGTGCTCCGCCCTGGTGGCCAATTATAATCATCTGGGAGCTTAAAAAAAAAAAAAGAGAGAACAATGGCTGGGTGCTGCCTTAAACCTATTCAATCTGATTCTCTGGGAGTGGGACCTGGGTGTATGCATTTTTATAAACTCCCCTGGTGAATCTCATGTGGAGTCATGGCTGAGAAGGTATAGCATGTACTGCTTTCATAAACTATATCTAAGGAAGTAAATACTTGAATTTTAAGGCTGATTCAGTTTTGTTAATCTTTCCTGTAAGTGTACATACCTCCAGGAATAAGAAAATGTTAGTTGTTCTGCTACTTTTTATCATGTGACCTGGAGTAAATTGTCTTGAGCCTCAGTCTTTATCTATAAAAGAGGCATAATAATGCCTTCCCAGAGCTTTTCATAAAGTTATTGTGCTTTGAAAGTCAGATGTTGGTATAACTAACCAAACCAGCGATTCTCTGCTTATTTGTTGGGGAAGATAAGAGTTCTAGGTCTTATCCCAGGCTTACTGAAATCACAGTATCTGTAGGTATTTTGTAGAGGAGGGAAATTGTATTTTTAACTGGCTTTCCAAGAGATTTATGTGCAGTTGGTGGGGGACCGCAGTTAAAGAAATTAATCCAACCTCCTGTAGAACCTCTTGAGTTACCAGCAGAGGGCATTATGATTAAAAAGTTTGCCCGTTTAAGCATTCATTAATCAACAGAAACTACTAAAATTGCAAGTTTTTTTTTAAACCTTCAAACAGTGGACATTTGAAAAGAAATGTAGTAAAAGTTAATTTATATTGTTTTGTCAAGTGAATATGTGGTCTTAAAATCCTTTAAAAAACAGGGTCATGTTAAAGTAAGTTCAGTTAAAAAATTGGAGGTTGGCTAACTATGAGTGGATTTTTAAACGTTGAAAAATACACTCAAATTTGTAGTGACTACAAATTCATTAGTATTTTGGATGCTTACTAAAATGAAATAGTTTCATTTAGTTTTGAGATGCATGCTCAGTGAATATTTGTCAACTCTATTTCTTTTTATTATAGCAGATCATTTATAGTGTTACATTACGAATCAATAATAGATGACCTGTTAACCAGGTCCTTCAGTTAAAGAAGTGAATGAAAATGTGTTTGTTGAACTAAGAGTTTGGGCTTCTAGTTCCAGATCTTTCCCATTGTAGCTGACTTCAGGCATGTCATCTACCCTAAGCTACAGTTTCTTTCTTTAGTAAGTGAGAATACTCATGCCTTCTTCATGTGATGTGTATGAAGATACTTTTTAAACTGTAACATATTTACAAGTGTTAGTCTTTATTTTCTCTTTAAAGCTGATATGTTAAACTTGAAATGTTTAAAAGTGTGTTATTTCAATTTTAATAGGGGTCTAAACATGATTGTCGTAAGTTAAGATTGAAAATATTGATGTAACAGTTCTTCACACAGTTATACAATTAGGAGCAGAATACCTAATTTGGTAAAAGTTGAAAATGGGATGGGAATATCGCTGATTTCTATACTTTCTGCACACTTTCTCCTTGGGTAGGAGAGTGAACTTATTTGCTCTTGGTTTAGAGATTGCTTCTCTCTTATCTTTCCTTTTATACATATACAGGATTAATTTGAGCACTTTTGTTAATGGTTTTCTTATCTAAACACTAGCGAACTAGTCAATACTCTTTCCATGTAAACAAAAGTGTTTTAAGATTTATTTTTTAGGGCAGTACAATCTAGTCTCATTTTATACTTTAGTGAACTTTTGTCTAGATTGATCAAGTTACTCTCAAGATCACAAAAACCTTTTGCTTAGTATATAAAGATTATACAGCTTCATTTGGAGTGAAAAATTAATCGAAGAGTCATATGGCAAATTCTAAAGCTAAGAAAACTTCTACTTGTACATTAATCAAAAAACATTAAATGTCTTGTGCTTAGATTGACATATCTACAAAGTTAACTAAACAGGTCATGTAATCCAAATCTGAGGCATACTATAAATGCGTGCAGCTTCAACCTGAAAGATAATACTCACAATAACAGTGAATGTATGTTTTTGTGTCTGTGAAGTAGATGATGAGCTGCCTGGTTTAGAAGCAGAGGAGAGGAAAGGGGGAGGGTGAGGGTAGGAAATTGCAGTCTGCCTACGTTTTAGAATCATGTTTGTGTGTTTCACCTTTCTAAAATAAGGTTGAAATTATTAAAAAGAAAAAACCCCCAAATTGTAGCATTTGAACCCAAAACTATAACTAGACCATGCTTAAGTGTGTATATTCATTTTATCACTTGGTTTAATATGTAAAACTTTGTATTTCTGTGTCAATTTCATGAACTCTAGATTTCCAGCTCAAGTAGCCTTGGGTAAAGTGGTTAAAATAATGAATGTTTTCTCAATTTCATATTTTGAATCTTATGGGGGGGTTATCAATAACTTGGCACATTTTGTGGGTGAGGGAACTTTTTTTATATGAAGGGATATCTCAAGTTTAATTAATTAATTAATTTTTATCTCTTAAGCTTAGATGATTTTTTTTTCTAGCTGTCATATTTGGTTTGATTGTTTTTAAATATAGACTGAGTGCTAAATGGTGCCTTGGACACAATCATATTCTGGATGGACATTCATTTGTGATCATAGTACATGATTTTGGAAAATGAGACTTCTGCTTGAATTTAGGAAAGGAAGATGATTAATTTTTATCATCTTCAAATGCTTTTAGTAATCTTCAAAACCTTTGTAACCTCTGTTACGTTCCTGTGGCTTTGGTTTGAAATACCTTGTAGAGCTGGTTTTCTAAAACAAAACAATTATAATCACGAAACTGGGGATTTTTACGTGTGTGTGTTATTTACATATGTAAATCCTTATTAAGTCTCACAAGAAAGAATTTTCCTTTTACTCTCTTACCCCATTTTAACATAAGAACAAAACATATACTGGTATAACCATACATAATTCCTGGGAAAAGGAATCCTACAATCACAGCAGTTTTTTATATCTACTAATGATTTAGTAGCTTCAAAGAGTGTGGAGTTCGCATTTGAGAGAATATTAACTTAATATTGTATGTTTTGATAGCTGACCTCTTGAGGTTTTAGAAAGGTTATTTAGAAAAGGTCATCCTTCTGTTGACACAAAGATAACACTCTTTAGGCTGTTTTATAGATTAAGTTAATTGTTGAAACAAGTTTTTATGAAAGACGTAGAAAATAAAGACCTTAAAATTAGTGGCTTTTCAGCATCTCGACTCATTGCAGTGTGCAAGATGTTCAGCCGTTGATAAAAAATTTTCTTTGTCTAGATTGGAGAGGTTTATCCATGTTTAGGTCTGACCTACTTTCTTTGAGGCTTGGCCTTTCTACCCTTAGATAATTAGACTTCACCTTCCCTCCCCCATTAGAGTTTCCACAGATATCACTGCACCTCTTTATCAGATTTTTCATATACCCCATGTCCTGTATATCAGTCACTATGTTGAGTAAGAGAAAATAATACAACCTTTTATTTTAAAATGAAAAGGTTTAGTTGCTTCACCCTCCATGCTATCATTTTAGACCTTTTTCATAATTTATTTCATAATCAGCTCCCTAAGACTTTGACCACTTTTAGGGCAGGAACTTTGCTTACTTTTCTTCATTTTAATTTTCTATACCTAGATTTATACCTGTATGACGCATAGCAGATGGTTAAAAAAAAAAAAAAAGCGTGGGGGGGTGTGTTGAATGAGTCTTTTATAGTCTGTCTGGTGGAGGGCAACTTCTTGTAGGGCTAAATGCTGCTAATAGTACTACATTATGACATAAGATGAATAGGTAATATAGAGGTTCCAAAAAAGATACAGAAGAGAGAAGCGCAAGCTATGAAAGGGTAAAGAATAAGAAAATCAGGAGGAAGGAGAAAGACTGGAACAAAGAGATTGAGGAGATAAAAAAGGTATTTATGTCTAGAACAGATGATGGAGCCTCCAGTAATTTGCCCAAATGGCTCTTGTGGTCCCATGTTATCCTTAATTGCTTAATTCTGATCTCTCTATATCAACTATCTAAATTAGGGTTAGTAGAAGGAAAGACGAGATGTAATGGAAGTGATTGAGACTTAAGGAATATAAGCAGGCGTTTCTTATGTAAGACATATAATATATATAAAATATAGACAGTAAAAGCTTTTTATGGTATCTATATTACAGTTTGATAAACACAGGTTTAACATAACATTTATATCAAATGTATGTAATTCATAGTAAAATTTATATTAAATTAGCTGACAAAATATGTGGCATCCACATATTAATCTGACTGAATTATCCAACACAGCTGATATTTTTTTAACCTTCCTCTTTAATGCTACTGAAGGTAATAGATCACACATGACTTACTTTTTAGAATAACTGGATTTCATTTTATACATTTGAAGCTCTTATCTATGCTTCCTAGCATTTGTAATTCAAGAATAGGAAATAAGGACCTTTATTTTTATCCTAAATGTCAGCGTTGTGAGGACCTTTATTTTCATCCTAAATATCTGCGTTGTGATGCCAGTTATTCCTGCTACCCCTAAAGCATTTCTAAGTGTCGGTGTTCTTTTGTTTTAGTCAGGAAAATCCAGTTTTGGTGATGGAGTTAAATATTTCCCACTTGATCACACCAGAATCAAATAATCAAATATAAATGAAGATTACTTCTTGAAGATAACAAATATTTTACTTTGTTTATAGAGTTGTTTTCATTTAAAATCAATACTTTAAAATTTTCCTTTTGTAGCTGGTTATTTCTTTTTTTTTTAACAGCTAGTTTTTTTTTAAATTAATTAATTAATTTATTTATTTATGGCTGTGTTGGGTCTTCATTTCTGTGCAAGGGCTTTCTCTAGTTGTGGCAAGCGGGGGCCACTCTTCATCACGGTGCGCGGGCCTCTCACTATCGCGGCCTCTCTTGTTGCGGAGCACAGGCTCCAGACGCGCAGGCTCAGTAATTGTGGCTCACGGGCCCAGCTGTTCTGCGGCACGTGGGATCTTCCCAGACCAGGGCTCGAACCTGTGTCCCCTGCGTTGACAGGCAGATTCTCAACCACTGCGCCACCAGGGAAGCCCTGTAGCTGGTTGTTTCTGCCTAATGATTTATTGATCTGATAATTTAACTAAAATTCCCTGCTATCCCTGCTATTAAGTCACCCTAAGAAATGCTAAAACTACCAAACACTACATTTTTCAGAGAAGCAGGTGGGATGAAAGACTGACTAAATCAGTGGGGTTAGACATCAGTAAAATAAATGAAATGGGGTGGGGAATCAAAGGTGCTCAACAAGGGCTATCATAATAATTTTAACTTAAATAATAAGTATATAATAAATACATGGATAAAGCCAGATGATCAGTTCTAATTCCTTCTTACAGAGTAGTTGTACAAAAGGTTTAACATTAGAGTGTACCCTAGACTCTAGGATTACTCTCATCTATTTTGAGAAATATCTTCTGTGCCTCTAAAGAACTTTTAACACTGTAGTAGACCAACCATCTGCCCATAGTGAGAAGTGATGCAATCAATGTTCTCAAGGCTGTTTCCAGTAATATAAAAGGTTGAGTCCAACTCAGGACAATGTTTTCTCCCTAGAAGATAACTCAGTAAACATTGATTATACGTCAGAAACCCCTGGAATTATGTTACATTTTGATGGTCCAATCCTTGTCAATAAGGCATAATAAACCTTCAAGAATCAACATATACTTACCATTAGTAATAATGTAACTAGAACTATAAGTTGTAGATTTTCCAATTAATGTTTCTTTTTTAAAAATTTATTTATTTATTTATTTATTTATTTTTGGCTGTGTTGGGTCTTCGCTTCTGTGCGAGGGCTTTCTCTAGTTGCAGCAAGAGGGGGCCACTCTTCATCGCGTTGTGCGGGCCTCTCACTATCGCGGCCTCTCTTGTTGCGGAGCACAGGCTCCAGACGCGCAGGCTCAGTAGTTGTGGCTCACGGGCCTACTTGCTCCGCGGCATGTGGGATCTTCCCAGACCAGGGCTCAAAACCGTGTCCCCTGCATTAGCAGGCAGATTCTCAACCACTGCGCAACCAGGGAAGCCCCAATTAATGTTTCTTTTTTGCTAACATTAAGATAGATTATGTTTTGACAGCACATAGCTATATATTTTCCCCAACTTGATTGTTGAGCTAAGACAAATAAGTAAAATCATCAAAATTATATTTTTTTATTAAAGATAGTTATTTATGCAGATTTTATTTAAACTCTTGATAACGTAGATGAAAAAGTGTGAGTACTTTTGTACAGCGTTGGAGTGTAAGGTAGTATAAAGAATGTATCAGTCTTCTTTAAAAGGATTTGCATCCATTTATGAGGGTGACTATCCTAGAAAAAGTGAAATACTCAGACCTTTTGGGGGGTTACTAGATACTGACTCTGAGTTAATACTAATCTCCGGGGACCTAAAATTTCACTGTAGTTGGAGAAATGATCAGGGAAACAGATCTACCTTGATTAATAAGCAGTGACTACTGGTTTGTTTGGAAACTTGGAAAAAACAGAATTTGAGGATTGGTGACAGCAAAGTCTAGAGGAGAGATGTGTGGATGGGCATCTTGTAATGGGCACAGAGTATGAGGGTGTTTGTGTCCCATGTGAGTACTCATCAAAGACTACCCACTGCAGTGGAGACTCTCAGTAGTCAAACGGACAAGATCAGCAGTCCTGTGGATGTCAGTCACCCTCTTCCCCTAGCCACCTCAGTGTTTGGTCAGTGAGCTCATATGCAAAGGGACAATAGCAGCCTGGATAACATGAGCTCAAACGTGGGACTTCCCCTTATGAAGGCTGCTGTGGACGCTACCACTGCTGAGAGCCCAAACTGCCAACAGCTGAGGCAAATGCTAAGCAGTCTATAAGGCACCATTCCCTAGGGTACCATCAAGCCACTAGTGGCAGTGATTCAGACCCCTTCCGTCATGAAGGAGGCAGTGATTTGTCCTCACTGGAATAGACACTTCTTTTACATATGGAATTAACTTCTCTCACTGCAGTGCTTCTATAGCAAAAGAAGTACAGCTATGGTTACATGGAATTCACTGGCTTTATCATATACTACTAATCTAAGGAACTGGCTTGGTAAAACACTGTAGAAGACTTATTTTCCATACCAGCTGTAACCTATGAAGTTAGGGTGCTGTCCTAGATAATGCTGTATATGATGCTGTTTCTTCCTTAGAATGTAGATCCAAGAATCAAGGGAAACAAGTGGTAATGGTTTCTCCACAATTAAACCAAATAACTCTTCTGTTAACAAGTACTGTTTCAGTCATTGCTGAGTCAGGAAAACAGAAGCCACTCTAGGTATTTCAAACAAAATTTAATATACAAACTTAATTTCAGTGCTATTGGAAGGACTGGAAGAGCAAAGGGGAGAAAGTGGTAATATCTGGAGGGGCAAAAAAGAGGAGGATTTTTAATGGATTTTGAAATTTTCTGTATCTTGGTGCCCTCTGTACCATAGGAGCACAATACTACATGATTACTGTACTTATTTTTAAAAAGTCAACAGTTCCTCTAGATTGCTTGGAAGTAGTTGTAAACAATTACAAGAAGTGGATGTGATCCTATAAAATATTTTGTGTGTAGAAGTAGAAACATTCTTCAGTCTAGTGTTCCATTCAATTAAGGTGTAATTGTTATGCTTCCTTTACATATATAGGCTTAGGACCTAATGTACAAGCAACCATCTGTTCTCAAACAAAACAAAGAAAATCCAACTTATTTTCAGAACCTTTAATCAGGAATTAATTTTCTTTCATAAATGTGTAAATTTTCAAAGAAGTTACAGAGATTTTATTATAACCTGAGCCAATGCACTTTTCATACCTATGTGTTTTCAACTTTCTATTGAAAAGTCGCTTAAAATAGAACTCCATGTTCAGAAATTTAACTGCCAGTTCTTCAACTCAGATACTTCTGTGACAGAATGACTGATGTAGGAAGGGGCCATTGTCTATACACCTACTCCTTATGAATTTCTACACTCCACCTCAGGTCTATGTCTTACCTGGGCTCAGGGGTGATTGGTTCCTGCTGCCACGATCATATCTGTCTACCACCAACAGAGGTACTAATTTCTCTTCTCATGCTGAGATATGGAAAATATTCTCTCTTAGTTCAACTAAGATACCGTAGGACTTTATAGAAGGAAACTTCACTAAAAGGCTAATGAATATATGACTAAGCAAAAGGAAAAAAAATAGACAAAAGCAGTTCAACAATTCCTCGTGCTGAACCAATCAAAAGATTAGCTGCAAAAGAAATTTCATACTTTGCAGTTTATGTAGTTGATGGTTTTTTCCCTTACCTCAGCCCTCATGTTCTGGGTCACCTATTGCTAAATCCCAGAACTTACTGGCTTAAAACAATAGCAGTCAATTATTTATTTTCTCTAATGGTTCCAGGGCTTGACTGGACACGTGTGGGTAGTTCTCACTTGAGAGCTCTTGTGTGGTTGTGGTCAGATGGTGTCTGGAGTCATCTCAAAGGCTGGCTGATGCTGGCTGTCAGCTAGAACACGAACATGTAGCATCTCCATGTAGCCTGGGCTTCCTCATAGACTGAAGGCTGGTTTCCAAGATCATCCCAGAATAACAGGTGGAAGCTCTATTGCCTGTAATGACATTGCCTCTCTTGACTGAAAGTGTTATTTTGCTTTCATTCTTGATTAATACTTAAATGTGTGTAGATTGTAGGTTGACAGTTATTTTCCCTAGGCACTTTTTAAATAATATTTATTTATTTATTTATTTGCCGGGTCTTAGTTGCAGCATGCGGGATCTTTTTAGTTGCGGCATACAGGGTCTAGTTCCCTGACCAAGTATCGAACCCGGGCCCCCTGCATTGGGAGTGTGGAGTCTTAGCCATTGGACCACCAGGGAAGTCCCTCCCTAGACACTTTGAAGATGTAATTTCATTATCTTATATCTTCTTGGAAATGAGTAGTCAGCTGTCAGCATATTGCTTTTTTCTTAGCTGGTAATCTGTCTCTCCCCCCACCCCCGTCCCACCCTGGAATGCTTTCAAGATTTTCTTCTGTAACGTTTATGTTTGGTAATTTTATCACAAGATGTCTAGGTATAGGTTTTGTTTTATTTATCTTTCTTGAGATGTGGTGTGTTTTCTTCAATCTGAAGACTCATATCTTTAACTCTGGAAATTCTCAATTATTATCTCTTCAATTGTTCTCCCCCTCATTCTCCTTAATTCTCTTGTTTTGGAATTCCTATTGCTGACTCTCCTTATTCTGTCAGCCGTATCTCTTGACTCCTTTTTTCTTTTTTCCATCTCTTTTATCCCTCTGTGCTGTATTCTGAATAATTCTTCAAATTTATTTTCTGATTCATTAATTATTTTTACCAATTTTTAATAATTTTATGTAATCATTAAAAATATATAATACCTTCACATTGCTTAAAAATAATTCAGTAGGTGAAAAAGAATATACAGTGAGTGAAAATTCTTCTTTCCATGTCTTTTACCTCAGCTCATTATCTTCAAGGACAATCAAAATTAATTAGTGTAGACTCTCTCTTGTCTATACTTTTGCTTATGCTACCTGTTTTAAAGTGAGACTAGCCTGTAAGCTCTATAAAGACAAGAACTCTTTGTTTTGGTTTTTGATATATCCCCACCTCACCCAGGAGTTAATGTATAATGAGTAATCAATTAGTACAGAAATAGAGAGAAAGAAACTGCCTGGTCTCCTGGATCTTAACACCATGATTTCATAGTTTTGGAAGAGTTCATCCTCAAATTTGTAAGTTTAGGAATTTTATTTTACCAGTTTACTGAAAACCTGCCGGACTCAACAGTAACCAAATTTAGAAGAAAGCAAGCTGATATATCAGAATGCCCATTTATTTATTTACATTGAAATCAGTAACTGCCAGCTGAACCTAAATATTTATAAATTAAGTGACTCCTAGAGGAAAGTTTACGCTGCAAACTAGATTACTACCAAGTTTTCTTGCTGACTGCTGGGGATGTTGACCTCAAGCTAAAGTAATCTCTTTTCTTCTCTGGAATTTTATTTGCCAAATAATCAGGTCAGCCTTTCCCCTATACAGGGATATTCTTTTTCTTTAATCTCCTTTTCTAAGCTCTGTGCAAACTACTACTATTTGTCAATTATGTCAACTAATAGTTATCTGAAAATGTCAAAACACAACTGGTCAGATTTCAGTGTTATTTACATTGCTTAAATTACATTCCTATTTCCCTAAGGTGCTATCTTGATGACTTTGATTAGAATTGGCTGATTACTAAGGTCTATCGGCAGCATGTTTGCACACCATATCTTAGGGTTGGTATTAATCTCATGTGTTACATATCTAGAGGCATTTTGTATACTGGGTAGGAAAGTGGTCATAGAGCCATCTTCCCTGGGTTCATATCACTGCTCTATTACTTCCTAGGTTTCTGACCTGGAGCAAGTTACTTAAAACCTTTGTCCTCCGTTTTCTCAAAAATGGAGAAGTAAAAGTATCTTCTCACAGGATTAATGAGGAAGTGAATTACTATATGTAAAGGACTTAGGACAATTTAGAACAGTACCTGACAAATAGTATATAAATTATTACTATTGCTGTTGTTTTGTTGTTATTATTCTTACTGATTTATATTTCAGAAAAAAAATTTTTTTTTGCCTTGCTTCAAAATTGTGGAGGTTTACTCTCTTTGGAAACCATACTCTCTGTGTGGACTAACTATAGGATCATTCTTATACTGTTCTTGTTCAGATGCAGCATTACCTTAGATTACTGTGTGTTCCATAACTGATCCTGTTGACAATCCCTTTACTACTTTTCCATATTAGTATCCTTTTTTCCTACTGTTAGCAGAACTCCTGGTTCCAGCATTAACTCCTTAATGCCTGGGCTATTGTGATCATCTTCTAATAGGTCTCCTTGCCCTTAGGCTCCTTTGACAGTTCCTTAAACTCCTTAAATCATATTTTAATGGTTTCATTTTTTCCTTTGTTCAAAAACATTTATTTTCTCTTATTCCTCTCTGGTTCAAATACAGCCTTTCCAATTTGTCAGACAAGGCTTTTGACTGCTTGGTCCTAACATACCTTTTTAGTCTTACAGTCCTCTAGACTACTTTGTAGTTAAGCCAAATTAATTTTTTTGTGGTTTTCAAGGCAAGCCTTATGTTTTCTTAATTCTGAACCTTGACACAATATCTTCTCAGAGCTTGGAGTGACCTCTTAATCTACATGTATTTTTTTTTAATTTATTTATTATTTATTTTTGGCTGTGTTGGGTCTTCGTTTCTGTGCGAGGGCTTTCTCTAGTTGCGGCAAGCGGGGGCCACTCTTCATCGCGGTGCGTGGGCCTCTCACTATCGCGGCCTCTCTTGTTGCGGAGCACAGGCTCCAGACGCGCAGGCTCAGTAGTTGTGGCTCACGGGCCTAGTTGCTCCACGGCACGTGGGATCTTCCCAGACCAGGGCTCGAACCCGTGTCCCCTGCATTGGCAGGCAGACTCTCAACCACTGCGCCACCAGGGAAGCCCTACATGTATTTTTCAAAGTTTTATCCATTTGTCCAGTCCCAGTTCAGAAGCCACCTACTACAAACAGACTTTACAGTTGGTTTGTATTGAACCCTTAAGGTTCTTAGCACATGTTGCCTCCCATTATAATTATTTGCAGACATTTTATCTCTGCTCCTAAATTGTGAACTCCATGAGGCAGGATCAATATCTTATTATATCCTTGGTATTCCTGAGATATCTTGCATGTTGCTTTGAACCCAGTACTATTTGATAATAGTAATAAATGAATAAATAAGTAACATTTACTAAGTAGTTAGTATGTCCCAGTCACTGTACATAGGTAAAGCTCTTTACCTATGTGATCTTATTTAATTCATACAATAACCCTCTCAAGAGATGCTACTGTTACCGAACCAGGCTCATTTGCCTTTCTCATAACGAGCCAAATGCTGAGGTGTCAAGGTTTGCAACAGAGAAAGAGTTTGTTCACGAGGCAGCCAAGTGAGGAGATGAGAGAACAGATTTCAGATCCACCTCCCTGAAGGCTGGGGGGCTTGGGGTATTTATGGGCAAAGTGTATAGGGTGGTCAGAAGTGCAGGGGAAGGTGACTGGAGGTAGGAAAAAGGTGCGGTAATTGCTGCTTTGCTCAGCCGTATCTGAATTACATGCTTCTTCATGGGATGCATGTTCAGAAAATGGCAGCGTTAGCATGCTCTGAAGATAGAGTTTTTGACCCTCTGACGTGGAAAGGTCATCCCCTGGACAAGCAAGTCTCTTCTGCACAGACTCTGATTGGCCCCATTGGTTCCACACAGTTTCAGCCAGTTTTGTTTTACGAGCAGAGGGGTTTTTAACAAGCTGTTCCCTTATCTGCTCTTCTGTAAGACAAGCTCAAGAACTTCTGTTAGTCACCAGTTTCTATTAAACCTATGGGGCATGGTTTCAGGAAGGGTTTTTTAAGCCTGTGGGGGGCAGGCTTTCCCTATCACACCCATTTTACACATGGGGAAGTAGGATCACAGGGATTATATCATTGCCCAAGGTCACACAGTTTATACTTGGCAGAATGACTTATTGAAATTGGTCTGATTCTAGAGGGCTCACTTTTTAAATACACTAAACTTTCTGACTGAAAAAATTACTTTAAAGTTAGTTATATTCCAGAGGTATTTTTTAGTTGGTTTCATAGAACTTTAGAAAACTTCTAAGTTTAATTTAAAAGAATATTAAATGACTGATCAAAAAATACGAAATATCTTTGCCTTAGAAGGAAATTTTCCTTCTTTGTTTTTCCAAATTTGTCTTTTCTACCTTTCATTTTTCTGAGAGGAGAATGAGTACACTTACCTTGGTTGAAATGAATCTCCCAAAAAAGGTTTCCACTGGTAGATGGTCTTGTCTCTAGAGACAGATGTTAACAAATGAAACAACTGGGGTAACAAAAGCAGGAAAGAAAACTGTATCTGGGTGATATTGCTGACAGCCCCATGCAATTTGGAAGAGTGGTTAAGACCTGTCTTCAGGCTGGAATAAAAAATTCCATCCTGTGGAACGGTCAGACTAGGTCAAGGTTAAGTTAGCAGCCATGTACCAACACAGTGGGTTATTCATAGAAAAAAAAGTAGGTAAATTTGTTGTTTTGATGCATTTTAAAATATGTCATTTGCTTACATTTTTTACTTTGTAATGGATTAGATATGTATTTTAGAAATGCCTTAGAATTTATGATGCATAGTTGGATTGGAAACAGTATTTCTAAGATTGAGAAGAGAAAGGAAAACAATGGTTATTTATTTTAGAGGAAGAGTGCACATGGTATCTTAGGTAGTACCAGAGGGATAATAAAGATATGTGAAACTATCCTTAAGCCCAAGGGGCAAATGTGATGTTAGAAATTTGAGGTAAAAACGCATAAGAAAGAAGACTGGAACACACTGGAAATGAGTAGAGAACAAAGGACAAGGGAGGAAACAGGATGAAAAGATCCAAAACACTCGTGTTTGAACAGTGCTGGAGTGCTCGTGCCTTTTTAAATTGGCCATGCCTATGTAGCAAGGGTGGATTAGCCCAATTTATTATTACAGATCTGTAAAAGCAGACTGAAGTTGAATTATCAGAAAGATAGACTGAAAAGTTCCAGAGACTGGCAACACAAATATCTGGAAATTCCCTGGCAGTCCAGTGGTTAGGACTTGGCACTTCCACTGCCGGGGCCTGGGTTCCATCCCTGGTCGGGGAACTAAGATCCTGCCAGCCTCGTGGTTCGGCCAAGTTAAAAAAAAAAAAAAAAAAAAAAAAAAAAAATCAAGGAAAGAAGGAGTTCCAAAAGAGAAGGAATCTTTAACAGTGTCTTGTTACTACTGAGAGGCCAAAAAAAACCCCAGTCCGTTAGATTGAGCAACATAGAAGTCGTTGGTGAATTTGTTGGTGGCAGTTTCATAAGAGTGTGGGGGCAGACGTTAAACATCAGTAGGCCAAGCGGGGACGGGGAAGTGAGGAACGGAGGCGGCAGAAGGACGTCGTGAAACGGCGGGAGGTCATGAGGCCAGGGGAAGAGACTGTGTTCCAGATTTCATTGAGAAAACAGTCAAGTCAGTGTAAATGTTTCTTAGATAATATCAGTATATGAAAAGATAAAACCATTCATAATAAACATCAGAGTTACGGCAAAGACAGTGATTTTGTAATAACGATACATGAAGTTATTCTTGACCCCTTCACTGCAGTGATTCTAAAGTCTTCTGGTTCCTCAAAAAGGCCTTTCTGCTAGGATTTGCCCTCTTATAAATGGAATCATACAGCATTTGTCCTTTTGTGACAGGCTTATTTCACGTAATACAATGTTTTCAAAGTTCATCCATGTTATAGCCTGTTGTAGCCAGAATTTCCTTTTTAAAGCTCAGTAATGTTCCACGTATATGCCACATTTTGTTTATCCATTCATCTGTTGGTGGACACTTAGGTTGCTTCTACTCCTTGGCCATTATGAGTAATGCTGCTGTGAACAAAGATGTACAGATATATCTCTTTGAGTCCTTGCTTTCAGTTCTTTGGGGTACATACCCAGAAGTTGAACTGCTGGATTATGTGGTAATTCTATTTTTAAATTTTTTTGAGGAACCACATACTGTTTTCCATAGCAGTTACACCATTTTACATTCTCACCAACAGTGCGCTAGGCTTCCATTTTCTCCACATCCTCATCAACACCTGTTATTGTCTGTGTTTTTAAAAGTAGCCATCCGGGCTTCCCTGGTGGCGCAGTGGTTGAGAATCTGCCTGCCAATGCAGGGGACACGGGTTCGAGCCCTGGTCTGGGAAGATCCCACATGCCGCGGAGCGAATGGGCCCGTGAGCCACACTTGCTGAGCCTGCGCGTCTGGAGCCTGTGCTCCGCAAAGAGAGGCCGCGATAATGAGAGGCCCGCGCACCGCGATGAAGAGTGGCCCCCGCTTGCCGCAACTAGAGAAAGCCCTCGCACAGAAACGAAGACCCAACACAGCCATAGATAAATAAACCCAAAGGTTAAAAAAAAAAAAAAAAGTAGCCATCCTAATGGGTGTGAGGTGGTATCTCGTGATTTGGTTTGCCTTCTTTTTATAAAAAGTCTAATGCATTTTAAAAGCTCTTTCAGTGTTGATTAGTTAAATGTATTTGTATTACAAAAGAGTTTTTTTATCTTCAAATTTTTTTTCCTCAGATTTATTCTAAATAGAACATTTCTCTAATGTTTTTGATCTATTATCAATGTCTATATATAGTGAGGTGTGCTTATAATAAGGCAGTAATAAAATTGTGTCTCAGCCCCAACTGGATATATTGAGATCTTACAGCACTAAATGGTGGGAGCACAAGATAACTCAGTCTTCTGTTTCTTTCACTATGAGCTCGTATCTTGGCTCTGCCCCTTCCCTGTGATCTAGAGAGGTCTTATTTGCCATGTTACAATGGAAAGATAGTAGGTACCTGGTAGTGAGGTGTGATTAATCAGCTAGGAAATAACATTCATAAAATATTAGGAGGAACTGTGATTATTATGCAGATTTAGCTGGCATGTAGTGGGCATAGGACTCACTGAAGACCTAGTTGTGAAGACCTCAATTGCGAAGACATCGTTGAGCCCGATAGGGGCCTCAACACTAAGTAGAAGAGAAATGAGTTGGTTTTTCATACTTCTGGCCCCTTTCAGTACACTGTTAGTACTATGCCTGGAACTGGCCTCCAGCAGCACCGTCTTGAGTGGTAAGGTTATCTTTTAGCAAGAAGCATAATGCTATGAAGCAAAGCAAAGTAGTTATTTGGCAGCTAACTACTCAATGAATTCCACAACGGTCTCACATGGGAAGTGGTCCATCTTGCTTCTAACCTTGAGGTCCATGGCTCCTCAAAGCTGAGCCCCCAGTATTTAGGAATGTCAGCTGTATTCATTTGCTAGGGCTGCCATAAGGAAATACCACAGACTTGAGTGGCATAAACAACTGAAATTTGCTTTCTCACAGTTCTGGAGTCTGAAGTCCAAGATCAAGGTGCTGGCTGGGTTAGCTTCCTCTGAGGCCTCTCTCCTTGGCTTGCAGATGGCTGCCCTCTTGCTGCCTCTTCGTATGGTCATCCTTTTATGCACGTGCATCCCTGGTGTCTCTGTGTATCAGAGTTCCTCGTATAAGGACACCTCTTATAAGGACAGTCAGATTGGATTAGGGCTCATCCTGATGGCCTCATTTTAACTTAATCACCTCTTTATAGGCATCTCCAAATATGGTCACATTCTGAGGTACTGGGGATTAGGGCTTTGACATATGAATTTTGGGGGAACACAATTCAGCCCATAACATTAGCCAAGGCCCACTAACAAAAATAAGTGCTGGATTTGAGGAAACTGGGAGTGTTGTGATAAAACTCTTGGGACACATGACGGCTGGCATTTTTCAGAATTTCCTGAATAATGGTATAGGATCCTAGGGTCTTCTGAGCTAGCCTCACTAGACCAATCCAGATCCCTTTGCTAAAAAATGTCTCTTTAGTTATGAATGAAGAGCCATCCATCCAGTACTTGACCAGTGTATCACAGAAGGAGATGTGACAGAGGCTTGAATTGCACCTTGTCATAGACTCATTAGCTAAGGTAAGAATATGCTGCTTTGTGAACATAGTTAAGATTTTTCTGAAGATGGCTTTTAATTGAACACTAAACCTAATTAGTGAGATGGATTTTTGATACCACCACAAGCTGTCTTTTCGTCAGTCAGAGATTCTAAATATTTTAGCTTCATTTCCATGACCTTTCTGGGAATAAATTGTAGTACTGATGTCAGTTCCCATAATTCATATGAAGTCACATAAAGATAAAACTGAGACTAGGAATATGCATGTTTTGTCTGGGTTTGGCCAACACAGCTAAGCAAAAAGTTCAGTAATATGGCTGCAGCTGATTATCATAGAAACAACTTTTATTTCTAGGAGTGCTCCTGGATCCTGGTAATGTGAAGCAGTATGCTCTCATCTGGTTGGTAGCCAATGGGTAGGGCACAGTTCCTGTGTTTCTCCATGTTCAGATCATATTTTATAGATTATGTTCTGTATTGATAATAATCATGTTTTTGTTAGAGTTTGGCTCCACCTTTACCTTAATTGCAATAATTAGGGATTGAAAATGTTATTGGTTACATATTGGCCATCTTCTCTGCCTTTCATTTTTCTGGAATTCCCTTATTGATGTTTACATCAACATCCAAGACTAAAGAGAGAAGATTGTCACCATTCATATGGATCATGTAAAAGTTCACTGCTGGACAGACTTTACAAGGAGGTAACAAGTCCCCAAACGGTTTGAACTAAGTATTTATTTAGTTCTCAGTTGATAAGCTACAGTGATAATTGGGGGTGTTTTTTAAGATAAGAGGTAGAATAATAATAATAGCTAACATTTTGTTGAGCCAAGAACTGTTCCAAGTATGTTATACATACTAACTCATTTAATCCTCTTAACAGTCCTGGGAGATAAGTACTGTTATTGGCCATGTTATACATGAGAAACATAGGTGCAGAGAAGTAAAGTAATACACCTGATGCCACTCAGCTGGAAAGTGGTAGAACTATGATTTGAACTCAAGCAGACTGAGTCCAGAGACCATGATCATCATCATTATATCATTATGCGTAAATGCCAATGTAGAAAATACATTGGCGGAAGAGGCTGGTGACCCATATAAGAGAATTAGTGGAAAGTGTATGGATATGTGGTGTTTTAACCTTTCTGCAAAATTAACAGAAAGCTGTAGTATTTGCCAGTATGTTCTGATTGTATGTATGTTTATGTGTAGCACACATGTAAGCCATATAATCTTTTCCTTAATCTAAATGATATTTTCTTTCTGTAGAATTTGCTTTTATAATTAAATTTCAAATGTAGTCATTAAAATTACCTATAAACTCTCCTTGTTCCTACCACCAACTTTAAAAACAAATCTCCAGTGTTCTGAATAGATCAAATTTTAATTATTAATTGTATCCAAACTAGTCCAAAGTTCCTACATTTAATACCTATATCTACAAAATTCTTTGCTCTAAAGGGAAAACAGGAACATAAAATAATTTATTTTGTTTAAATTTAAGTTGTTTAACTTTATTTTTTTCTTTTTACCATTTTTAATTGCATATGGTGTTCTTTTAAAATCTGGGGCTGATGGATATCGTCCACTTGCATAGCTGATTTCACCAAATTAACTATAGAAAACATATGATTTTAATTTTGCTTGTAATAAAGGACCCCCAAAAATGTACTCTTAAGATCCAATACCTTTTTCCTGATGAGTATATCCTATTGTTAATTTTATAAATTTTCACCCAGTTTATCTGTAATACAACTTAAATTCATCATCAGCAAAATTCAGTTTGCATGTCACTGTATTAAAATAAGAGGAACATGGATGGAGCTAGAGATTTTCATACTAAGTGAAGTAAGTCAGACAGAGAAAGACAAATATCATATGATATCACTTATATGTGGAATCTAAAGTATGATACAAATGAACTTATTTACAAAACAGAAACAGGCTCACAGACATAAAAAACAAACTTACGGTTATTAAAGGGGAAAAGGGGTGGGGGAGGGATAAGTTAGGAGTTTGGGGGTAGCAGATACAAACTAATATTTTGAAAAAAAAAGAAGAAGAAAAAGGACAGAACTCTAGGGTCAGAATGATCTGAAGTTGAATCCTAGTTCCATCCATTTACTAACTCTGTCACCTAGATATGTTAATTAACCTTTTTTGTATTTGTTTCCTAATCTATAAAATGGAGTTTATAATAATTGCTTTATTAAATTGCAGAAATTAAAGGAGACAGCATTTGTTCCATCCCTGGCACTTGGTAGATGCTGAATAAATATTGTCCTCAATAACGATGTAATAGTTGATTCATAGTAAAATTTAAGCTCTGAGTCAGTTCTTAGCTTTGGAGAATGTACAATGAGTTTTTAAAATAATGTGGTAAACATTTTTACTTCATGTAATTACGTATTTTTTAAAAAGTAAATTTATTTATTTCATTTATTTTATTTTTGGCTGCGTTGGGTCTTCGTTGTGGCACGCGGGCTTCACATTGTGGTGGCTTCTCTTGTTGCGGAGCATGGGCTCTAGGCACACGGGCTTCAGTAGTTGTGGCTCGTGGGCTCCAGAGCACAGGCTCAGTAGTTGTGGTGCACGGGCTTAGTTGCTCCACGGCATGTGGGATCTTCCTGGACCAGGGCTCGAACCCGTGTCCCCTGCCTTGGCAGGTGGATTCTTAACCACTGCGCCACCAGGGAAGCCCTAATTACATATTTTTAATCTAACTTCTTTATTGTGGTAAAATACATGTAAAATAAATTTACCGTTGTTACCATTTTTAAGTGTTCTTAAAAATGTATTAATGGGGTATTAAATACATTCATAATGTTGTGCAACTGTCACCGCCATCCATATCCATAACTCTTTTCATCTTGTATAACTGAAACTCTATTCCCATTAAATAGTAACTCCTCATTTCCTCTTCCTCCCCAGCCCCTGGTAGCCACCATTCTGCCCATCTATAATTTTGACTACTCCAGGTATATACACAAAAGAATTGAAAATAAGGTCTTGTTCCTGTGCAAAGGGCTTGCTGCCCGATTCGCATACAAGCCAGTACTATGACACCAGCTTTTGAGAAAAGGAAAGACTTTATTTTGAGGTTGACCAGCAAGGAAACAAGGAGGCACGGCTCTCAAATCTGTCTCATCAATCTGGGGTTTGGTCAAACTTTCATGAGTTAGGGGAAGAGGGTTGGTTTGAGCCCTGGTGGGGCAGGTTTCCATTGGAGGGCTTTGGAACTTGGCCATTTATGGTAAGGTTAGGTAAAGGGGCTTCAGCACTGGATCTTCCTGAACAATGGACCCTTCACTTTTTTTTTTTTTGTTCTAATTTTTAATGAGCAGACATTACTCTTTTTTTAAAAAATTTTATTACATTTTTTAAAATTTATTTTATTTATTTATTTTTGTATTTATTTTTGGCTGTGTTGGGTCTTCGTTTCTGTGCAAGGGCTTTCTCTGGTTGTGGCAAGTGGGGGCCACTCTTCATCGCGGTGCGCGGGCTTCTCACTATCGCGGCCTCTCTTTGCGGAGCACAGGCTCCAGACGCGCAAGCTCAGCAGTTGTGGCTCATGGGCCTAGTTGCTCCGCGGCATGTGGGATCTTCCCAGACCAGGGCTCGAACCCGTGTCCCCTGCATTGGCAGGCAGATTCTCAACCACTGCACCACCAGGGAAGCCCGACCTTTCACTTCTGAAAGGGTTCTGGTCACATCCGGTCCTTTGGTTCTGTGGAGGGGAGAAACTTTGGTTCCAGGTGTTATTTGAGGTCAAAATTTTCTCTTCTGCATGTGCTTCGGCTGCATGACTTGTGGTTTTGTTTTGTTGTCTCTGAAAAACAACTCAGTATCTTGTTAGATACAGGACAGGGCCAGTTTCGGCTGGTTCTGCAATTATAGTGTCAAAGAGATATTTACATACCTATGTTCATAGCAGCATTATTCACAGTAAGTAAAACATGAAAGTAACTCAAGGGTCTGTCAACAGAGGAATAGATAAGCAAAATGCGGTATATGGATAACAATGGAATATTATTCAGCCTTAAAAAGGAAGGAAATTCTGACATGCTATAACATGGATGAACCCTGAGGACAGTATGCTAAGTAAAATAAGTCATATAATTAGTTTTTTTTTTTCATGTAATGTCTGAAACATTTATATTAACATATTTCCATACAAATAACCCAATGAAAGTTTAGTATTAGTTGTTTTGTTTGTTTGTTTTTTTATACTGCAGGTTCTTATTAGGCATCAATTTTATACACATCAGTGTATACATGTCAATCCCAATCGCCCAATTCAGCACACCACCATCCCCACCCCACCGTAGTTTTCCCCCCTTGGTGTCCATACATTTGTTCTCTACATCTGTGTCTCAACTTCTGCCCTGCAAACCGGCTCATCTGTACCATTTTTCTAGGTTCCACATACATGCATTAATATACGATATTTGTTTTTCTCTTTCTGACTTACTTCACTCTGTATGACAGTCTCTAGATCCATCCACTTCTCAACAAATGACTCAATTTCGTTCCTTTTTATGGCTGAGTAATATTCCATTGTATATATGTACCACAACTTCTTTATCCATTCGTCTGTTGATGGGCATTTAGGTTGCTTCCATGACCTGGCTATTGTAAATAGTGCTGCAATGAACATTCGGGTGCATGTGTCTTTTTTTTTTTTTTTTAAGTGCAGGTTTAATTTATTTTATTTATTTATTTATTTATTTTTTATTTTTTTATTATTTTTTTTTTTTTTATTTTTGGCTGTGTTGGGTCTTCGTTTCTGTGTGAGGGCTTTCTCCAGTTGCGGCGAGTGGGGGCCACTCTTCATCGCGGTGCGCGGGCCTCTCACTATCACGGCCTCTCTTGCTGCGGAGCAGAGGCTCCAGACGCTCAGGCTCAGTAGTTGTGGCTCACGGGCCCAGTTGCTCCACGGCATGTGGGATCTTCCCAGACCAGGGCTCGAACCCATGTCCCCTGCATTGGCAGGCGGATTCTCAACCACTGCGCCACCAGGGAAGCCCACATTTGTCTTTTTGAATTACGGTTTTCTCTGGGTATATGCCCAGTAGTGGGATTGCTGGGTCATATGGTAATTCTATTTTTAGTTTTTTAAGGAACCTCCATATTGTTCTCCATAGTGGCTGTATCAATTTACATTCCCACCAACAGTGCAAGAGGGTTCCCTTTTCTCCACACCCTCTCCAGCATTTGTTGTTTGTAGATTTTCTGATGATGCCCATTCTAACAGGAGTGAGGTGATACCTCAGTGTAGTTTTGATTTGCATTTCTCTAATAATTAGTGATGTTGAGCATCTTTTCATGTGCTTCGTGGCCATCTGTATGTCTTCTTTGGAGAAATGTCTATTTAGGTCTTCTGCCCATTTTTGGATTGAGGTGTTTGTTTCTTTAATATTGAGCTGCATGAGCTGTTTATATATTTTGGAGATTAATCCTTTGTCCGTTGATTCGCTTGCAAATATTTTCTCCCATTCTGAGGGTTGTCTTTTTGTCTTGTTTATGGTTTCCTTTGCTGTGCAAAAGCTTTTAAGTTTCATTAGGTCCCATTTGTTTATTTTTGTTTTTATTTCCATTACTCTAGGAGGTGGATCAAAAAAGATCTTGCTGTGATTTATGTCAAAGAGTGTTCTTCCTATGTTTTCCTCCAAGAGTTTTATAGTGTCTGGTCTTATATTTAGGTTTCTAATCCATTTTGAGTTTATTTTTGTGTATGGTGTTAGGGAGTATTCTAATTTCATTCTTTTACATGTAGCTGTCCAGTTTTCCCAGCACCACTTATTGAAGAGACTGTCTTTTCTCCATTGTCTATCTTTGCCTCCTTTGTCATAGATTAGTTGACCATAGGTGCGTGGGTTAATCTCTGGGCTTTCTATCTTGTTCCATTGATCTATGTTTCTGTTTTTGTGCCAGTACCATATTGTCTTGATTACTGTAGCTTTGTAGTATAGTCTGAAGTCAGGGAGTCTGATTCCTCCAGCTCCGTTTTTTTCCCTCAAGACTGCTTTGGCTATTCGGAGTCTTTTGTGTCTCCATACAAATTTTAAGATGATTTGTTCTAGCTCCGTAAAAAATGCCATTGGTAATTTGATAGGGATTGCATTGAATCTGTAGATTGCTTTGGGTAGTATACTCATTTTCACAATGTTGATTCTTCCAATCCAAGAACATGGTATATCTCTCCACCTGTTGGTATCATCTTTAATTTCTTTCATCAGTGTCTTATAGTTTTCTGCATACAGGTCTTTTGTCTCCCTAGGTAGGTTTATTCCTAGGTATTTTATTCTTTTTGTTGCAATGGTAAATGGGAGTGTTTCCATAATTTCTCTTTCAGATTTTTCATCATTAGTGTATAGGAATGCAAGAGATTTCTGTGCATTAATTTTGTATCCTGCAACTTTACCATATTCATTAATTAGCTCTAGCAGTTTTCTGGTGGCAGTTTTAGGATTCTCTATGTATAGTATCATGTCATCCGCAAACAGTGACAGTTTTACTTCTTCTTTTCCAATTTGTATTCCTTTTATTTCTTTTTCTTCTCTGATTGCTGTGGCTAGGACTTCCAGAACTATGTTGAATAATAGTGGTGAGAGTGGACATCCTTGTCTCGTTCCTGATTTTAGAGGAAATGCTTTCAGTTTTTCACCATTGAGAATGATGTTTGCTGTGGGTTTGTCATATATAGCCTTTATTATGTTGAGGTAGGTTCCCTCTATGCCCACTTTATTTATCTAATATTGATGAGAGTTTTTATCATAAATGGGTGTTGAATTTTGTCAAAAGCTTTTTCTGCATCTATTGAGATGATCATATGGTTTTTATTCTTCAATTTGTTTATATGGTGTATCACACTGATTGATTTGCGTATATTGAAGAATCCTTGCATCCCTGGGATAAATCCCACTTGATCGTGGTGTATGATCCTTTTAATGTGTTGTTGGATTCTGTTTGCTAGTATTTTGTTGAGGAGTTTTGCATCTATATTCATCAGTGATATTGGTCTGTAATTTTCTTTTTTTTGTAATGTCTTTGTCTGGTTTTGGTATCAGGGTGATGGTGGCCTCATAGACCGAGTTTGGGAGTGTTCCTTCCTCTGCAATTTTTTAGAAGAGTTTGAGAAGGGTAGGTGTTAGCTCTTCTCTTAATGTTTGATAGAATTCACCTGTGAAGCCATCTGGTCCTGGACTTTTGTTTGTTGGAAGATTTTTAATCACAGTTTCAATTTCATTACTTGTGATTGGTCTGTTCATATTTTCTGTTTCTTCCTGGTTCAGTCTTGGAAGGTTATACCTTTCTAAAAATTTGTCCAGTATGCTAAGTAAAATAAGTCATATAATTAGTTTTTAAACTTATTTTTAATTTTCTTCAAACATGAAAATCTATTTAAAATATTATATTAATGTGAAACTGCCTTGCCAGCAGGGAACATAATTTATTCAGTTCTGTGGGATGTAAGTTAAGATTTATAAATATCCAAGAATATGCTCTCTCTTCTTTTGAATTTCTAGAATTAGATATTAAACTTAAATATTCTAGACTTATTTCCCCACTCCTGAGTCTGATGCTTTATTTCTCCTATATAGGAGAAAAGTTTTATTTGAATTTTTAAAATCCTTATTTAAAAATTAGTCCATTTTAACGCATTATTTGATTTTTTAATTTTAGTCAGATTATATTAACTTTTGTTTCTTTTTTAAATTTTTGAGTAGCATAGTCTTTTTTTCTTGATGAGATACATTGATATTTATCTAATATTGATGAGATGGAAATGAAATTTGTTTAACTCAGATTAACATGTTGCTTACTTAATGTTAATTGCTCGTAAATAAATAGAAAACTCAAAGTGCTTATGTGGTTAAGAGTCAGGGCTTGTTGGTTCTGCTACTGACTGCCTTTGTGGTTTTGAAAAAGATATAACAACTACAAAGATTTGGTGTTTGAACATACACAGAATAGTTTGCCAGAAGCATTTAATACAAGGCAAATTAAAGAGGTTTTTTCTGCTTACATATGAAATTCTTAAAAGATTTTAAAGAACTTTATTTCATTTGATTTCATAAGATCATTTAAGGCAAGAAGATGTGAGGGTTATCCTTTTTTGTTAGTGGAAAACGCATGGACTCCAGAGTCAAACCAATAGAGATTTAGGTACCTACCACAACTCTGTAATCTTGGGCAAGTTTTTTACAACCTTGAGCCTTGGTTTCTACATCTGAAAACTGGTTTTCATAGCACCTAATATTTATTGACATGTGCCAGGCATTGTGCTAATAAACATTTTTGTATTTTACATACATTATTTTATTTACTTCATATAATAACCTTATTCAGTAAATACTACTTTCTCCTCATTTCACAGGTGAGGAGCTGGGGTACAGAAAAGTAGGTAACTTGATCAACTTGGTTTGTAAATAATCTGCGAGCTGCAGATTAAATCCTACTTCAGTCTATTTCCTAATTCTGATTCCAAAATTCTAAAGTGAAATTTCAAGATTATAACAACTTGAAGATAGGCAACCATGTCTTTTAATTTTCTTTTGTATTCCATAGCTCTTAGTATCATATACATTTGAGAAAATAGTATGCATTTGATATATACTTATTGATTGTTATGAATTTCTCTTGAAAAACAGATGTGGATATATTTATAAATTAAAAAATGGCCATTTTCTCTAAGGGCTAATTCTTTCTATTATTCTTTTTAAAAGTTGCCATTGAAGGGTAATTTTAGGACTTTCATACTAAGAGTCTTTTGTCTTTGTGCTGGTATTTTAAAAATAAATGAGAAAGCTTTAGAGAAGGCTGACCTCTCAAGAATTTTTGTGTGGGGAATTACTAAGGCATGAAAGTCCATAAACCATTTTCCTCCATTTCATTTTTTGTGTATTTTCAACAAGCTGTACTTCTAGTTAGTAAAAGTTGGCAGTTTTTGTTTATACCAGGCCAAATTCCATTCTCATAAACTCATAGTTCATTGGACATAATGAAGTCTAAATTCAACCCTAAATTGAGTGTATTTTCATAAATATTGTCTAGTCTCCTTGGGGCTCAATTTACCTCAAAACATTTTTCTTTTAATTGGGGTATAGTAGTTGTTTTACAGTGCTGTGTTTCTACTGTACAGTGAATCAAAACATTTTTAAGAGTAGCAAATTTTATAACAAATCCTATAATGTGTATCCTTGTTTTAAAAAATAACATGTACAATTTTATTCTGATTATAATAGTAATATATTTGTGAATGATGCTGACATCCCAATAAGCCTTTTTTCATTAGAATATAATTCTGTGATAATTTTTTCAAATCAAGTATTTAAGTTTGTACAGTGTACATCATTGTACATCTCAGTAAATTTATTTATAAAAATAATTGAATTGTTAAAATGAGTGAATTTTATGTATGTAAACTGTACCTCAGTAAAACTGTTAAAAAAATAAAACCATGCTGGGAGTTTAAAATTTTTTCAATTTTTGCTAATTGGAAAACTAGGATGATGTAATTGTTTTCTTTATTTCATACTATGGCTATGACTTGTTGCTATAGATAAATGACTGTTTTACCTAAAACTAGCTTTTCTGCAAAGTGTTTCAGGACAGAGAAATGTTAACTTTATTCTCTGGCAAAGAGTGTACTTTGCTTGAAATGTATAAGGCTCTCTTATAAAACATCTTGTTTTATCTATTTTTTTTACCCTCTTTATGGACAGTTTGGATTATTTCCAAAGCTATAAAAAAGAATGGGTGTAAATTATTCTACATTGCTTATAGTTTGTTTCCACTAGGTTACAAAGTTGGAACACACTATTTTTCCATTGCTTTTCTAGAAGATTGGTTTAGCTTATCTATATAGCTTTGTTCTCATATTTGAGAACAAATTATTTATGGACCCTCTCCAATGTATTTATCCTCTTGTTTTTTCTTTCTTTTTTTCGGTATTGAGATTGTGTCTTAAAATTACTTGTTGGGAGAATAATTTTTTCTATGAAACATTTTTAGGCAGATTTTTTTTTTGTTATTTTTTTTTTGTTTTTTTTTTGGCTGCACCGTGAGGCATGCGGGATCTTAGCTCCCCAACCAGGGATCAGACCCGTGCCCCTTGCATTGGGAGCACAGAGTCTTAAACCACTGGACCTCCAGGGAAAACCCATAGGCAGATATTTGTATGTTCTTAAAGATATTCTGTATGTGTCTCCTCCAAAAGACTATGACCCATTTAAAAATTTGACTATATCCTGAGAAATTATTTATAAAAGCTCTCCCACAAGTCTGATGAGGGCCAACTTGTTTAAAGATCTAATTAAGTCTATTGAGATCAGTTAACTCTAATATCTGACAGCATCAAGCATTGGCAAGGATGTGAGAACCTAGAGACACTGTTGTAATTAAAAGGCACTTGGAATTTAAGAATTAATTGGGGTGGATTGATTTCTCATTCGTTAAATCATCATGCACTTATTCTGTGGCTTGAAACTATTAGGCATTAGATGGTAATAGTTGTTATTGTTACTATTTCATATATACATATATATAGTACTTGCTGTATATCAGACACTGTTATAAAGACTTTACAGTAACTTGTTTAATTCTCACTATAATCCTATGAAGTAAAGACTATCACCATCCTCATTTAGCAGATAAGGAAAATAAGTTGCACAGAACTCACTCAAGAACACAGAACCCGGGCAGACATTGCTCTTAACCACTTTACCATAATGAAAGGACTGCTTCCCTTTTCTTTCCCTTTTTTCAAAAGAAAAAAATTCATCTTGAAAGAATTAAAAAAATACTTAGTATAAGAAAATGAGAATTAATACTTTACCGCTAGAGGGAGAAACATGGTCTTCCATTTCCTTTTTATTTCTTGTTTCCATTTTATGTTTTTATGTTATTTTTATGAGTCAGTGTTATTTCTAACACCTGACATAGTCTGATTACTAATGCTTTTTCATCAACTGCTACGCTGTTAGTTCAAACAGTATTATTTGAATTTAGTCACAGAATCTTTATTAGGATTTTTTTTTATGTGTTTGATAGTTTATATCATTTGTCCACTTGGATTGGTTGCACATTTTTGTGGAAAATCTTTAAGCTTTATCTGCAGCTTAAAAGATAAGGAGTGTAAAGGTACTTTACATTTCTACCTACCTTTTGAAAAATCTATATCATTGTAACTCAAAATGTGAACTATAATTTCATGTTAGAATGCTAATGGTTGTTGATTAACTGATGATGTAAATATTAATATAAGTAAACAAAAATCTTTTAATAATTTGATATTTGATATCAATTGATAATCGATATTTGTTGAAGTAAGCTCATGGTTTTATAACTGTAATTGATAAATAAAACCCCCAAAAGGTTGTAAACATTTTAATAAGCTTATTATACAATAAGGTATCTCTCACAGTATGAACATGTGCTGGGAAAAAAGTTCAAGGTATTGTTTTTTCTTAAATCATTCATTCCCCCTCCTTTGTTTTTATTTTATTTTTTAGGATTTTGGCACCCAATAGTAATTATCAAGATGTTGAGACCCTCTATAACTTCCTAATCAAGTATGAGGTAGGAGAAATATTTTTAAATGTTTATCATATTTCCATTATAGTCAAGCTTTAATATAAACAAACATAGGTGTTCTAAAATGTAATCAAATGCTATTTAATTGATATTTGCTTTAAATTCTTGAATGCCACAGAAGTTTGCCAGTGACAGTCAGTTTTTGTTTTTGTTTTTTTTTTTCATTCTGTAAGTAAAAACATACAGTAGAGACCTATAATACACTTTCTCCAACACAGAATTGTTTCTCATCAGGGGTGCTGTTGGCATTTTGGACAGGTCATTTCTTCATTGTGTGGAACGTTGCAGGATGCTTTAACATCTCTGCTCCTCAGATACTAAATGCCAGTAGCTCCCCCAGTCAGTGTGACAAGCAAAAATATCTTCCCACCGCACCCCACTCACATACCAAGATGGCCCTTAGGGAGGAAGAACCACCTCCGGTTGAGAACTACTGATTACTGAAAAAGAAAGCTATAATTTAGTTTCCTCCATAGCAGCAGCATAGACCCTGGAATTAAAGTTCTGGTGAGGCTCCAGTCTATTTTGTAAATTAATCTGCATGCTTTTCTTACCCTTGTTGATCCAAGGAAAGTATTCTGTTGATCTTCAGTTTTTATTTGCCTGAAGTTCTTTACCCATGTGCCCATATATTCTTTCTTTTTAAGTGTGTGTGTGTTTAATTTTTAAAATACTCTAAATAAAGGAATATGACATATTTTCAGGTGTCACTTTTCTTATGGAGTCAAACTTCTTTAAATATATTTCTTCACTTTTATTCCTGGTTAGCTCTTTATTTAACTTTTTTATGCCACATCTTACATTAAGAACCTAGTGACTAAGAACACAGACTCTGAAGTCAAACTACTCATGTTCGAATGTTGGTTTCTGCCGCCTATTAACTGTATGATCTTAGATGAGTTATTTAATTCTCTTTGCCTCAGTTGCCTCATCTGTAAAATGGGAATAACATAAGTAGATAAATTACAGCTATTCTTTAAAGACTAAATAACTTAATATATATAAAGTGCTCCAAACAGTACCAAGCACAGAGTAAGTGTTCAATAAGTGTTACTTACTTTATTTAAGGAAAGAGTGGTTGTTTACATGTACTTTTTAAAAGTTACATGTACTTTTTTTTTTTTTTTTTTTTTAATTTTATAGCTACTTTATTTATTTATTTATTTATTTATTTTTGGCTGTGTTGGGTCTTCGGTTCGTGCGAGGGCTTTCTCTGGTTACGGCAAGTGGGGGCCACTCTTCATCGCGGTGCGGGGACCGCTCTTCATCGCGGTGCGCGGGCCTTTCACTATCGCGGCCCCTCCCGCTGCGGGGCACAGGCTCCAGACGCGCAGGCTCAGTAGTTGTGGCTCACGGGCCCAGCCGCTCCGCGGCATGTGGGATCTTCCCAGACCAGGGCTCGAACCCGTGTCCCCTGCATTAGCAGGCAGATTCTCAACCACTGCGCCACCAGGGAAGCCCTACATGTACTTTTTAAATCATCTCTTTTGAGATGATTCAGTGAAATAATTATTTCATTATACTTTCTGAATTTCAAATTCAATAAAAATATATTTGTGGAAACAATGGGGACAATTTTAAAATCACATATCCTGAAAAAATCTGATATATAGGTCTTCGTTGGATTTAGTGCTTTCTGTTGCTGAGAGCATTAGGAGAAAATACCCAACTTGCTATTTATAAGAATATGTGGATCTGAGTCCCAAATTTTTAAAGTATTTCTCGTAGCAGAACTTCCTCCCCAATATCAGTTACTACATTGGATATATTTGTCTCACATCATAAACAGTGATAACAACCATTTAAATTTTTTAAGATGTTTGGCTATTTTTATACTTAACTTTTGCCTTCTGATCTTGATTTTTTAAGAATTAAAAATAATATAGTCATTTCTGATATTTGGCATTCACTGTAAATAGTACAGCTAAGAATTAACGACACCAATCCCGTAATCCATTTACAGTCACAACTCTAACGTTCACTGACGGAGGCATCTTTTAGCTCTTTGTTTTCTGGGAATTATTAAATGATATTTCATAGCGTAATTTAAACTGTCCCAATATGAGTAATTTAAACTGTCTTGTATCAAAATTAATGAATAGAATGAAATGGTATATTTCAGGCTAGAGCCTGTGATGTACGTCATGACTTTGTGTTTCAGTGTTCCTTTGTTAGTCGTAGATTACCTGCCTACTTTGTACGTCATCTGCTGTAACCTGGCGCCACCTCACACACTCCACCACGTTCTGGGATAAGTGTCTAAATATACGCGGATGATTGTTTTTTAAAGTAAAGATAAATCTAGATACTTTCTGCTAAAAATCTACTAATGGCTTCAAAAACTATTTTGTATTCATATTATATCAGGTTCAAAATCAGTTCTTCAGCTGATTTTTCTTAGCAGTTGATAGAGAATAGATGATTCCATTCACCTTCTGATCAAAGATCTGAAGTGTTGATTGTTGAAATTTGCTGGCCTAAGTTTGGATACATTATAGGTCCTAACATGTTGGGGCAATAGTGAAAATGTCAAAGGCCCTTGAGACCAGGGCAGAACATGTAAAGAAATAGGAATTGGACTGGTCGATAAGTTAGCTCTACATGTATATTTTAGAACATTTTTGGAAGATTCTTTTAATAAAAATTATAAAGTACTTAAAAAATTAATCATGATCAATTATACACCAATTTCATAAATCATTAAATATAATAGTAAATATTATGTATAATTAAATAACATTAAGTTGTATATAAATATATAATCCTAATTTTAAGTGAAAATTTAGGATTATATACATTTCAAATGTTATATTTAAAAACCATGTGTTTTTAACCTTCAGTGAATGGAACATTTTCTATACAAATACGGTGACCTTATGAAAATACTGAGGAAGCTCATAGAACTTTTGCAAATAAGCAAAACCCTAAAATCTATAGAAGACTTTCATGATATAAATCTTTAAAGTAGTATTAATTAAATCTGGGTAGGAACATTTTTCTTCATCAAAAAACTGCATACGGCTAATAATAGCTTGAGTATTTTTTAAAGTAGATTGAATAGAAGATAGTCTCATTTAGTTTCCCTTCACTAATACAGAATTTCTAAAAACTTACACTAGGTTATATCTTGAGTAATCTGATAAAAAGAATTTCCTTCTACAAATTTCCAGATTCTTCCTTGCAACTTAAGTAGAATACTGCCTAAATCAGTGGTAAGTCTCAAGAAATAACAGGATTCCTTCAGTGTGTTCTCCACATGTGTGCCACAACAAGTTTTTGTATGATGAAGGACTTTTATATTTATAGTGTTGTAAATTGTCTCTGAATGGTAATATTTATAAACTTAAACATATTAGTTTAAATACTTAGACCTCAGTAGTCTGAAAAATACATTTCTTTAGAAAATGTCTATAAATCAGACTTTTTCCTAAACAGGTAGATCTTTCCACACAGTTTATAACCTTAGTGTTTAAATGGAAGTTATTCAGTAATAACTTTCAGGAGGGTCAATCATAGTATTCAAATGTTGTTAGAGTTGAATATTTAACTTATTCCTTCGGCTTGAATTATTTCTATTGTTCATGAAATAAACAAGAGCTGGCTGATTCTGCTTACAGTAGTCTACCTATGGGACCCCAAATCTACTCTAGTCTTTTAAGTACAGCTGTTAAAAAAATTTTTTCAACAACTTATTTACTTTTCCCAGAAAAATAAATATTGAATAAGTACATTAGGGCTAGGCTAATTGATGCATGAATCTGTTGATAAGAGCCAGTAGTGGTAGAATTTAGTGTTTCATGTACTACACATTTTTTTCTGTCCATTTGATGTATAAAATGATCATCTGCTTTGTTGAGATTCCCACTAACCCCAGGGCCATCTCACTTCTTCTGGTTCTCTGAACAGATTAAGTTGTAACAATAGGACTAATATTTTTACACATAGTTCAGTGTTAGTATTATGGTCACTGATCTTCTAATTGTTATTATTTAGTCCTTTTTATGCAAAAACTAGAAACTTGACATTCTGCTCCCTCAGAATATGGGCCATTCTAATTGTGCTCTCACCACTCATTTGACTTAATATGCATTTTAAATAGCTATATCTTGGTTCTTTTCAGGTAAATAAAAATGTCAAATTTACTGCCCAGGAACTTTATGATTGTGTTTCACAGGCTGAGTATCGGTAAGTCATATCTGTGTGTAGATATATCAGTGTAACACGCTTTTACCATGTATAGCACCACTTGGTGGTGGTGCTGAAGGGTTCTTTTTACGTCTTCACTAAACTATGATTTTTTTTAACCTTTCTAAATATGAAATGTTTCATACATACGTAAGAGCTGTGTGTGTATGTATGTATGCACATAGCAAGTTTAAGTTTTAAAGTGGTTCTCAAGCTTTGGGGCATCAAGGCTCTTTTATATTTTTAAAAAATACTGAAGACCCCTAAGAGCTTTTGTTTATGTGGGTCTTATCTATCTATATTTACTGTATTAGAAATTAGAATTGAGAAATTTAAAAATATTCATTTAAAAATAACAGCTAATTACATGTTATGATAGGTAACATAATTATGAAAATAATTTTTCCCAAACACAAAATATTACTTACAAGCATGGCATTGTAAGAGATTTTTGCAAATTTCTTAATGTCTGACTTAATAGAAGACAGGTAGATTCTCATAGCTTCTTTTGCATTTAGTCTCAATAATCCCGTGTTACATATCTATGGAAAACTGTTGTACACTCTCATAAGGACGAGAATTCAAAAGGCAAATCACGTCTTAGTCTTACGGAAATAGCTTTGACCTCGCAGACCCTTTGAAAGAGTCTACATTCCCCAGTCTATGTTTTGAAGAACAGCTGGTATAAAGAATACTCAGATGCCTGCCATTCATTTGATAAAGTAGACCTTTACCCACCTTTATTTGTAGCCTCCCTCCCATTTTCTCCTTAGTGGGGATACATACGTGTATATATATATATATATATATATATATATATGGTTTGTTTTATAGCATTCACTTGTAATAAGAAGGCGGAAGTAGTATAAATCTGATTCTTGTACGCACAGGGTATAGGTGTAAAGCCCTTCAATCCTGGGCCAAGGCAGACAAATTCATGAGGATTAAGTACCCATTTAACCCTTCCAGAGTTGCCCTCCAGTCCCATAACCCCTGCCCCCAACCCCCAACCCATATTGGGGTTTTAAAAAAAATTTTATTGAAGTACAGTTGATTTACAGTGTTGTGTTAATTTCTGCTGTACAGCAAAGTGACTCAGTTATACATCTATATATATATATATTCTTTTTCTTATTCTTTTCCATTATGGTTTATCACAGGATATCGAATATAGTTCTCTGTGCTATGTGGTAGGACCTTGTTGTTTATCCATTCTAAATGTAATAGTTTGCATCTGCTAACCCCCAACTCCCAATCCTTCCCTCCCCCACCCCGTCTCCCCCTTGGCAAACACAAGTCTGTTCTCTGTATCTGTGAGTCTGTTTTTATTTCAAAGATATGTTCATTTGTGTCATATTTTAGATGCCACATGTAAGTGATATCATACAGTATTTGTCTTTCTGACTTACTTCACTTAAAAGGTCCATCCCTGTTGCTGCAAATGGCATTATTTCATTCTTTTTTATGGCTGAGTAATATTCCATTGTGTGTGTGTGTGTGTGTGTGTGTGTGTGTGTGTGTGTGTGTGTGTATACCACATCTTTCTCCATTCATCTGTCAGTGGACATTTAGGTTGTATCCATGTCTTGGCTATTGTAAATAGTACTGCTGTGAACACAGGGGTGCATGTATCTTTTCAAATTATAGCTTTGTCTGGGTGTATGCCCAGGAGTGGGATTGCTGGATCATATGGCAACTCTAGTTTTAGTTTTTTGAAGAACCTCCATACTGTTTTCCACAGTGGCTGCACCAATTTACATTCCCACCAACAGTGTAAAAGGGTTCCCTTTTCTCCACACCCATTTCCATTCTGACTGGTGTGAGATGGTACCTCATTGTAGTTTTGATTTGCATTTCTCTAATAATTGGGGATGATGAGCATCTTTTCATGTGCCTACTGGCCATCTGTATGTCTTCTTTGGAGAAATGTCTATTTAGGTCTTCTGCCCATTTTTCGATTGGGTTGTTTGTTTTTGTTGTTGTTGAGTTGTATGAGCTGTTTGTATACTTTGGAAAGTAAGCTGTTGCCAGTCGCATCATTTGCCAGTATTTTCTCCCATTCTGTAGGTTATCTTTTCATTTTGTTTACGGTTTCCTTTGCTGTGCAAAAGCTTACAAGTTTGATTAGGTCCCATTTGTTTATATTTGCTTTTATTTCTGTTGCCTTGGGAGACTGACCAAAGAAAACATTGCTACGATTTATGTCAGAGAATGTTTTGCCTATGTTCTCTTCTAGGAGTTTTATGGTGTCTTGTCTTATATTTAAGTCTTTAAGCTATTTTGAGTTTATTTTTGTGTATGGTGTGAGGGTGTGTTCTAGCTTCATTGGTTTACATGCAGCTGTCCAACTTTCCCAACCCCACTTGCTGAAGAGACTGTCTTTTCCCCACTGTATATTCTTGCCTCCTTTGTAGAAGATTAATTGTCCATTGGTGTGTGGATTTATTTCTGGGCTCTCTGTTCTGTTCCATTGATCCATATTGTTTGTTTGTCTGTTTGTTTTTACTTAAAAATTTTATTTATTATGTAATCAATATAATACATGCTTATAAAAATGCAGAAATTGCAGATAAATTTCATTTTTTAATATACTTTTATATAGATTATACTGTATATATATGGTTCTGTATAGTATTTATTTTCCAACTTAACAAACCTCAATAACCCACACCTCTGTAACCAGAATCTCAACAAGCATCATTTTTAATGTCTATATATACTTACATTGTCTAAATGTACCATGATTCAGTTAAGTATTTCCTTAAATGTTGGACATTGACCATATTTCCATTTTTAAACCACTTTATGTAATACTGTGTTCAGTATCTGCAGAAATCTTTGACCATGTTTCTATTTCTTTAGAATATGAACATCTTAAAAGATCTTGATAATCTGTTGACAAATTCTTCTCCCCAAAGATTCTCGTAGTTTATTTTCGAAACTAGTAATGTATAAAGAAGTATTTAGGGTTCTTATCAAAATACTAGCTTTACCAAAATTTTTCTTTTCTTTTTCCCATCACACCATTCTGGCCTTTAGCTCATGTTAAAGGAGGGGAAGGGGGCTGGTGGATGGGGAGGAAAGACAGCCAAAAAACAAACAAAAATTACATACAATAATGGTGGTCATATATTCTACAAGTGATAGCCATTTTCAAATTTTCCATCAGCCTCCATCTTTAAAGGGACCCTCTCAGATGGTATGAATGGGGAATCAAGGCTTATTTTGTTTTTATTTATTTTTTGAATTTTTGAATTTTATTTATTTTTTTATACAGCAGGTTCTTATTAGTTATCTATTTTATACATATTGGTGTATATATGTCAATCCTAATCTCCCAATTCATCCTACCACCACCACCCCCTGCCACTTTCCCCCCTTCGTGTCCATACGTTTGTTCTCTACATCTGTGTCTCCATTTCTGCCCTGCAAACCAGTTCATCTGTACCATTTTTCTAGGTTCCACATATATGCGTTAATATACAATATTTGTTTTTCTCTTTCTGACTTACTTCACTCTGTATGACAGTCTCTAGATCCATCCACATCTCTACAAATGACCCAATTTCGTTCCTTCTTATGGTTGAGTCATATTCCATTGTATATATGTACCACATCTTCTTTATCCATTCGTCTGTCGATGGACATTTAGGTTGCTTCCATGACCTGGCTATTGTAAATAGTGCTGCAATGAACATTGGGGTGCATGTGTCTTTTTTGAATTACGGTTTTCTCTGGGTATATACCCAGTAGTGGGATTGCTGAGTCCTATGGTAATTCTATTTCTGTTTTTTTAAGGAACCTCCATACTGTTCTCCATAGTGGCTGTATCAATTTACATTCCCACCAACAGTGCAAGAGGGTTCCTTTTTCTCCACACCCTCTTCAGCATTTGTTGTTTGTAGATTTTCTGATGATGCCCATTCTAACTGGTGTGAGGTGATACCTCATTGTAGTCTTGATTTGCATTTCTCTAATAATTAATGATGTTGAGCAGCTTTTCATGTGCTTCTGGGCCATCTGTATGTCTTCTTTAGAGAAATGTCTATTTAGGTCTTCTGCCCATTTTTGGATTGGGTTGTTTGTTTTTTTAATATTGAGCTGCATGAGCTGTTTATATATTTTGGAGATTAATCCTTTGTCCATTGATTCGTTTGCAAATATTTTCTCCCATTCTGAGGGTTGTCTTTTTGTCTTGTTTGTAGTTTCCTTTGCTTTGCAAAAGCTTTTAAGTTTCATTAGGTCCCATTTGTTTATACTTCCATTACTCTAGGAGGTGGATCAAAAAAGATCATGCTGTGATTTACGTCAAAGAGTGTTCTTCCTATATTTTCTTCTAAGTGTTTTATACTGTCCGGTCTTACATTTAGGTCTTTAATGCATTTTGAGTTTATTTTTGTGTATGGTGTTAGGGAGTGTTCTAATTTCATTCTTTTACATGTAGCTGTCCAGTTTTCCCAGCACCACTTATTGAAGAGACTGTCTTTTCTCCATTGTGTATCCTTGCCTCCTTTGTCATAGATTAGTTGACCATAGGTGCATGGGTTCCTCTCTAGCCATTCTCTCCTGTTCCAATGATCTATATTTGTTTTTGTGCCAGTACCGTATTGTCTTGATTACTGTAGCTTTGTAGTATAGTCTGAAGTCAGGGAGTCTTGATTCCTCCACCTCTGTTTTCTTCCCACAAGACTGCTTTGTCTGTTCAGGGTCTTTTGTGTCTCCATACAAATTTTAAGATTTTTTGTTCCAGTTCTGTAAAAAAAATGCCACTGGTAATTTGATAGGGATTGCATTGAATCTGTAGATTGCTTTGGGTAGTATAGTCATTTTCACAATATTGATTCTTCCAACCCAAGAACATGGTATATCTCTCCATCTGTTTGTGTCATCTTGATTTCTTTCATCAGTGTCTTATAGTTTTCTGAGTACTGGTCTTTTACCTCCTTAGGTAGGTTTATTCCTAGGTATTTTATTATTTTTGTTGCAATGGTGAATGGGATTGTTTCCTTAATTTCTCTTTCTGATCTTTTGTTGTTAGTGTATAGGAATGCAAGAGATTTCTGTGCATTAATTTAGTATCCTGCAACTTTACTATATTCATTGATTAGCTCTAGTAGTTTTCTGGTGGCATCTTTAGGATTCTCTCTGTATAGTATCATGTCGTCTGCAAACAGTGCCAGTTTTACTTCTTCTTTTCCAGTTTGTATTTCTTTTACTTCTCTGATTGCAGTGGCTAGGACTTGCCAAAGTATGTTGAATAATAGTGGCTAGAGTGGACATCCTTTTCTTGTTCCTGATCTTAGAGGAAATGCTTTCAGTTTTTCACCATTGAGAATGATGTTTGCTGTGGGTTTGTCGTATATGGCCTTTATTATGTTGAGGTAGGTTCCCTCTATGCCCACTTTCTGGAGAGTTTTTTTATAAGTGGGTGTTGAATTTTCTCAAAAGCTTTTTCTGCATCTATTGAGATGATCATATTGTTTTTCTTCTTCAATCTGTTAATATGGTGTATCACATTGATTGATTTGCATATATTGAAGAATCCTTGCATCCCTGGGATAAATCCCACTTGATCATGGTGTATGATCCTTTTAATGTGTTTTTGGATTCTGTTTGCTAGTATTTTGTTGAGGATTTTTGCATCTATATTCATCAGTGATATTGGTCTGTAATTTTCTTTGTCTGGTTTTGGTATCAGGGTGATGGTGGCCTCATAGAATGAGTTTGAGAGTGTTCCTTCCTCTGCAGTTTTTTGGAAGAGTTTGAGAAGGATGGGTGTTAGCTCTTCTCTAAATGTTTGATAGAATTCACCTGTGAAGCCATCTGGTCCTGGACTTCTGTTTGTTGGAAGATTTTTAATCACCGTCTCAGTTTCATTACTTGTGATTGGTCTGTTCATATTTTCTGTTTCTTCCTGGTTCAGTCTTGGAAGGTTATACCTTTCTAAGAATTTGTCCATTTCTTCCAGATTGTCCATTTTATTGGCATAGAGTTGCTTGTAGTAGTCTCTTAGGATGCTTTGTATTTCTGTGGTGTCCATTGTAACTTTTCCTTTTTCATTTCTAATTTTATTGATTTGAGTCCTCTCCCTCTTTTTCTTGATGAGTCTGGCTAAAGGTTTATCAATTTTGTTTATCTTCTCAAAGAACCAGCTTTTAGTTTTATTGATGTTTGCCATTGTTTTCTTTGTTTCTATTTCATTTATTTCTGCTCTGATCTTTATGATTTCTTTCCTTCAACTAACTTTGGGTTTTGTTTGTTTTTCTTTCTCTAGTTCCTTTGGGTGTAAGGTTAGATTGGTTTTTTGAGATTTCTCTTGTTTCTTGAGGTAGGCTTGTATTGCTACAATCTTCCCTCTTAAAACTGCTTTTGCTGCATCCCATAGGTTTTGGATCATCGTGTTTTCGTTGTCTTTTATCTCTAGGTATTTTTTGGTTTCCTCTTTGATTTCTTCAGGGATCTCTTGGTTATTTAGTAACGTATTGTTTAACCTCTATGTGTTTGTGTTTTTTACGTTTTTTCCCCTGTAATTGATTTCTAATCTCATAGCGTTGTGGTCGGAAAAGATGCTTGATATTTCTGTTTTCTTAAATTTACCAAGGCTTGATTTATGACCCAAGATGTGATCTATCCTGGAGGATGTTCCATGTGCACTTGAGAAGAAAGTGTAATCTGCTGTTTTTGGATGGACTGTCCTATAAATATCAATTAAATCTATCTGGTCTATTATGTCATTTAAAGCTTGTGTTTCTTTATTAATTTTCTGTCTGGATGATCTGTCCATTGAAGTAAGGGAGGTGTTAACGTCCCCCGCTATTATTGTGTTACTGTCAATTTCCTCTTTTATAGCTGTTAGCAGTTGCCTTATGTATTGAGTTGCTTCTATGTTGGGTGCATATATATTTATAACTGTTATATCTTCTTCTTGGATTGATCGCTTGATCATTATGTAGTGTCCTTCTTTGTCTCTTGTAACATTCTTTATTTTTAAGTCTATTTTATCCAATATGAGTATTGCTACTCCAGCTTTCTTTTGATTTTCATTTGCATGGAATATCTTTTTCCATCCCCTCACTTTCAGTCTGTATGTGTTCCTAGGTCTGATGTGGGTCTCTTGTAGACAGCGTATGTATGGGTCTTGTTTTTATATCCATTCAACGAGCCTGTGTCTTTTGGTTGGAGCATTTAATACATTCACGTTTAAGATAATTATCAATATGTATGTTCCTGTTACCATTTTCTTAATTGTTATGGGTTTGTGTTTGTTGGTCCTTTTCTTCTCTTGTGTCTCCCCCTTAGAGAATTTCCTTTAGCATTTGTTGTAGAGCTGATTTGGTGGTGCTGAATTCTCTTAACTTTTGCTTTTCTGTAAAGCTTTTGATTTCTCTGTTGAATTTTAATGAGATCCTTGCCAGGTAGAGTAATCTTGGTTGTAGGTTTTTCCCTTTCATCACTTTAAATATATCGTGCCACTCCCTTCTGGCTTGTAGAGTTTCTGCTGAGAAATCAACTGTTAACCTTATGGGAGTTCCCTTGTATGTTATTTGTTGTTTTCCCTTGTTGCTTTCCATAATTTTTCTTTGTCTTTAATTTTTGTCAATTTGATTACTATGTGTCTCGGCGTGTTTCTCCTTGGGTTTATCCTGCCTGGGACTCTCTGAGCTTCCTGGACTTGGGTGGCTATTTCCTAACCATGTTAGGGACGTTTTCGACTGTAATCTCTTCAGATATTTTCTCGGGTCCTTTCTCTCTCTCTTCTCCTTCTGGGACCCCTATAAATGCGAATGTTGTTGCACTTAATGTTGTCCCAAAGGTCTCTTAGGCTGTCTTCATTTCTTTTCATTGTTTTTTCTTTATTCCATTCCGCAGCAGTGAATTCCACCATTCTGTCTTCCAGGTCACTTATCTGTTCTTTTGCCTGAGTTATTCTGCTATTGATTCCTTCTAGTGTATTTTTCATTTCAGTTATTGTATTGTTCATCTCTGTTTGTTTGTTCTTTAATTCTTCTAGGTCTTTGTTAAACATTTCTTGCATCTTCTCGATCTTTGCCTCCATTCTTTTTCCGAGGTCCTGAATCACCTTCACTGTCATTATTCTGAATTCTTTTTCTGGAAGGTTGCCTATCTCCACTTCATTTAGTTGTTTTTCTGGGGTTTTATCTTGTTACTTCATCTGGTACAAAGTTCTCTGCCTTTTCATTTTGTCTGTCTTTCTGCGAATATGGTTTTCCTTCCACAGGCTGCAGAATTGTTCTTCTTGCTTCTGCTGTCTGCCCTCTTCGTATTGTTCTTTAATTCAACATTGAGATTCATCCATGTTGAGGCATGGAGCAATAGTCAGTTTACACTCAGTTCTGTTATAACATGACATATGTGTTCCTAAGTATCACTGTTATGCAAATTGCATACTGCATACTGAACAATGCAAATTCATGCAATAAAAGCCACAGGTTTCATAGAAAAGGTGGAGTTGGGGTACGTCACTCGAAAACTTAATAAGGGACATTGAAAAGAAGATAGGAACCTAATCTAGATAGTATCACAGTTTTACACATGTTAAATGGTTAAAAACTACATAAGTCCTAAAATAAATCTGACACTTTACCTTTAAAAGAAGGTGAAGTTTGCTTATGGACGTGATCATAGGAAAGGTTGTAGCCTGTGGATTGGTGTGATGTGGTAGAATCTGAAATTGGATATAAGGGTGTAACACCAGATATGAAGAGATGTGGCTCATAACAGGAGGAAAGCTGAGGTAGCTGGTACGTGTTTGAAGTACATGCATGTGTGTATTGTGTGTATTCCTAAACAGTTTGGTTCAGCTGCAGTGTAGTTTTCTCTGTTCATCTAGCATTTTTCACTGCTGAAATCCTGTATAAGAAAATACGAAATTTTTGTTGTGCTCAAATTGTTCCTTAATGTATCAATGGTGTTGCAACAAATTCTTGTGTTCTAAACAAGAGCTGTAACAGAACTGATGGTATTTTCACTGCTGTGTAATGTGCCGCTGTATCACTAAACCACAGTTTATTTGCCATTTGTAATTTGCAGATATATTTGTGTAGCTATAAAATTGTATGAGCAGACATGGTGACAAAGTTAATTATCAAGGTGCTTCTACTGGTAAAACTCTAGATTGATAAATATATTTGATGATATCAAGACACTAGGGTTGATAATCATACACAAATGTTACTAGGCAGCACAACTATGAAAATTCACTCACTCACTAGATTAAAATAAGTTTTCTAAGAAAATCTGAAGCCAGTGGGGCATGCATTATCTATTGTAGCTGGGGGTGAAAATGGTTTTTTACCCTGATATTCAGACTCTCAATTAATCAGTTGTACTCTTATTTATATATCTTTACAGATAATCCACATTTAAAGGTTTGTGTACATGAGATTTGTATCAAAAATATGTCTTCCAACCTTAGTGATACTTTTGAAGGTGAAGAAAGCTCACCATATATAACTTGGAGGACAGAGTCCCTTGCAGGATGGTTTCAATCAAATGTCTAAAATTATTTTGACTTCAGCTTACTGTTTAAATACTTTGGAGGTTTTGGGTTTTTGTTTGTTTGTTTGTTTTTTGCAGGGGTAAGGGGTGCAAGGGTCAAGCTTGAATGTTCAAAGTTAAAGTGGTAGTACCCGTTTTTCTCTTCTTTGTTTTCCTTCCACTTACTATGCCAGGGATTTGAATTATGATATTAATTAATAAGCTCCCTCTTATATCCTAAAAGTGTGAGTTTTAAGAGAAATCAAATACATCTAATATCTTGAATGCATTGGAAAATGGGGATTGCTGTTCAACAGGCTTTTGGTTATTAGCTTTTAGATTTGTTACTCTGTTGTTTGTTTTGAAATTATTTGCCATATTTTCAGTGAGTGGTCCCTCCCATATTAGCCTCTGGTGTACTCCACAGCTCATGTAAGCTGCCAGAAGACAGAGGTTCTTTTTGTTTCAGTAATTTATACTAGACACAGAGCCAAACACAATAGATAAGAGGTAGCAGAGTTTCCCTGTGACTCAGAGGTGAAAACAGAAGAATGATTTAACTTGGCAAAGACAGTTACTTAGATTGTCTGAATTTGCTAATCTTTGTTTTTGATTTGTAAAGTGTTCCTTGTGAAGGAAGGGGCTATTGATGTGCCCAACACCATATTTATTGCAAAAGGGAGGAAATTAAGTAGCTCAAGAACAGAAAACTATTTTGTAGGTTCTGATAAAGCAAGTAATTAAGGTTTCAGATTGAAAGTAACTTTGATCAAAAGTTGAATTCCATGACACCGTAGAACCTTGGTGTTTATATGTATAAATCAGTGTTTTCTGTCTTCTGTAGTTTGTAGGTTCTTTGTTATAGCTTTTGCTCTTGCCAGTGGGGTCTGAGCACTGCTTACCCTGAGCAGATGAGGAGTTTGCTCAGAAAATCCAGGATGGTAACTTATAACAAGGTTATCAAACAGATTACCAAACAAATATCTTATGTGATATCGTCTACATATATGAGAAGTAAGTTAGGAACAGTATTTAATTCACTTTGTTTGACAGAAGGTTCTGGCATGTTTGCAAGACAAGTCTCTAAGGTCATTTTTTCTATGTGAAATGCACATTAGTTTGTGACATCAGCTCCGTAAAGTACCTGGCGTATCCAGATAATATGCTGCCTGAGGCATGTGTATCAGGAGCAGCGTCGTTTTCCTTCCAGCAGGTGCTTTCAGGGATTACTGCTTTCTGACTCCAGGAATTGGCTCCATGGTAGTATCTTCTAGATTACATTAGAGCTGTGGTTCCTGGACCTGAGTGTCAGCCCCACCTGGGAACTTGCAAGGAATGCCAACTCTAAGGCTCCAGCCCAGTCCTTCTGAATCAGAAACTGTTTATATACTGTTTTTATATGCACTACACTGTATTCCATTTTTCCTTTATTTGAGATGCACATTGCAAATGTATAGAAACATTGAGAGAGTTGTAAAACAGATATCCATTGTAGACTTTTTTCTTGTACCTAAAAAGGATTTTGGAAAAACTGCATCAAATATTGGAGTTAGGGCACTTAAATTAACTACTGCCATGCCACTTTGACAAAATTAGCTATGGAAATGAGTCAGATAACCACTGGAATTATTTTTTAATTGATCTGATCAAATTTCCAGTTATTTTGACCCATCTGAGATTTGGTCAAATTAAGTTTGATACTCATAATAGGACAATTTAGAAAGACAGCGGCAGTTCTTTAGAAGTTTCATGAGCAATATAGAATTGCAGAACTAGAAGCAACCTCCAGTCTTGAGCTTTGTTCCAGAAAGGATTAGGAGTTGGGATTGTTTAGTTTGGAAAAGAGAAATAGGGTCACTATAAGGGACATAAAATATTTGTACTATTGGAAGAAATAAGGATAACAACTTTTTGTTTTGTTTTAATTTAGGCAGACAGGTCAGATAGGTATTTTTTTAAGGCTCAATGTAAAGGAAGAACTTTCTAGCAATTAAGAGATACCAAAATATGTAATGGCCTTTCTCTCAGTTGTAAATATCTCATCACCAAGAGGTGAAAGGCAAGGTGAGATGATTCACTGGGGATGCTACAGAATGGTAGACAAAAGTGTTAATATTCTGCCATATCTGATATTCTGCCATTCTGCATATAATCCACAGGGAAAAGGAACTCAAGAATTCCTATCTTCATAGTCTAGTATAGACCCAACACATGTGATGAAAAACACCTGGTACTTTCCTCAGCCAGCAATGACAACTTGATGCAGGAAACAAAATCTGTAGGTGATAATCCATTGTCAGAATGCTGACTCCCACAAATAAAACGAAATGCCATTAGGATGAAAAGAGGGGATAGGGCTCTCCTCTTAACTATGAGAGGGGGAAAAAAGAGGAGAAGAAAAAGAAAAGACATCGAAATAGATTAAAAGTCTAGTTACTAAAGGAATTTTCTTCCACATGTGGAATAAGTAACCAAGAACAAGAATAGGGGCCTGCCCTTTTTATTTCATTTTCAAGTTTATAAGAAAACATTTTACATCTCTCCAATTTTGGACCTCTTAGGGTCTTCAGAAAATCATTTTCTGAGCAGTCGTAAAGAACTGGCAACAACATAACACTGATTTTAAGCACTCTAAATACAGGAAAGAGGACTAGAGTAACACAAAGCCAAAAGTCAGGTTTTAGCCAGCCCCGGGAAGCCACGCGTCTTCAGGAAGTGAGGCTGCTCAAAATATAGTGTATTTACTTTGCTGCCGCTACTAGCTCTCATCCTAGTCCTTGAGTTCTGATTGACTTCTTTTTCCTTTGTACCCTACATCAAGGGATCCATGGGGCTGGAGGGGCAGAGGAGGGGTAGTGTGAAAAGGTAGCTAGTAGTCCTCCCCAACACTCTGGAGAGATGGTTCAGAGCAATCTTAGAAGCCAAAGAAGTCGTAACAGTGTAATTTTCCTAACTGCCATTTCTTGAACACCTTATATATCAGATGCTGTACTGGGTACTGGCTATTCTTTGTGAGCTTATGTAGACCATCTCTCAGTAGATTTAAATAGGTTTCCATGAGATTTGAACTCTATAGACACCATGTATAATGGATTGGTGCTCTAACCGATAACTTAAAGATCTCACAGCTTGCAGGCCTCCTGTCAGCTTTTGAGAGTCCAGCCGGGCTTCATCTTAGATAAAATTGTGAGTAGTCATGGCAGATATCAGGCCTTTACTCCCTGCTTCCCCACCTCTGGTTTAGAGTAATTATCTAGTATGCATTTGTTAATGGCTAGGTTACCTATCTTGACAGTTCTCTGTAAGAGTTGGCGCTCTGTCAACGTCCTGTCCCCTCGCCAGCGTCTGTTCCTGTCTGGAGGTGCGCCCTCTTAGTATCCTCCAGGTTACCTGTTCTCTGACTCCCAAGCCAAATCAAACAAAAATATGTGATCTCCTCCACAGCGTTCTTGTTGACAGCAGGTCTGCCATGGGAACCTCTATTCCTGAATTAAGGAATTGCACCAGAATCATCTCCATGCTGACTGTCTGCGAACCCGTGCTGCTAAGTGCTTATCCTCCCATGTTGTTTGGTTTGGGCTAAGGATCCATAACTTTGGCATTTTCGCTCTCAAATATCAAATAATGTATTTCAAATCCCAGTGTTCTCCTGTTGTATTAAGATTTTTTTCATTTATCTGACTAGCTGTCTTGTAGTGATATAAAATTTCTTTATCCCCTAGGGAAAAGTTAGCCATCGGATGCCGCCAGCTGGTTGAGATGGAACATACCATGCAACAGTGCAATGCCTCCGTCTATACGGAGGCCAAAAACAGGGGATGGTGTGGAGACATGCTCAACTATAGAACCTAAGTGCTGATTTTGTAACTTAGAAGGAACTGCATCTGTCTTCAAGAACAACAGAGTAGCTTTCAACCTTTTGTGCCAAACCCGGGAGACTTGCAAGAAATGTCTCAAATGTCAATGTCTCATAGGCACAAAAAGATGATTGCCTATTACCGACAGTCTCATTGAGGTTCTAATGCATCCATTGTGGGATAAACTGTGAACTCAACTCGTCTGAGGTTGACTTTACTTCCCTACCTCTACTCCTAATACTGAGCCAGTGTGTCTAAGGAAAGGAGAGCCATCTTTTTGGTCATCTTAGGGCAAGAGCCACTGCGGCATCTGAGGAAGGCCCAGGACACAGTGTTAGCGTCTCTCTCAACAATAAATATGGGTTTGTGACCAGAGACGTTTCCAAACCTCAAGAAAGAATTAGGACATGACCATGCTCACCATATTCCACAAGAGAAATCTTACCCTGGGCTGTTTTATGATCAAACTGTCTTCCATGTAGACCTGGTGAAGTAATACGTACGTATCCCTTCCACATCCCCCAAGGTAAGGGAAGTAGAATTTTGACTTCAGCTCCAACTTGCTACAGTGGCCTCTTTTCTTCCCTGGCCTTGTCACTTTTCAGTGCATTTCTCATGGGAAAAACAGGGAGACCCCTCTGCTCAGTGTCCTCGTAAATGTGAAACAGCATGGATTTATCAGGTAGCAGTGGCTGATGTTTGCCCCTGGCTAAACCAAGTGTTTAACTGACTTCTTATTTAGTTATACCATAAGTTGGAAATCCTTGTTTACTAAAGTATATTATGCTTTTGTTAATACATTAGATTAAATCTAATTTGGTATTCTATTATAAATGTTAATTTATTTTTTTAAAAAAGCAGTGAATTATTTTTAGTGATTTTGCTTTTCATTTTACTTCCAAATTTTGTTTCTGAACTGCATACAGGTATGATTATAAAAGTGAACCTCCAATGAAAGAGAACTATGCAGGATGCCCACTAGCAGGAAGAAGGATCCGATGAGCTTTGTTTGCTTAGAAAGCCACACCTCCTCCTGGGGCTCAAAGTGCCCTCAGGGGTATGAGCCTGGGTAGGAGAAGCTGCCAGAGCATCTCTGCTGTCTGCCTCTTTCCTTTTCCTCCCTGAGGAGCCAAGAAAGCATCCCCTCCTCCTATCAAAGATTTCTTCAGACTTTTGTCCCTCTGCTGCTTCTAGTTGTTACTGAGTTTTGCTCTGCTCTGTTTTTGTTGCTGTTGTTGTTGTTTTGGTCGCAGCTTGCAGGATCTTAGTTCCCTGACTAGGGATTGAACGGTGGGCCACTGCAGTGAAAGCGCAGAGTCCTAACCACTGGACCTCCAGGGAACTCCCTGCTGTGCTTCATTACCTCCCTTTTTCTCTCTTATCTTTTTAGGAAATTTCTTTTCACTCCTATCATCTGAATACTTATACGTATTTCACCCTATGCGTGTGGATTTTAATTTTATCCTAATCTATGTGTCTTTCACTTTGTTAATTTGTCAATTTTCAACCTTTTTTAAATATTTATTTTGATACGTGAAAATGTTTTTTAACTTTCTAGTCTTGTTTTTATCTTTAGAAGACATTCTTTAAAATTTTTTTAGTGTTTGTTTCTTTGAAATGTCAGGGTTTTTTTGGGTTTTTTCCTTCTTTTTGTTGCCTTCTTTTCTTATCTTAAACTTTAATTTATACTTTTTTTCTAACAGTCCAGTGTGGGAGTTGAGGGATCCCTTTCCTCCCATCCCCTGCTCTTTCTTTTCTGGGTCTCGCCTCTGGATTGGAGTAACTCAGTTGACATAAGGATCATAAGCCCTACCTTGATAAGTTTGTTTTCATGGGAAATGATCATATCTTTAGAACTTCAGGTTTTAAAATCTCCATTCAGTATACATAGCTATTATATTTTGGGCAGAAGCTTCATAAGCATGCCATGAACCAGAAGGGACTGATGGGAAAGGTCCCTTGAGGGCAAGGGCTCTCTACATAAAGTCTTGCCTTAGTGAGGAGCTGGTGATAACTTCCTGAGAAGCATCCCTGAGGATTATGACAGCAAAGTTCCTGGAACCATTTTACACTAGCCTTTTCCAGCTTACTTCCACGAGATAGTCCATTTCCTCCTGGAAAGGACCAGGGAGGGTCCTCTGGCTTGGCCAGGCCACAGCTCTTCCAGCATTCTGAGCCAAAGAAAAGTTGGCTAAAGACTTAGAGTCTGTTGTGCCCTACTGGGTCCTCCTGTTAGGACCTGCAGTGGGCAGTTGGGACTGCACAGATTGGAACTTCACAGATGGATTAATTTCACTTTCCTATCATTGCCTTTGCCTGTCATATGAAAGACAGGGGACACAAGACAAACCTGAAACTTTATTTCCTTGATCTTTTAGCCATCATCTTAAAACATAAATCCTTTCACCCTTTCAGGGTTGATCCACAATTATTTAGTGTCGTGGTCTCCCTTAAGAACCTAGCTCTCATTGTTCATACTCCTGATGTGACATCTCCCCAAGCCCACCTATCTATTGGAGCCTTTTAGCTCCCTACCGTGTGAGGTGGGATGAAGTTACCTTTTTCTTCTTAGAGAGAATATACCTCACTATTGAATAATGAAATGCATCTTCCACTTAGGAAGTGCTGCCACCCATACTCCTTTTCTGATTTAGATTGGACTGACAGTCCAGTCTCCCTCCCAGTTGGTGGCTCTTTAAGCCATTTTGCCAACAAACAAACAACAGAAAACCCCACTCCAGTGAAAATAAGCAACTCCATGAGCTTAAGCAGAATTTACAGCTATGAACCTAGAAGGTAAGGTAATATAAGACACTCAAATCTCAGCTACCAACATGGCTCAGTGTTTCTAACTACAAACCAAATTCAATATCCTAGCCTTCACAACTCTATTGTAGACTAGTGGTTATCGGCTGAACTACAATAACTCAGTACATAACCCTTGCATGGCCAGTGGGGATGAACGGTTCCCTGATGTGATTTCTAGTCAGGTAAAATATTGACATGTCCTAGACTTTTTTAAAAAGGCTTTTCCTTTAAAGGTTTGGTTAAGCTAGAAAGACAAAACTTTTTCAGGTGTAAAACTGTAGTTTTGAGTTTTGTCAAACACAATCCCATAATCACCAGCACACTCAAGTAATGAGTTCCATTGCCCCTCGAAATTCCCTTGTCCCCCTTTGTAGGCAACTCCCATCCCCATCTCAGAAAGCCGTTGATGTGTCTGCTAGCCATGTAGCTCTCTTTCCCAGAATGCTACACAAATGGAGGCTTTTGAAGCCGGCTTTTCACTTAGCGTGATGCTTCTGAGGACCCATCCGTGTTGTTTCATCAATAAGTACTTCGCTTTTTATTGCTGAGTAGTATTCCATTGTACTGTTGTACCCTTCCGTTCATTCACCAGTTGGAAGGATATTTGAATTTTCAGTTTTTGGTGATTATGAATAAAGCTGCTATATTCATACACAGGTTTCTGTAAGAACACGTTTTCATTTCACTTGGATAAATACCTAGGAATGGGATTACTGTGTCATAGGATATTTAACTTTATAAAACACTGTCAAACTTTTTCCAGACTGACCTTACAATTTTGTAATTCCTCCAGCAATTTGAGAGCTCCAGTTGTCATTTTGCTTCTTACATTTTCCTAATGATCTGACAGTAAGCATGTTTTCATGTTATTATTAGACTCCATTTATCTTCTTTGGTGGAGTGTCTTGTTCCAAACCTTTTGCCCATTTGAAAACTGGATTGTTTTATTGAGCTTAGAGAGCTCTGGATGCAAATCCCTTATCAGATATTTTCTTTCAAGCCTGTACCTTTTAAGGACTTCGCACCACTTTTGGTTAAGATAGAGACAACACTTGCATAATGCAGAAGGTAGATCTTACTATCATGATTTGAGAGTAGCCTTAATGGATAGCTGGCCCTGTTAATTATTGATTGGATGACCACCATTACGTTTCATAGATGCCTTCAAACTTGGCAACTCTTATTCTTAACTTGCAGGACAGTTCAGTTCATCTCTTAAGAGGTTTCAGTCTCTCACTCACTGAAGTTTGGTATTCTGTGTGCCTTTTTCCAGGCTAAAATTGTATTAGTCCTGTTGTTCTCTCTGAGCAAATGTGTAGCCATCTATTCTTGTATTTCCACAAGATAATCAACCCTGTATATACTCAGCTTAATAACTGAGCTTTTGCTTCTCACCCTTATTCAAACCCCCAATAGAGCACTGAGCTCCTAACAGTGAAGCCTAAGTACTTTATTGGCCATTGTGCTAGTAACAGTAAGTTAAAGAACCCATGATATGCACTTGAGTACATCCCTCTCTTTATGTACTCTACTTATTGCTCAATGTATCATTATCATTTTTAAGACTCTTAAGAAACTTCTGGTCTTATTAAGAAAACTGATGCTTCACAGTAATTGCTTTTTAACCTTCAGATAATTTATTTAATAGGTCTCCTGTTAACAGGACCAAATTTGTGGCTTGGCCTTACTAAGTATTTGAGATTGATATATTCGATTCATATATTGGTATTTCCTCCTCTTTTTTCACTCAGTTAATTTACCCTGTATCTTAAGTCTCAATGAGAGACTCTTCAAATCCTTTTTTGAAACAAAGTAGGTTACAAAAAATTGACTAATACTATAGAGACCGTGTTTTCTGTGACTCAGTCTTCTAAAGGCAACTCTGGAATTACAGTAATGTCCTAGAGGGACTTTCTCCGTTGCCTACTTCAGTTTTAAGTTAAGAGTTCTGAGATCTGGAGGGATTATAGGGTGTACACCTAATATATTAAGCACTAATTATATTCCCAAATCCAGGTCTTTTCCTAAAATATGATTATGTAAGGAATTCTGAAACAGTGAAAATGGTAAAGTATTTAAGACATACTAGAAGCCAAAAATCAAAACCCTATCCTTGAAAATCACAATAAAAGAATTTATTGTGATTTATACTTGAGTATAATCAATTGTTTTGTTAATTCAAACAGGTATTTTATAGTTTTGCTACTCTTTTTAGGGATCTAGTCTAGTATGTTTTGTGCATTATTACTATTGATTACAAGAGTGGTTATTACCAATATCATTTCTAAACTATTCCAAAACCCATACTGGTTTAAAAAAAAAAATTCTTTAATTTATGCTGAGGCTATGCTATTTTCTCCTTCCCTCAAAAAAAAAAAAAAATTACCTTTTAAATGTGGATAAACAGAACTGGTCACTGAACACTATTTTTTTTCTTTATGAAACCTTCTTATATTCAAAACATACTTAACATAATTTTAGCTACCAAACTACCTGTTTGGCATCAATGGTAATATAGGTAAACTTTGACCCAAAGTATTCCCACATATTATTGCATTAAGCATGTTACATAGGAATTGAGAAGTGATTTCAAGGATTTTACACTGACTCCCCCTACTAAAATCTTCTTATCTCCTTGTGCTAAATAAACAGAACATATACAGATCTATTTTTAAAATATTCATCATATTAGGCAAATTCAAATCTGCCAACCCAGTTTTAGTCCAGAACCAAACCAGTGATAGTCAGGAACTACACACCCACCAGGCGAACTGATTTCCTTTCTTGTTGGTTCTCTGTGGGATAGATGAGTGAAATAAGGGGTCAAAGTCCCAGTGGAACATTTGTAAAAAAAATACCTGGGCTTCCCTGGTGGCGCAGTGGTTGAGAATCTGCCTGCTAATGCAGGAGACACGGGTTCGAGCCCTGGTCTGGGAAGATCCCACATGCCACGGAGCAGTTGGGCCCGTGAGCCACAGCTGCTGAGCCTGCGCGTCTGGAGCCTGTGCCCCGCAACGGGAGGGGCCGCGATAGTGAAAGGCCCGCGCACCGCGATGAAGAGCGGTCCCCGCACCGCGATGAAGAGTGGCCCCCACTTGCCGCAACTAGAGAAAGCCCTCGTACGAACCGAAGACCCAGCACAGCCAAAAATAAAATAAATAAATAAATAAATAAATAAATAAAAAGAAAGAGCAGGGTAACTTTAAAAAAAAAAAAAAAAAAAAAAAAAAAACCTAATTTTCTTCTCACCCAGGTTAGCCAGTGGATAGTCATGTTGTCCCAGTTGGCTCATTAGATTCCTGTGTGCCTCTTTGTCTTCCCAGAGAAAACAAAACAAAACAAAACCAAAAAACCCCCTTTACATCAGTCCTTATTTCAGATGTAAGATGCCAGTTAACTATTTTCCCACAAATACCTTAAGCTCATTTTTACTGGAAAAAAAAAATTTCCCCCCAAAACTTTTAGTAATGAATGAGTACACAACAACATTTGGATAGTAATCCCAAGGTGCAAGGATTTCCTGCAAAGTACCTTTAATATGTTTGCATCAGCAGCAAGCATTAGGATGTTCTAATTTTGGCACCGTAAGTTATATGTGTAGCATTACACATTAGATACCAAGTCACCACCCCAACCAGTATTTATCCATATGAATAGAAAAACTGAACAAAAACATAGTTCTGATAAAGGCTGCATTCATAAACCCAATACAGTTTAAGGTAATTTTTTTTTTTTTTTTTACAATCAAGGGCTGCCATTTAGGATTTTTTTTAAATGATAAATAAAAAATAGGAATTATTTAGAAGATAAAATACTTCACTGTTCTTTACTGTTATTAATATAATATTGAGTGTTTTGCTATATAAAATATACTCCCAAGAAGTCAAAGTATTTAAAAACAGTGTATCAAATAAAAATCACAGCCATGTTACTGTTCAGCAACGCCATTCCAATAAATTTGTTGAGTATTGCATTCCCAACAAAAAAAAAAAAAAAAAATTGTAGCTGAGGCAAGAGCTCTCTGAAGCTTGCATTCTGGACGTATAAAACACCTCACTGCATACTTTTAAGACTGCCACTCTGCTTCAGTAATTTGAACCTGCCACATTTTACTTCAACAGGTGAAGCACTCTGCTGAGAATACAAAAAGTTATAAAAAGGCCATCATAAAAGATTAAACCTCGGTAGGCATGTAAGCTTTCTTTTAACAAAACAAAAATAGTCATTGTCATCTAGTTAAATAAGTCTCTTTGTTATAGAGTGTTCCAGTTATTGAAAAAGGGCCTTTAAAAAACCCAACTGCCTATATCTTAAAACCCTACCTCTCTTGCCCCATAATACACATTTGAGGGAAGAGTCATTTAATGTGCAAATTGGCAAACAAATGTGGAGGAGAGGGGACTTCTTGAAATGATGTGCCCAATCAATCCTTGGTTTATTCTTTTACAATATCAACTTCCAAAAAAGTAAAATAACCAAAGTAGCCCTAAAAATACACAAAACAGACCTTCATCTTTGCATTCCTTTCCCAATAAACACAAGAAGTATGTACAGCATGTTTAATAATATGCAATATGCAAAAGCTTTGTGTTGCTGTTAGCAACATCTATACCCACCCACCCTCCTTATTCACAAGTGTACCTCTACCTAACACAATTACATCACTAAGCCTGTTAGTTTGAAAGGGTCTTCAATTTGTTAAAACTGGAAAATCTTGGTATAGGGGCTCCACTCATTTGACTCAAGGTTATAGACTTCCACCGTATTCAGAAATTCATTGCCATCAAATCCTCCCACTGCATAAATGGTGTTCCCTACAGTTGTAATCCCAGCATTGCTCCTTGGTGAAGTCATGTTTCCCATCATCTTCCATTCATTTCTAGTTGGATCATACATCTCCACACAACTGATGGCATGAGAACCATCAAAGCCACCACCTACAAACAGTTTTCCTAAAAGAGAAAAGAGACGAGGTTAATCTAGAGAGGCTAAGAAAGAAACCCTTAAATTGGTCTTTTGCTAAAACAGTGGTTCTTGGTAGAAAAGCCTGTTCATTCTGTCAGAAAGTATGTATTGAATGCCTACCAATGTGGCAAGCACTCCCTAGAAGCTGGGGATACAAACGGAATAGAATTGAAAAGAACCTGTTTGTATGTGTAAGTCAGGCAATTTAAAGGAAGGGAGGCACCATCTAACTACAGTGCAATTCTCACAACAATTCTGTGTGGTTGTTTCTATTACTGCCATTTCACAGATGAAGAAATGATGAATAAAGAAGTTGGACAACTTGCCTAGAGATGCAACTAGTAAGTGGCAAACCAGAGTAGTTCTGTGCACTGGAAGTTTTGTTATTAGTCCAGTGCATAAGAACTAAGATTCAAAATAAGTTACAGGAAAGCAGGTTTCAGGTAACTGAACATTTTCTAGAGCTCTCCAACTATATAAAATGATTTTGGCATGGAAATTTCTTCTTGGAAACAGACTGAACTATGACTATTTTCAAATATACACGCAGGGCAGTTAATAGTTAAATTATTTTCAGACAAAATGTTAGCATTAAATATTCTCTGGAGCTTAAGGAAAAACCTTATTAGGGATTCTCGAATTCATTATTTTCTCATCTGATTGTCACTTAGCCTACCTGCATCCATGTACTTACCCATAAAAGAACCGACAAGGCTCATAGTAGGCCAGAGGTTGCAGGCCAGTAGGCTACTTACTGGCGTGCCTACACACTTAGGCTCTTGCCAGTTGAGCCACAAGCTTTGTTCTAAAAACAATTCTAACTGAATTCATTATTGTAATTATGTAATTAAACATTATGTAAATCCATAAAATGGATGTGAAAAGAAAGCTGTGTCTATATATGATGATTTGGAAACACTTGTTAAAAATAATCTAAAAATTTTGCTTCCAATTAGGCATGGAGTAGACAATTAGAAAAGACTAGATTTAGACGATTTGCATTTCTTTTGTTTTACAAATCAAATTTTTTAAAAATTCTTGCTCTAAAGGAACAAACTCAAATTCCAAGATGATGCATTATGAGTATGATTTATGGAAGAAGATGAATTAATATATTTATGTTGTATATCCAGTACTGAGTGATTAGAAAAGACATTTCTAAAAGACAAACCACCAATCCCCACTGCGTCAGAAGAGAAGGCTACTTCTGAATCCTTAATCACACAAGCGGATAGTTATCACTGCCATTCTCTTGGAATTTTAGAACAGACTCTTGCTACTGCCTACTCCTCAACTCTGCAAGTCCCAACACTCACCGCCGAGAACAGCCACTCCAGCTCCTCGCCTAGCCACATTCATGGATGCAATTAAAGTCCAGGTGTTATTTTCAGGATTATAACGTTCTACTGTGTTCAGACAATTCCAAGACTCTGCGCCTCCAATTATGTACAAATAACCACCAAGCTCACAGACTGCAGACTGGTGTCTACCTATAAAATCAAGTCAAACCAAAATTATTATTCTATCTCCCAAAACTGTAAGTGTGCACTACACATACCGTTGATTCAGAGGTCTTAAAAAAAAAAAAAAAAATCAACTTACGAATGTTAAGAGGAGCACAGCTTGTCCATGACTTTGTTATAGGATCAAATACATCACAATTTTTCAGTCCTTTTTGACCATATGGATCTGAGCCACCAACGATGTATAATTTCCCGTTCAGAGCACACACTCCTATGTGAGTATAAAATAAGGTTATAAATTGATAACTTAATTATCATACTTAAATACTGATGATCTCAGCAGAGAAGTATTACCTGCATTACAACGGTTAGTTCTCAATTCTGGAATAGGAGTCCAGTCATCTATGTTTGGATCATACACCTCTCCACATCTCAGGTCATCTGAGTGGCCATTTGATCCACCGACCACATAGAGCTGGCCCTATGCCAAAAGCGAGAGATTAATATTTCCGCCATTCTCAAGTTCTTAGAAAAAGCTAAATGTGGGCTGCTTCTTCCTGCAATACAGTGCACTTACCATGAGTACGGCCATTTGAAATCGGGCTCTTGGTGTCCTCATGGGAGCAAGAAAGGACCAATGATCTGTATGTGGATCATAGCATTCAACTGTTCGAAGACACTCCTCTCTGTTATAGCCACCTGGTACAAGAACCACAAAGAGTTATGTTTCAAATATTAAACTGGACCAGGGTTTCTGGTCTAGAATGGTTTAAGTAATCTGTACAAATGAGAAAAAGAATCTTTATCCACAAACTTAATAAGGCCACATTAGTTGATGTTTTAACTAAGTGCTTGTAATAAGCTGAATGACAAAATTATGAGTGTAAGTAAATTGCTTAGTCTTGACTTGAAAATTAGGAGAGAACAATTACCCACTTCATAGTTTTTTAAGAATTAGAGACAGACATTAACTTGAAGGCTAGGCAATACTATAGTATTGACTTTTTATTTGTCTTCTTAGAATGTGGTAAAGTGGAATGCCACAGAAGAAGGCATATTTTTTTTTCAAAGTCTGCTTTTTTAATTAATTCAGGAATCACATGGATATATCATAGATAATAAAAAATTATACTACATGTATGGAGAATTACTCCATAAGAGGGAAAACAGCTTTTAAAAATCGACTAGATTACATTTAAAAATAGAAAATTACATTTCTTTTTTTTTTTTAGTCTTTTATTTTTTTTAATTTTTTTTTCCACACACACACACTGTATTTTATTTTTACAAGAGATAAATAGACTGACACCAAGCATTGTACATGGATGACCACAACAAAAGCAACAATGATTGCAATTACCAAACATGAAGAAGAAGGCATATTAAACAAACCCTGTCTTCCAAAGTTTGCATGTCACAAGCAAGCATAAACGTCCACTTACAGAATCTTAGCCAGTTGAAGGTTTCTGATAAGTCACTTATCCTTCTATTCTTACCTGCAGCTATGAGTTTGCCGTTCATCTCTGCTGTCCCCAGACCAGATCGTGCGTACTGCATAGGAGACATGGGCTTTTCTATTAACTCATCTGGTTGCATCTCAAAGCTTAAACTTTTAATGAGTTTTGGAGTACTTGTTGGTGAGCTCTGTGGGCTGTTTCGCCCATGAAGGAAAATGACACAGAAAATACCATCCAGCACAGCCAGGCACAAGTAAGTGTTATCTGTAAGCACAAGAGTTCCACATTTAAAGATACAATTTTTATTAGTTTTGGTTGCTGTGTGATCCTGAATTGGACTCCAGATTCCAGACAGGGGATGACCTGCTACTCTTTTCCAAATTTAGTTGCTTCTGAGTTTTTTCCTCAATCGATTTAGAAGTATTACATGGTTCCACTTAAAACTCCTTCTTAGGGCTTCCCTGGTGGCGCAGTGGTTAAGAATCCACCTGCCAATGAAGGGGACATGGGTTCGATCCCTGGTCCAGGAAGATCCCACATGCCGCGGAGCAACTAAGCCCGTGCGCCACAACTACTGAGCCTGCGCTCTAGAGCCCGCCAGCCACAACTACTGAAGCCGGCGCGCCTAGAGCCTGTGCTCCTCAACAAGAGAAGCCACTGCAATGAGAAGCCTGTGCACCGCAACGAAGAGTAGCCCCCGCTGGACGCAACTAGAGAAAGCCCGTGCACAGCAACAAAGACCCAACACAGCCCCCCAAAAATAAATAAAAAAAATAAATTAAAAACAAACAAAAAAACTCCTTCTTAAAAAAGAAATAAATTGAAGGCAATCTGACAAGTGTAATACACTTACTTGAAGTCTTTTCCGAAGCAACGATTTTCCACTCGTGCTTAGGGCTTTGTATTGTAGCATTTGGAGAAGAGAGACATCCAATGGAACTGCTACTTATCTGCTTATGGCCATTCTCACGTGGTGGCTTTTTCTGCAAAATCAAAAGGCAGCTACAGAAACCTAGCCAAAGACCATACCTGGTGTACCTTTGCTCCTGAGCTATTCCACAACACTGAGAAAACCCTTAGTACCCTCCACTTATGCATGACATTTATAGCCCACCTAGATTTAACACAAAACAACACTTTCTGACTGACACACATCACTGGCATTCTTCCATCTCCACTTAATAAGGGAACAACTACACCTACCCTGGTCAAGAAAAAGTTCAAGTTCAACAATTAAAAACACATGTTGTGGGTCAAGGGAGGGAAAAATGGAACCTCCTCCTTCATAATCCACATAGTCTTTATATTAAGTATAGAATCTTCCAAAATGTTATAAATCTAAAACATCATGAATTAACTGAGAGAATACATTTAACCCACTATCTCCATGAAACTGTGAAACTTAACTAAATCATATGTACTGGTATCCTTCATATTAGCAGACATATATCCATCCAATCTCTCTGAAAGTTATTTTACAGGAAAAAAAGTGGCAATTACAAGAAATATTTACAAGTATATTTCTTTAGGATTACCTTAAAGGTATTATAGAGTGGTTTTTTAGACAAGTAAAACGACATCAAAACACAGAAGTAAAAATGGTAATCAGAAATTAATGAAGCAATAATACTAAAAGAACCAAACATTTTTAAAGGAATACACGAGAACATAAAAGAGGGAGAAGTGGGCAAAGCTGCAAATTTTCAAATGGCTGTGAGAAGATTACATTGTGCCCTCGTGTATGAGTTCCCTTTGATGGTTTTCTTCCAATTACTTTAGCTCTTGACACTTCCAAAGGATATGATCACATGGCATTAGGAGAGTCAAGATTACCCTGGTAGGAACTGCCTGCTGAATGAATAGGTACCACCTTCAGTACCTGGCCAAGTTTGCTCATCCACTTATTTTGATCCCCAGGGCCACAGCCTCATGGGTAGATAGAATCTCTAATGGAAATTTCTGTTTCGAGTGGAAGAAAAAGGCCATGAAACAATAGAGAAAAAGATTTTGGTAGCTACTTGAAGCTGTGAAAAAACTATCAAGTTTGGTGTAAGCAATTCAGCAAATGTGGTCATAGCTTAAGTAGGCTATTTTGAGAAAAGGAGAATGTACCATGCTAATGGTTATAATTACATTCCATTTAGACATTTATTATATACCTAGGTATTATTAGGCACTTTATTCACACTGTCTCTTTTAATCCAGTAAGGGCAATATATCTCTCCATTTTATAGGTAAAAATACTGAAAATAAGAGAGAAAATATGCATTGCCTAAGGCAATGCAAGAAAAATAAGGATTAGGAATTCTGAGTATAAAGCCACTCTTTCATGCTATGATAGCCTGTGTGTCCTGTGCCACTAGGAATTACAAGGTACATAAAACCCTATCCCAATCTGTGGGAAGAAGGGATCCAAAGTAACACAAGTTGATGATGCTTGATTAAGAGCTTTTACTGTAGTAAGAAAACTGTTCTAATGTATGGCTTTAATTGAGAGAAAATCAAATGTGAAAAAAAAAGCAGTAATAATGAAGACTACTTAGTGTTATGTAACTAACAAGCCTTATATAGAAATGCTGGTTAACTCTTTTATGTTCCTTCCAGAACATTTTCAAACCTAATTCTTTACTCTCCTTTATTTTCAAACTTTACCCTATCAACTCCTCCCACTCAGCCCACCCACTGGCCCACACTTTCTTTGCCTCTGACCTCCCCAAGGGGTGGTCCCTGGTAGCTCTTTCTTTTTCAGCCACCATCACTTCTCAAGCTAAGCGTTTCTTAACCTTAATCCTCTCTGGAAATTATACCCACTAAAGGTTACAAAGTGGCTTCCTAAAACCAATGTAGAAGAGATATCCCTAATCTTCTTTTACATGACCTCCCAGAGGATGATTGGACAGTTAACAATCTAGTCCTCCTTCAAACTTTCTTCTCCTATGTTAGCTAGCTTGTACAACACAATTTGATTCCGATGGTGCCTTCTCAACTTTTTCTCTTCCTGAAGCTTAGAGTCTCCTCACCCTTTTTACTTCATCATCTCTATTCATGGCACTTCCCTGGAATAAGTCACACAGGTCAGAATCCTACTCGCCCTCAAATTCTTCGTTTCCTTAATTTTCCTAATCTAAACAATCACTAAGGACCTTTGTAACTATAAATGTCTAGAGTCCACCCTTTCCCCTTCTCGTCCTTAGATCAAGCCCTCATCTTTTCACCTGAACTACTGCTTGTAATAGTCTACAAATTGGTCTCACAAGCTTTAATCTACCCTCTGTACCTGGTCATAAAAATAGAAGGGTTCGATGCATTTAGTAAAGTAAAACAAACAAACAAACAAACAAACCCCTCAAATCAGCTGGAATCCCATGACCCAGAGACTGCCACCTGATAGTTAACTATCTGTCTAAGATATGATGATGAACATATAGATCTCTGCTGTATGGAAATACCATAATTTAACCAATCCCCCTATTGTTGGACTCTTGCCCAGTTTTTCACTATTATTAAAGTTGCGAAATGTATCTGTTCAGATCACTCTACTCCTTGTCTAGAATTCTTTGAAAGTCCCACACTACTTGTAGAATAAAGTATGATCCCCGATCAGATGTTATTCACCTCCTCTCCCCGTCATGTGACCTGCAATTCCAAGAGTATCATCCTTTCACAGGTATCCTTTGCTATCTGACACACCTCTATCTGCTATGCACTCTTCCACATCCTCAGATGGCTCAAATGTTGCCTCCTTTGTGAAATTTCCCTAGTTTTTCTCCTTTTGGTTCCACCCTCCCCTTAATGTTTTCCGTAGGTAATTTGTATAAGTCTGTTCTGTTTTACCTACTCCTGTAGCGTCCCGGAAGCAGAAACTGTCTCTTACGCATTTTTGGGCCCTCTTATTACCTAACATCACGGCCCGCCACTTATCAGGCACTCAACCACTGCTTGTTGAAAGAGTACTTTAAAAAACCATTAACTTACAGTTTAGAGATGTTTAGAGATAAGAGGGAAAATAGCCTCAATGTTCAAAATGCACAAACATGAACAAAATTCTCAACTAACTCAGCCCCAAAAGCTTTTTGTGAAAATAAAAATATTCAGCCACTACTGACACAGAACACCTGATAGTATCACCATACACGTTATTTCTGAGTCTATCATTTACCTTCTAATTATTAAAGGAAAACACCCATTAACTTGGGTCGACTCAGCCTACTTTATAGTTATCCCTGACAAATATAATGTTGAGCTAAAGGCCAAACACAAAGAATACATATTGTATAACCATTTACATAAATTTCAAACACAGGCAAACTAATCTAATGCTTCAGAAGTTGGGATATAATGGCTTCCTTTGGGGTAGTGTAGGGCAGTGACTGGGAAGGGGGCAAGAGGAAGGCTTCCAGAATGCTAGAATTCTCTTGACCCAGGTAGTGTTTAAACCAGTGGGTTCACTATGTGACATCTATGATTTGCATTCTTTTCTCTAATGTTATTTATCCATAAACTAAAAAAGTTTATACCTGAGATTTTTTTTTAAAAATTGGGTCTAACAGTCATTCCCATTACAAACAACTATTTTTTATAATCTGACCAAAATAACAAATAATTTCTATTTTGCTTCATCTTATTGGCCCTTTTTCTTACTACCTGTAAATCCTATTTGATTGAGAAAAAAATCTAAGTGGGGTTTCCTACTTTGTTCTTGTTCATTTCTTTCTATGTGGCAAAAATGGTAGTAATGGTATGAAAGGTATGCTTGTTTTCTCCCACAAATGTTTCTGTCCAGTTATACCAATGAAGTTCTTCCACTTTCCTTTATTAAAGGAAAATTTCAGTCTACTATAAAATGCTCTAAGCAAATTTTAACCTGAGGTTACCTCAGATGTGCAATGTATACCTGCACAAACTGAATGTGGTCATCATCACTGCCAAACACCTCAGCCTGTCCATCTAGTAGGTTCCCATCAAGCAGCTTGTGATCAGCTGAGTAGTACAAGGTTTGAACCTGCAAAACAGCAACAGAACACCCATGTGGCTACTGTCTCCACGGCTACTCCACTAGTATGCAGATCACACAAACGCCTCAAGGTAACCTCCAGTGTGCTTCTTGAGCTTCTTGACATCTTACTCTGGCAGGATCCCAAAGTAAAGAAAATACATGTCATGGTGGTAAAAAATTAAAAAACAAAAATAAGATACAGAATCTTCTAATACTGGCTGAAGAGTCCTTGGCTTGGTTGGCTTGAAAGAGATCTTCGTTTTTTCATAGCTTCTATGGTACAGCATTAAGAAAAAAAGGCACTAGTACAATATATAGGCTCTTAAAGAATATACATATTTATAATAAAATACTTGGTTTACACCTTTGAAGAGTGAGTGGTCTAATGTGCATAAACATATTTCTGTCCTGCGCAAGCAATGTCAAGAAAAACATAAAAAACAAGTGCAAAAATTCAAACAAGCTACAGAGACACCTCCCTTAACAGATGCAAACATATGGCTAATGCATCTGATTTTCAAGTGGGAAACCATATAGAATTTAAAAATCACCTGTTAGCCTTTTTAGAGCATAATGATAACTGTGTTTTTAAAGGCCTAACAGGTTTGGTAAGCCTTTAGTGAATCCGAAAGGCTTAAGTGGAGGGATAAACTCAAGGTCACGCCACTGTTCCATCTGCATGTTTAATTCCCACCATTTCTCCATCAATTTTTTCTTGTGCACTTTTCAAAAAGTAGCCCAAGTTAAGTGAGTGACTATATGTATGAACAACACCATTGAAAAACACAAAGCTTTAAAGATAAGAATCCTGTAAAGGAGTAAACACCATTAAATCATCATCGTTCTCTGCCCACAGCGGATTTTTCTTAGGAGAACTGGGGCAGGACTGCTGCTTCTTTACGTGTCAATACACTTGAGGATTCTTCTTGTTTCTTCAGTCTTGGGTATCCTAGTTTTGTTAATAAACCTATGGGGAGATAAATCAACGGGGAGGAACAACCATTAGAAGCTTTTACCTACTTGTCAATTTAAAGCAAAAACCTGTGAAGAAAAATTAAGAATCTACAGAAAATTTCAGTACCACCTCCCATTTCTAAAGCAAATTACATGCTACTTTAAAGAAAGTTAACAGCACATAATAAGCAAAGAAATAAAAAAAGAAAAGCAGAAGACCAAACTGAACAGTTCATTCAGCTCACCTGGACACCCCCCCTGTTTCTCAGCTTAGGGGTACCTATAGCAAAATTTAAATTCTTTAGGGTCATGGTTATAAAATAAAAGTGAAAGGGAATCCTTCATGTTATAGCAAAATAATTTTTAATAATTGTTGAATCCCATTTACTTTAAAACTAACCTCTTCCATCAGCTCTTCCAGACTGTCTCCATTCTCCCAGATGCTACGCTGCACCCAGTTGATTACCTTTGTGTACAATTTGCCATTGCTGGGCAAGCAAACATTATCTTCAAGCATTACCTCCAACTAGAGTTGGGAAAAAACAAAGACACACGGATCAGTGTTGAGTCTCTAATTCTCAATTTCATAATAAAGCGGTCATAGATGCCCAACTGTACTCCATACGTTTACTCTTAATTTTTAAGGAAACCAGTAGCCAAAAAAAAAAAAAAGACAGAAAAAAAAGAAAAGAAAGTAAACAAACTGGTAGGCAGAAAACCATTACACTGCTAAAAATAACCGTATGGTTTCAATGTATTGTCTTTTTCATAACCATTACTCACTTGCTTGAAACATGGAGAAAGATTACATTCCTGGAACTAAGTAGTATGTATCTCTTTATTTAACCTTTACATCTTTCATCTTTATAGATTTTACCTTTAGCCGTGGAAGTTTAAGAAACTCTTCCTCTTCTGAAATTTGTAACAAATGCTCCTGAATATAAGCATCAACCTTATTCAACAAACGGGAGTCTCCCATACAACTTGCAAAATTTCGGTAAGAGATGCAGCTGGTAACATCCATTCTAGATAGTAAATAATCACCACAAACCTTGGAAAAGAAATACACGAGTGCCAACATTTACATACATTTTATTTAACAAATATTTAATACTCAGTGTGTAAGTACTATGTGAATATATAAAGATTAACCAAAAATCACTGCCTTAGAACAAGTTGAACAGTAGGAAGAATACATGTATACAAACGATAAACATCAAAGAATGCCATTCAAATACACAGGATGTTTAAGGAAAAATGCAACAAACTGAAATGCTATGAAAATGCACATGAAATGTTCGGACAAGTATTTCCAACTAGAATGATAGATAAGGCTTCATAAAGGCAGTAATCTGAATGGGGCTCTACAGGGGAGATGACATTGAATGCACATAGGAACTAGGGAAGATGCTGCAACCATTTAGTTTGGCCAGAAAAAAAGATAAGACAATCAGGAAATAGTTTTGGAAGAATAGCAACTATATTAGGGAGAGCCTGGAATTCTAACCTGAGGGACGCGTGCTATGACCACAAAAGGATTTTTAAGCAGAGTGAGGGGGTTAGCAAACTTCTTCTCAAAGGGCCAGACAGTAAGTTTTTAGGCTTGTGGGCCGTACTTTCTCACAACTACTCAACTCTGTCACGGCAGGTGGAAAGCAGCCATAGACCGTGTGTAAATGAAAGCTATGTTACAATAAGATGTTATAAAAACAGGCAGCTGGCCTCAGGCCTGCAGTTTTGTGACTCCCACATTAGAGGATTAAATGCCTTTTTCCCTGTAAATTATTAAGCACTTCTCAGTGGCATTAAATTCTAGAAAGAATACTTCTAAAGAACAACCGAGAAGTGTAGAAGAACGGAGAATTAAGGATATGAGTTATATGATTAACTGAGAAAATCAAGACTTACCCTGCCAGAGAAGACTATTGAAAGAGCAAGATTGTAGGCTGAATTATCTGAGAGGAAGTGTGACCCTGCTGTGTTACATTGGCTAAACAGTTAAAATTACATACACACTCGGTTCTCTAGGGGAAAAAAAGGGACATTTCCAAGTTCTTGAGTCCAACAGATGTCTTATAACAAATTGTACACACTAATCATATAAAATAAGACCCCCTAGTAACAGTACTCCTTGTATATTACTTCTGTTACTCTACCTGCTTTACTCGGTCCATCTTCAGCTTTTTTGCTGCAGAATAAACGTCTTTGACTAATTCCTTATCGGCTTTCAACCTATTAGAAAAAAGGTTCTTTATCATTTATCATACCAAGGCCTTGAAACACAGATACTTAATTTAAATAAGTTTAGAGGGACTTGGAATTTCATTCCCTAGTTATATGATGTACTTCAGAGAACTTACTGAGCAGTGTAGGCATAATTCAACAAGACTTCCACAGCTTCCGGATTGAGATCATCAAACTTAACATGAGAAACTCGGTGAGGATCATTATCATTATTAAAGATTTCAAATAAATAGGGACTGCAGCAAGCCAGGACTGCTCTGTGTGCTAACATCTCATGGCCACAGACCTGCAAAGTGAGGAATTAACATTAGAAGCATTGTGGACTATGTATTTCTCTAGCTAATTACTACATCGTATCCTTCATCTTACATTTCTGGGTAAATCATTCTTTTTTAAACTTATTTCATTAAATGCCTCCTATGAAAAACAAAACAAGCCAATCCAAGAACATATGGTTTTTAGTAATGAAAGATCAATTCTGTAAGTTTCCAATTACGTTTTAAATACCTGAAGTCGAACATCACAGAACTGGCCACTTTTCCTCAGGGCATTTAATTTGGCAACAGAAGACTCAATGAAATTTTCGTCTTCAAACATTAAATATCCATTGGGAATCATTTTTCCTTATAATTTGGCTAAAGGGCAGAAAGAAAGCCAAGTTACTTTTACTTATGAATGGTGATTTTTATAACATTTTAAAGAGTAATGCAGTATCTTTAATTTTCAAATTTCATCCTATCAACAACACATAAAAATTTTATCATACAGAAACATTGCTAAAACACCACTGGCACTGAACGTCTAAGCCTTTGTACCCCTATACTTTGGTCCTAAGTCTTTTCAAGGATTCATACAGTAGTGTTATGGTGTCCCAGCAATTTTGGCCAGGTTTCTATTCCTATTAGTACACTCGTTGTGAAGGGGGAAAAAAATGTAAACCCAGCCCTGCCCAAACCCATATAACAAGCAACTGAAAAGCCTGGAAAGATGTGAAGTGGTCATCACATATAGATTCCTTGGTTGGGGCTGCAGTCATTCCTTTATTCACTGATATATAAGACTAACTTACATTCTGTTCCCTTTGCTCTACTCAATATTCTGTGATAACCTATGTGAGAAAAGAAGCTAAAAAAGAATCAATATATGTATAACTGTATATGTATATGTATAACTGAATCACTTTGCTGTACACCTGAAACTAACACAACACTGTAAATCAACTATACGCCAATAAAATAAAAATATTTTAAAAATTCTGTTCCCTTTGCAAGTTTCATATATTTTAAATTACTTATCTCATAAACATACAAGATAGAAATGTATGTTCTTTAAAAAATTTTCCATTTCACCGTTTCTTGTGAACAAGTGACTAATGGCTACACAAAATGGATCATTAAAAAGTGGTACTAGAAGATTTCAGTTTGAAGTAACTGATTCATTTAAGTTTAAAATAGTTTATAGAAAGGAAAAAATAGGAAAAAAAATTTTTCTACGAATATTACTGACTTCACCTTTTAAAAATATTATCAAAGGCTGTTAGTGTACTTGGCACAGTCTTCAGAAAAAAAAAAATGTGTGCACTGGGCACTGACTATCCACTTACCTACTATACTGGTGAGAAATGTATTTCCGGGGTGTTTTAAATAATCCAAGGACAAAGGAAACTCAGCGCTTCGTTGAGGTATGAAGACAGGTGGCTGAAGTGAAGGCAGAGGTGTCTGAAGCTCTAATGGTGATTCCAAAACTATCAGGCTTGAAAATGATGTAATCAAGTCCTTTAAAGCTATAGACACGAACTTCTTCTGTGATAATCATGCATCATAATCTGTAATAATGACAATTGTTGGATATTCAGAATGATCAAAGACTGCCATTGCTCTAGGTAGATCAGATCATGCAAAGTCCTGATCTTGAAGACATTTTGAGGTAAATGGCACAATACAGAAAATAACACAAATACAACTATACATAAGCATTTTCATTTAACCTGCAACCACTCAGGTGATTTAAAAAAATAAAATCCCTCCCCAGAAGGAGCTAGTAACTTTTACCATTTAAGTGAGATACACAAGCACAAAATTAGAGGAAAATATAAATATTGGTTAATTCTAATATTATTTACTATTAGAGTCCAACTAATATACAAACATGTGTTCTGTCTGTGTTTTTACCAGCCAGCAAGCAACCATCATTATTCCCCGACATGTATACAATGTTACAGTCAAACCAGATATACTGTTTCCCAAAATGTGCTCTGTACTTACCCACCTCTGTAACTTCAAGTTTCCTTTTCTTGGAATACCCTTAACCCAACCTCTGCCCGCTGAAATCTTACCTCCAGAGCCCCTGCCAAATCCCTTCAGCTGAGTAGTTTCTCCCCATCCTCCACATACTGAACCCTCTCTGAAAGTGTGTATGTGTGATCTTCCAGCTGGTCTGTTCTGGCTTATCTTCCTTGATTCAAGGCCTCTTGAAGGCAGAGCCTCTGTTTTCTTTATCTTTGGATCCTTCCCATCTCCCCCCACCAAAACAACTAGCCTAGAAACCTGAATATAAAGATGAGTAATTTGTTGAAATGAACTAAATAAACAAAAAGGAAAATATTGATGTCTGTGCTCTGTATGATCATTTTTCTTATATACAGTAATAAACTACCAACAGAACAATTCTGGTTCAAATCAAATCTTGAGGGAAATCCCATTCAGTCCTCCCCCCATTTTCACATGTCATTAACTAAAAGTGTCAGAGTCAGATGGTACTTATTTTTTAATCATCTGAACTGCTCTTACACCACTAATTCAGCAAACCAGAACTAAATAAGAAATTATTTGAAAGATGTGCATACTTTTTAAAACAGACATCTTCAAATTACCTGTATTTTCCTTATATATCAATCAAGCCCACAATTCTAAATCTAACAATTATGTTAATGTGAATGGTCCCTTACCCCAGAACCCACTTGAAGGCTAGTCCAGTTCCATTTCAACAAACTATTGTATTAAGTGCAACACATGCACAATCTGTATCCCGTTTGCCTTCACTGGTTTCTCCATAGCTTAGGTTTTATTTCAAGGAAACCTGAGTATTCTGACTCAGGTTGGGACTACTGTCAATGCTTACTCCTGCAATGAAACTATTTCATACCTTTATGTAATATTGATTTCCTCTGCTCTACACTTGCATCCAGATTAGTTAATTCAGCTTTTCTTAACAAACCAGTTCTAACAAAACAAATGTTTTCCAAGTAACACACAATTCTATGTACAGAGAGAACACACTATCCAAAAGAAACCTTCAAACATTTTCAGCCAAGACCTAGCTCAAGTTGGGAAAATCTATGCAAGGGTGAAAGGGGGGGACCCCTCCATGCAAGTTATGTTGGATATGATTTAAATGTATGCCCTCTGAAAAACCAAAAACAAAGGGAGATTTATAAGTATTTTAAACTTTGACCAGTTTTATTCAGTATTTATTTGTAAACTAGCCTTGATCTTACCAAGAATAAAAATGGCATCTATATATTGACATACCTCGTTTTACTGCACTTCACTTTTTGTGCTTCACAAATACTACCTTTTTTTTTTTTTTTTTGCAAATTGAAGGTCTGTGGCAACCCTGAGTTGCCAGCTGATGGTCAGCATTTTTTAGCAATAAAGTATTTTAAAATTAAGGTATGTATGTTATTTTTAAAGACATAATGCTTTGGACACTTAATAGACTCCAGTAGAGTATAAACATAACTTTTATGTGCACTGAGAAACCAAAAAATTGGCGTGACTCGCTTTACCACAGTGGCCCAGAACCAAACTCACAGTATCTCTGTGGGTGTATTTGATAAATTGAAAGTTCTACCTTAAATTTATTTTGGAAAACAACAAGAACAACAAAAACCTGGATGGTTAAAATCACTTCAGTCCTTTGGGAGAAAATACTGGAGAATTTTTGAGGCAACTCTTGCCATACAAATTTGTACAATATTATTAGTTTTGCAACAGAGTGAGTGCTACTACATTAGTACTCGATGATTTTCTCGTACAGCAAGGTCTTAACATGAACCTAATCTCTAACGTCTGCTGATCCGTATAACCCTACTTGATTTTAAAAGCTAGCCCAAGTCCACTCGGCATTTAAGTTAATGCAACAAACTTTATTTAATTACCGTCCTCATATACTATATGCCCCTACTCTCACCCACCCCCAAGTTGGAGGAGGTCACCTCAACTTCTGCCTGCAAAACCATGTCTTTCAAAGTTCACATTCACTTTCACTAAAGTTAGTGTGGACAAATTGAGTTTTAAGCCATTCCAAAGAGTCATAGATCTCAGTTTGGTCTATGAAACTCAAGCTCAATAACTGATGGAATAAAAATGTGGGGAGAATTTTTTATCTTTGAAAAGCCAAACCAAAAGCCCCAACATCCCAGGCTTACATAAAATTATAAAATTTAGAATTTTATTTGATACTTAAAAAACACATTCGACTAATCCACTTTTAAAATTAAAACTGAGATCAAATGCAATATATTCTGGTAAACAGTCTTCAGTTTCTTAATATGGCCAGTGCAAGAAAAGGGATACAGACGACTCATAAATGAGTAATTAAATTGCTTTAGTAAAACCCAGAAGTTCACGTTACCACAGCCCCCCAAAAATATCAGCTGAACCCAAATACAATTCAGTAAGCCTTATCAAGGAGCTGTAAAAAATGCAGGCACAATATGACCTGCCCCCAAATTCTTCTTGGGCCTTCAGTAAGAGCAAGATAAAATGTTATCAAACTTTCAAAGAATCCTTAAAACCTCAAGGCAAATTACAAGTATTATTTAAGTTTCAAGGCAATCTTTTGAGGGTAGCCAACTCACAAAATAGTAACTAACTCCATTTTTAAAGGACAGACTTTATAATACAAAGTAAGTCAATGAACCTTTTAAAAACCAGAAGTTATAGATTCCCAATGTCTGAAACGATCCATCTATATCAAAACTCACCAAACTCACTCCCTCACTCCATGCTTTTAACCTCATTGTTCTGTAATTCTTATATCCCACAAACATGTATGGCTCCAAACATATGGCAGGCACAGTCTGGAATGGGATGCTCATGACACAATGGCGTTAACTCCATTCCCCAGCCTTGAACACTCCACAGGCCAATCAGAAAGACAAACCAAGCAGCGAAAACAGTGCAAACAAAAGGGGAAAAAGGTATGAAAGCACACATATTCCAGAAACTGCAGCGATCTCTGTTTAAATAGACTGTAGTTTGCAGGATGCATATGGTAAACGGTAGGAGAGGAAGTAAAAGAGATCAACATTAAGGTTTAAACAGAGCAGAATTTTTAGCACAGAGGCATAGGACACTAGCAGAAATATAGGGGATGGTCTGGAGGAATGGGTAAAACATGGATGCAGGGAAATTATTTATAACCCTTGCTTATCCTAACTGGTAATAAGGATATTTTAGAGTAGATATGTGGCATCAGTATCAAAATTAGAATTCCAAAAAGCATAATACAGACATTTTTAGTTTGCTGCATGCTTAAAGTTGGGAAGGAAAAGAGGAGTTTGCTTTGGGACATTATAAGGCTGAGGTACCTGTTGGGCATCCAGGTTGATACGAAAAGTGTAAGGATAGTGAGCGACGGATCGGTTTATAAATCATTTACAAGGCGGTAACTGAAGTTTACAAGTAAATATAATCATGTACTTTCTGTGGTTCTGACAAAAACTCAGAAATCCTCCCTTATTCATTAATTCCTCCATTTACACTCTCTAGCACAAGGTAGGAGGCTTCCCAACCTTCTTGTAGATTTGACTATACAATCATACTGTTGAAAAGTCAATGAAATGATTTTTAGGGGTACTTCATCTTAATATCAATGATTAGGACAGTTCCCCAACAGGAAAACATTTTGCATTTAAAAAAAAAAAAAACGCAACACATCTGCAAAACACATTCGATTGCCACCTAAAATATCCTTCAATCAAGAAAAAACAAAACCCCACTCCAAAGTATTGGGGTGGCCAAAAAGTTCGTTCGGATTTTTCTGTACCTTCTTACAAGAAACACCCGTACGAGCTTTTCGGCCAGCCCAATAAGTAGCCAAAAAAGACACGAATTTAAAACTAAAACCAAAACCTGGAACACTTTGTTTTGGGGGGAAAAGCCAGAAAAACAGAACTACAAATTAAGATAATTAAGAAATTAATATTAACTAATGATAGAGATTTCATCTATTAGGAAAACACAGAGGAAAAACCATTCTGGGTCTCCTTTAGGTCAGTGATGTTAGTCCAGTTTTACCTCTCACTACCAAATTATAGACATTTGACGAGTAGCCTGCCAGCTGGTATTAAATTATAGTATTCTCAATCCAATTCTAAACAGTCAGCGTACACCTCATCTCCAGATATACAAAGAATAACTGCTCCTTCAGCATCTTTCAGACAGAAGTTTTGGCATGATTATGCCTAAAGCTATTCATCAGTATACTGTTATCCTTAAACAACCACCAGTGCTAGAATTATTAAAAGAAAATATTGTCTCTGATAGTCTAGCCCATGCTGTACTTGTTGAACTGTTTAGAGTAGTACTATGCTTACAGGGTTGTTATTTACTACTAGACAGAAGATCACCACACGCAAGTTCTCAAAGAACAGCTTGACGCCAGGGTGTTCTAATCCTCTATGACTGACAGCAGACATTAGGGAAACAAAAATAAACCCTTTAAGCCTCTGATTTCTACTTATCTAGTTTTTGAAACGTCAGCGGCCTCAAACAATAGATCTGTCTACTTTGTATTGGGGAAAAAGTAAATCTATATCTAAAGTATTTGTGGTTCAAGTTTCCCTACGGTCAATCCTCAATCTGATACTGCCTGCTACCTTCCTACCATCATGAGCTTACAACCAGAGTCCCTTTGCAAGATGCGCAGAAGGACGGAAAAAGAGCAAACCTCTCTGCCGATTTTCTTTGGCAAAAACAAAGTGGCGAGCGCCCCAGAGTGACTGGAGAGTCCTGCAGTCCCAGGCCTTCATCCCCGCGCGGCGGGGCGGGAGCCCACTCCGAAGGCTGGGAGGCAGAGCGCCCAACGTCTGCACACCCCCGCCCGGGATTGGCCAGCCCCGCAGTCATTCAGCGCGACACGTCAGGGCAGCCGCTCCCTTCCTCCCTCCTCCCGCCCCCTTCTCCCCGCGCTTGGCAAGAAAAGCGGGCAACGTGGAGCAGGAACAAAGGACCCCGCGGCCCACGGCGATCAGGGGCGCGGTGCCACCCTACCCCAGGCCTGGGGTACCGATGGGGCCCTGGGCCAGCTCCCCGCCCACACTCGCCGGGTCCTGGGAAGGCTCACGGAAGAGAGTCCAGACCCCGGGCCGACCCCAACACTAGGCATCGGTTCCTGACAGCAGGAACGGAGATTCCCGCGCCCTCCTTCCGGGAGGTCATCCCTGGCCCGCGCGCGGCCTCTTGACCCAGGTCCCCGAGGACCCCTCGTGCAAAAACTTCTCGTTCCTCACGCCCTGCTTCCTCGACTCCAGCACTCTCCGAGGCGGCCCGCGCCCGCCCTTGGCCGCTAACGCGATCCGGCAACCACAGCAGCACCGGGAGCGCGAGGGCCGCTCGGCTGCGGCTCCTCGCCCCCAGAGAGCGACGGCGACGGAGGCAGCGGCCGCGGCTTGGGGCGTCCTCCTCCCGGCACCCGGCACCGCTCCGCGCCTCACACCCTGACCCCAGCCGCCCGCGCCATCCCCCAGTTCGCAGTCTGGCTGCGCCCTCTTCCTCCTCCACCGTCGATGGGACCAGCGCGTATTACCTGGTTCATCTCTGAAGAGATGGAAAAACTCATCTCTGGAGCTTCAAAGGGGAGCAGGAGGAAGCGGGCGGGAATCGGCCCAACGGAAAGCGCCTCGAGGCCACCGAGGAGGGAGCGACCGAGCGGGGAGACGAGCGGACAGCCCGCGGAGGCTGCGAGGAAGGGGAGCGCACCGGAAATTCGCGGGGACTCGCTCGCTCGCTGGCACAGCGGCGCTGAAGCCGCAGGCAGCGAAACTGTGCCCAGCAGCCCCGAGCTACCGACCTCCACGCGCGTCCCGGAGACACTGCCCCCGCCGCTGCCGCCAGCTAGCGCCTCACCCCTTCGCACGTCACCACGTGCGCCGCTGCCGTAGCCGCCGCCAACGCCTCCCCGACGCTTCCGGCTGGAAAGCGTCGGCAAATGAAGGGCGAGCACAGCAATATAGCGCTCGCGGCCCCGCCCACCGCTGGCCCCGCCCCACCCACCCTTCTCCCCCGCCCTGTTTGGTTCGGTCCTGCGCAGCTCAACTAGGTCAAAGCAAGGTGATCTTTGGAAGAGCGAGTGCTCGGGGCCCGCCACTTGTCGCGCCGTCGGCCCTCGCCCTTTCAGACAGTCCGGGAACTGGTTCCCTCCAGCCGCCCTCACCTGTTCTGCCATCCCCTGGAGGCACAATATAGCCAGACAGATTAGACGGGAGAGATTAGATTTTTCGGCGTCAAATGTACATCTAGGCAGCAGCCCTAGGACTGGAGCTGGCCGCAGTGGACCTAAGAGTCTGGAGCTGCCCATCTGCCCTCACCTTTGTAGGAGGGTGATGCGAGGAGGAAGCGTGGTGATTGTGAGGAAGAGCAGAGGCACGCTGACGAAAAGGGGTGAGAGGATTCAGTAACTTAGAGAAAACAATTGGCGAGGTCAGAGAATGCCTAATATTATATCAGTGTTGCTATGAAAACCTGTTTACTTCTACTTTTCGTCCCCGGGATTTGTTTTGTCTGAGTGCAGCTCTCCTCTCGGCGGCGACACTGAGTCAGCTCTTTGCTGGACTTGCCCTCTTGGAAAGATAACCTTGAGACCAGATAGCAACCTTAATTATCCCCACGCACTCACCCACCTTGCCCCCAGAAGACAGACCTGTTCAGGGGGAGCGTGGGGTATAGCAGGCTGACAGCAACTTCATGGGACTCTGAAGGGCACACTGGAAAGCTTCCTAGATTGAAGGTGAGGGGATTTCGTGAGGTAAGCTTGTTTAGAGTTTGGCAAGGGCTTCCAGGTTAATGTCCTGTTAGCCTATCCTGATTTGGTGAGGGCGCTTAAGCCATCTACACCTAACCTTGTTTGTATCTGATCCCTCCGCTTAATTAGTAGACATATTTCTAGGAGCCCTTTGTCATCACTTCCTACCATTCTTTATCATTAACTATTTCGTATATGCTTATGGGAGCAGGAAAAATGTTGGGGCCCTTCATCTGCAATAGAAGCTTTACAACTTTTTATTCTAAAATATTGAGGCAAGGAGATTTTTGTTTTGTTTTGTTTCCAATTCAATTGTGGAAGGAAACAGGATCTAAGATATCTATTAGTATAATTCTTATACCTTTCTTAAGGAGAAAAAGACTGACATTTGCCACTGGCCTCTTGTTTTTGTCTGATAATAATTGACAGCAGTGTTCACTTTTATTGCAAATGAAACTATTCGAGTACATACCTTTTACATTCCTTTAATACCATAGACTTCATCTTTCCAGAGAGAGAGTATGAACTGCCCACTTCAGGTAGGCACATGACTTTGTGGCCTGCTGGACACATGGTCCCACTCGCTGTACTCTAAATAGTGCCTCTGTGACCTGAAACAATCACCACCTTCTTAAAGCTACAGTGTCAATGCATTTTTGCCTTATATGGAATTTCACATTTGCATATTACCTTCTCTATGAATAATGACAATTTATGCATTCCATTTGTCTTCCAGGCAACTCCAGATTTAAGCCTGTCTTTCCAATTACTATATAATCCAGATGAAAATTTAACGATGGAATATCATGGACAATTTCAACCCAGTAAAGTAACAAATTATAAGATTTCACTCAATATTTTAATTACACAAGATATGTTTGGACAGTGTTTAATAAAAATAAAAACTATCGACTTCTATTTTATGTCAGGCACTGAGAAAGATAAATTAGGGATTGATGCAAACCTGCAATCTGCCTGTTTTCCTCTCTGATCCTGCTTTAAATGTTGTCCCAGTCCTAAACTCTGCCTTGTGTTTTATTCTTTTTTTTTTTTTTTTAACACTAATCTTCATTTATCAATTTCCCCCCTCCTTTCCTTTTAATTAATTAATTTTTTTATTTTTGGGTGTGTTGGGTCTTCGTTTCTGTGCGAGGGCTTTCTCCAGTTCCAGCGAGCGGAGTCCACTCTTAATCGCGGTGCGCGGGCCTCTCACTGTCGCGGCCTCTCTTGTTGCGGAGCACAGGCTCCAGACGCGCAGGCTCAGTAGTTGTGGCTCACGGGCCTAGTTGCTCCACGGCATGTGGGATCTTCCCAGACCAGGGCTCGAACCCGTGTCCCCTGCATCGGCAGGCAGACTCTCAACCACTGCGCCACCAGGGAAGCCCGTGTTTTATTCTTTATGTATTATTTTGCTAGGACTGCTGTGATAAAGTACCACAAACTGAGTGGCTTAAACAACAGAAATTTATGGTCTCACAGTTTGTACTTCTAAAATCAAGATGTCTGTAGGGTCCTGATTCCCCGGTAGGCACTTGAGAAGGATCTGTTCCAAGCCTTTCTCCTGGCTTCTGGTAGTTCCTTGCTTTGTGGCACCGTAGCTCCAGTCTTTGCATGGCATTTTCCCTGTGTGCCTGTCTGTGTGTCCAAATGTTCCCTTTTTATAAGGACACCAGTCGTACTGGGTTCAAGGCCCACCCTAACCCAGTATGACCTCATCTTAACCAAATCTCCGTTTCCAGATAAGGTCACATTTTGAGATACTGAGGGTTAGGACTTTAACATGAATTTTGGAGGAGACATAATTCAACTCATACCACTTTAGTTCAGTGTTTCTCCAAGTTTGGTCCACGGACCACATTTATCAAAATAACGTGGATGTTCTTATTAGAAATGAAGGTTCCCAGGCTTCACCCTAAACAAGTGATTCTCAAAGGAGGGGAGTGATTTTTTTTTGCCCCCAGGGGACATTTGGCAATGTCTGGAAACAGAACTGGGGAGAGGTGCTACTGGTATTGCTGCTAAACACCCTACAATGCACAGGACAGTCCTCCACAACAAGAAAATGATCCCACCTCCAATGTCAACAGGGCCAAGATTAAGAAACTGTACCCTAGAACTGCTAAATCAGAATCTCTGGAAAAGAGGCCTTGAAACGTACATTTTGACAAGCATCTCAACTACTTTCACCCACACTGAAGTTTGAGAAGCACTGCAGATACAAAACCTTTTCTAGGCGTATGTGCATGCTCCGTTTTGTTCCAGATATTAGTTACCTCTCTTATTTATTAGCCATGCTAATTATGATAAGATAATCTAATTAAGTATTACAATTTAGCAATTCACACAATTTATATGTCTTCCTGTACTGGAAACTTGTTTCTATTTTAAAATTTCTATTCCATATTACATTATTTTGGGTCAACTGTCTACATCCTCTGGATGCCCTTTGTCTGAGGAAAATTGTTGCCAGTCTCTGGCTTTGGCAAAACAATACTGCACCTCCTCCAACCCACTGGCTTCTCCTGTACTCAGAGTGCCTGCCTTGTCTGTTTCATTTATTTCTCTCATCCCTTGCAGTCATGCTGCTCTTCTCTCAATCTCTTTCTCTTCTTTACTTCTGGCATTTGGAAATATTTTTAGGGTACATTAGTGGTGCCTTAAAAGCAGAAACAAGAAAATGGTAGAGTCATAAAAGACCCAAGAAGCACAGGGAAAAAAATCTTAAAACTTCCATTAAAATAGGTCATTGGACACTGTTATGTATTTCAGTGTATGACAAATGGAGAACTTGATGCCTCTCTAAAAAATTGTTTTAAATATTTCCTTTTAGAGAGAATCTTCCATTTTCCTGATAAAACTTCCATAGAGAACAGGTAAGCTGTTCAGAAATATATATATATATATTTAATCCAGAGATTATAAAATCAGATTATTTTGGTCCTGCATTATCCTTACTGGCTATTACATTATCCAAGCTGACTATTTTACTAATGACCTTTTGCTAGTTTTCTAAAGTCATCACTGCTAAAATTTTTTTTTTTAACATCTTTATTGGAGTATACTGCTAAAATTTTGAGAACAACTCCAGCCTCCTGTTCCAACAACCAGAATCCCCTAATAGTTTCTTTCTCTTTCAACAATTTCTTAGGAATTAAAACTTCTCATGTCATTCAAACATACTTTCTGTGACGTTATATGACCTTTAAGCCAGCTACCTCTTTGTGGCCAGTAATCATATGTTCAGCTCTTGAATTCTAAAATACAACCTAACCTTTCCAAAAGCCTTCATCCAAAAAAGCCTTTTCTTTTTTTTTTTTTTTTTAAATCGATTGCTGAGAATAAGCAAGACATGGAATAAGCAGCCTTTATACTAAGCTGAGTTTTTAATATAAATATTAAAATCAAACATATAAACAAAAGTGTGGTAACATATAGCACAGTCTGTACAGTTCGATCCTGAAAGAGATCTTTTGTAGTATTTGCATCCAAAATTTGACACCTGATGGAGGAAAGTTACACAATACAGTTCAGCTGGACTAGCCAGCCAACTGTTGCTAGTGTAAACTGATCACTTAACATATGAAGTCAAGAGACTGCTTCAAAAGAATCAGAAAGGATAAAGCAGTGGGGTTGTAACGTCAGTTCTCCCTTCTTCTATAATGCTTTCTACTGTCTGAAGGAGACCAGAGTGAAGTACAATGAGAAAATGATGAAATTTTACAAGATTCTTGTGAACTGGGCTTTCGAAACTACTGAAGACGGAAAGTCATAAAATTGTTATCTAAGAATTCCTACCCTGAGAGTAATCCCTCCTGGCCACAATTCTCCAAAATTGGTACCCTAGGGAACAGAATTATCAAGTGAAATGTTATCTTTCCCAGTCATCTCTAATGTCTTACTAGAGAGAAAAATGTGAAAGAAAAACTTTGGTGGTGACATATTCTACCAGTGCCCTTAAAGGTGACTATGCGTGAGATACCCTTCCTCTTCAAAATTTCTCTCTCTCAGTACCGTGCTCCCACCCATCCTTCAAGACCCAATCAGCACTTTGCCACTTCTAAGAAGTGGGCTCAGATAAATGGAAAGAGTGCTGCACTTGGAGGTCTAGGTCCAAATCTTGGCTTTGTTACTTAACTATTTAAGGAAAATCTCTTGTCTTCTTGGTGACTGTTTTCTAATGTTCAAAATGAGAACTATCAATAATACTTGCCTCACAGAATTCTATACTTGGCACATGGTGGGCAATGAGTAAATATTTCTTTACTTAAAAGCCTCCTCCAATTACTCCAGCATACATGACTTTTCTCCCATCTCCCTGAACCCTGGCCCATCACTCATAAAATTCATTTGTCTCTTAATCTACCTTGGGGTACTTTTATGCTCGCAGGGTTAAGAGATGAGTGGTTTGAAGCATAGCAGCAACCCAGGCTCTTAAGCAGTTTGTTCCTCTGCCCTCAGACACCTTGAAGTGTTGGATGAACGAATGTCTAAACCACATGTGCCTCTCGTGCCTCTTTCTGTCAGACTGATGTTTCCAAATAGTGAAGATAAGTGCTAGAGGAAGCTGGAATGATAGAGGACTAGGGAAATAAGGACGGAAGTGGTTATTGAGGCATATCACAAACCAGAGGGAATAAAGGCACCTCAAATGGCAGAACAAGGACATCGGATCTCCTTGGCTGATTTCCTTTCTCTTTCTCAAAGTGGTCTCCAGTGTGCTGAAGGGGATGTAGGATTCTCAACTCCATCTTCCCTTCACCTAGGGAAGTGTGTATACAAACATCCTAAATACTGCTTCCTGTGTCTCTTCCAAGTGGAAAAGTGTCATTATGTAGCTGTTTCTCAGATTTTTTACATAAAATTATTCTTTGCCATAACAAAATAAATCCTGATTTTTTGCTCCCTATTTCCTAGAAAATTAGGAGAAGCCTATGATCTGAAACACGGTGAGGGTCAAGGTTCTTCCCTGTGTGTATCTATGCTGGGACGCAAGATCTGGCCCTAGCAAATCTCAATGTTCAAGTTCCTTTTCAGCTACACTGAACCTCTCCTTTCCTTAATACACCATGCCCTTTGGGTGTACCATGGCACTGACTGAAGCACCCTTTACCTGGTTAATTTCTACTCATACTCCAAACCTCAGTGTAGAACTGTAGAAAACTCAGTTCTTCCATGCAGCCTTCCTGGATGGGCCTAGACTGGGCCACTGTCCCTCCTATGAACTCACACGATATCCTGGGACATCTCCTCTCTTTGTAGCGTTAATCACACAGTAATGCAAGTACCACTTGTAGGCACCCTATCTGTATACTATGCTTTGGGAGGACAGATGCCATCCTGTTCATCGTCACATCTTCAGTACCTACCCTGGGCCAGGCACGTAGAGATCCTCAAAACACATCACTACAACAAACGAAGAAGGGAATGGTATGCATTATTGGTATTGCCTTGAGCTTTGAAGCCATGAAAATGTACAAGACAAGAAGTGACTTTTGCCTGAATTTTTGTAGTGTGATGATCAATTCGTTTTAGCTTTAAAATTCTAACCTAAAATAATATGCGATGTTCACAAAGCTTGTAGTCAAGAAAGTACCATGTAGGTACTTCTCTGTCACTTTTCAGAAAAATGCATCAGTGGGGCCACTGCAAGCCTTTGATGTGACTCTGTTTACCTACATGTTATGGCCCACATGTCAACATTAGTCACCAAACAGCAAGTCAAGCACACAAATTCTTAACAGATTGAGTCATTTCATTTTCTGGAAGGTAATGGATCCACAATTTTGATATCAGTCGAGGGAGGTCTCATTTTTCTAATGTGGCACATACGAGAAGGCTCTCCTACTCTGCAGAGCCAGTTTCTGGGTTTCTTAAGCTCCTCCATTATATCACAAGCTTCTTGCATGTCTTCTCCAGATTTTAACAGCCACAGTGCCAAGCATGATGCCGGGCACATAGCAGATGCTTGAGGGAATTACGGAATAGCAATTTTGACTGTTATAGGGGCATATAGTCACTTCTGATGTTATTTTATTCACCTCTCACAACAGCCTCAAGAAGATATATTATCATTCTTATCTTATGGGTAAGGAAATGGGAATTTAGAGGTGTTGGGATGCTTGCCTGAAGTCATGTTACTTGAATGTCGGTGCCAGGAGTTCAATCCAAGAGAGTCTGATCTGAAGCCCACCCCTGTTCTACCACCACACCCTGCCTTTCAGTACATGTTTACTAAATTGATTTATTACTAATTTCCATAGGAGACAAATGAATCAGCTAGCACAACTAATTCATCTAGGGGAAGGGTCAACAGAGAGGATATTGTTAGGTTATATAACTGAACTTTTGTCTTTGGTGTTAGTGGAATTAGCCACTAAGAATAATCAGAAGCACAATATAACCAGTACATAGAGCTGCAAACACACCAATCTGGCAGGCAGACCTAAGAAATTGAGTAACACTTCTTGATAAACAGCATTAACCTAACTCCGTGAACAGGTCTCTAAGAGAAACAAGGGGAGGCAAACATGGCTGGTTGCCTATGTTGTTCATCCGTTCTCCTTTTCCTCCTTGGAAACACGATGCTAAAGGCCACAGTTCCTAGTCTCCCTTGCAGCTAGTTATGGCAAACTGAAATGTGAGGACTTCATAAAAGTGCTCTTCAAAGGAAAAAGGAGTACCCTTCTGCCTTTCCTTTTCCTGCTGGCTGGGATGCAGATGTGATGGGTTGAAGTCAAGTAGCCATTTTGGATCAGTCGAGGATGACCAAAGCATATGCCATAGGAAGAGTCTAGCTTCCGATGACCTTTGAGCTGCCATCCTGCTCTGGTCTGCCAAACTCTAGAATTACTCTGTGTGAAAGAATAACAGACTTTCATCTTGTTTAAGCCAAAAGTGGAAGTGGAAATAGCCAGTTTAGTGATTTCCATCATTTGCAACAGTGTCCCTCCGGCGTGTTATTCTGTTTCTGTCCAATTTATTTCATTTTACAATACTTCAGATGTTTATATTTCCTGGAACCTACACTGCACATTTGAAACTAGCAAGCAGCAAACATCATTTCTATGTCATAGACTGTTTGGTTATTGATCCTATCTAACAAGTTCACAGTAAGTCCTTTGTAGGTGACTCTGATTAAAGGTCAGGAGGCCACATGTACACTCTACAAATAACCTCAAGTTTTGAATTATACAATTTAGAGGTTTAGGCCCTACCTCAGCTTTCTCTTATCTGACCATTGATCTAATGCCGTATCATTTTTATTCTCCCAAATGGCATATTAGCCTACTTGATGGTTAACTGCAAATGTTTATTGAGTTTACACATAATAAAGTGTAAAACATGTGCTGTATACAGTGAGTTCACTGATGGATTGTAAAGGTTTTGATTCTTTAATAAAGTAATCAGTTTACTGAATGGGGGTAAACTCTGTGGGGTTATAAATAGGGAACGGGTTTATTTTTCTCTAACCTTCAAACATGGATTCTCTCATTATAGGTAACCCTTCAGATAGATCCTATAGTTTTTTAGTCACTTTTTAGTATTTAAGACTTACTTTCAGGTATTAAAAGACAAATACATTTCAGTCTAAATCAAAACCTTACATTGAATTCTCTAATCCAATTACATCTAATCTCACATGTAATTCAAAGTTTCCCCTGGCCTTCCCCACCCCCAGCCCAGGCCTGATCCAAGGCTCAGGCACCCACAGTGGGCATGAGGAGGGCATGTGATCTTTTCCTCACTCTGCCTTTACTCTCTACCCATTGCGTAATCTCTGCCCATTCTAATCTCTGCCCTTTTTTCCTGTCGTGTGCCCTCTTGCTCAATTCTCTCCAGTCCCATTGGCCTCCTTTGCATCCCAGAACATATTAAACATGTTTCTGCCAAGTGCCCTTGAGTTTCCTGTTTCTCTTCTTCTCTCTTCCCCCAGCCATCTGCATGGCTTGCTCCCTCACTTTTAGGCCTCTGCTCAAAAGTCCCCTTATCAGTGAGGCTTCCCTGACTACTCTTATCTCAAGTGACACACACCCACACCCATCACTTCCTTACTCTGCTTTATGTTTCTCATCTCACCATCTGATAAATTACACTTCTGCTGGGAAGCGAGGCACCTGTCTCCCCTCCTGCTGTCTTTATGAGGCAGGTCAAGAGGTAGCGTACCTTTCTCTCTTTGTGAGAAGAGGAGGAAGAAAAGCCAAAACGCTCTCTATTCCTTTGAATTCCTGTTCTCCTTGACTTTCTTCAACCAACTTTCACAGTTCGGTCTTGTCATATAGAAGCTGGACGTGGGAGTTTCATAGATACTGGGCTGATCTGTCTTCTTTTACTCAGTCTGCCATGGATGTGTCAGGCACTCTCTTTAGAACATGGGGGCAATTGTCTCTTATTATTCTCAGCTTTGGGACTTCAGCTCAAATATAGAGATGAAAAGTAAAACTTCATTCAACATGCTGTTAAACAAGAACATTCTCACAATCTAGTGTGTTCTAAATGACACAAAGAGAACATTTGAATTTGAGGTAACCGTTGTGATATAAGCAAGTGGCTCCCTGGATTCAGGATGTCCAATTTTTAGGAAATAGGAACCTAGGCATTTACACAGTTCAAAAGCAATTAAAACTGGTTATGCAGTGATATTGCCACTAGATCCAGCCATGCTAAAGTCAATGCCTGGACTTTTTACATGAATCAATTAATTTCTCTTTTTTTCTTAAGCCAGGTGACTTGGCTTTTCATCACTTGCCACCCGACAGTCCTGGCTGTCCCCATGCCATTTCTTGACTTAAACTGCTGCCTGCGTATTGTCACCAGAGTTGCTACATTCCTGGCATATTTTCTCAAGTTGGACTTTTCCCAGGGAGTGCTGATAATTGAGAGGATTTATTAATGTCCCACTCTGGAATTCTTCTGGCCACAGAGCACAATAGAAGAAATAGTGTTAGTAATTGTTTTGACAAATTCAGTAACGCTATGTTTGGATGCATAGTTGTGTTTGCAGTTCTGAATTATATTGCTCTACATAGGGCTGAAGAAAATATTTTCTTATTCATTTTCCATAATAATCCAACAAAGTAGACTCATGTTCTTGGTAGTCATCATTTGCATTAGTTAGTCTTTAGATAAAGCATACAAATGTCTTTAGGGTATTAATCTTTTATATTCAAATATGAGTTATATACCTAACTCCAAAGGTACTATAATCCTTTAAGGAACTTAAAGTCCTTTAACATTCATTCATTCTCCCTAGTGCCTGAGACGTATTCCTCTAATAAAGAGATTTATAAAGTAATATATAACCCAGTCAATGTGGTTTACATGTTTGAGAATTTTTAACAATGTTACTGTTGGGAGAATTAATTTTCTGGAAGAAATCTGAAATTATTGCTAATTTCAGATTTTAGCCATAATTCAGAGTGTGATAAAAACCAGGGTGGAATTTTATACACCCACCAAAGTTCTAACTTTAATTTCCTGTTTTTACTCTGAAAAGAAAATGTTTATGGGAAGAAGTACCAAAAATTGAGAGGAAATTTGAAATCAAATTGATTATAGATTCACCCAAAAGAAAGAACTTTGAGCTCCAGATAACATAAAATACCACACGGGGTCTAGTTTTGGATTCCTCCTTCTGATAGGGATGTGGAGATAATAGAGAGGTTCCTAAGAAAAACAGGAAAAGATTGTGGGGTAGGATTGGTAAAGTAAGATCCAGTGGTTCTTTACTGAAAAAGAAAAGCTGATCTCAAATTCTTATGTCTGCTTGTTTATAAATTAATTCATTAAACAAATGTTTATTACATGTTTACTGTATACCAGGCGCTATGGGGAGTTTTCATCCTATAGAGTAGGAGACAGACAATGAAATAAGTGACTATAATCACTGTAATAATGCTGAGGGAGTGAGGGAGATTCCAGGCCCTGTGGGAGTCTGGAAGAACAGCAGGTGAGCCTGTGAAGGCGGCGATCAGAGAAACCTCATGAGGTGCGGTTTGACCTGAGACTTGAAGGATGGGTATGAGTTTTCCTGGTGGATAGGGAAGGGCATTTAAAAAGCATATGCAAAATAAAAAGTGTGTCTGAGGATTCCCGGGTAGATTATGATAGGGAGGGAGTAAGACGGGAGAAGACTGCACAACGAAGTGAAGGTGGGAAGAGAAGCAGTTACCTTACTCCTTATTCTTTAGAGTTTGGAATTGTCTTAAAGGCAATGGGGAGTGGCCGAAGGATATTAATCTAGGGAGGAACATTATCATATTTGCATTAAAAAAAGCTTTGTGGAGTGTTTGCATAAGGAGAAAGCTAATGAGTTCCCCATATCCAGGAGAGAGAGAATAAGAAGGAAAAAGATGAGATAAAAGGATTGAATCATTGCAAGAGAGAGTTCGATAAGACAAAGAACTTGACCCTGTGGATGGTTAGACAGAGGTTGTGAAGACCTGAAGATGTTTTATAAAGGATGGTCATCTTTCACATTTTAAAATGTGTCTGGTTTGAGGCAAGAGGTTACATATGCTGAGATTTCCTGAAGTGTGTTCTTTAGAAGAGTTGTTAATAGATGTTCCTTGAACAGAAAACAAAATTTTACTGCTCTCCAAAAGTTTGGCTTGGGCGCGCTGGAGAGGCCTATCTATTTGCTGTAGGACTTTTTACAGCCTTTAACATGCTAATGTGCCTTGTGAATCTTTGAGTGGGACATTGGATTCAGGGTTTCCAAACTTAATTTATCACAGGACCCCTATGGTCTTCTGTTCTAAAGGGAACACTTGGTAAAATAATGAACCAGATATATTTGATTCTTTTACCAACTCTAAGATTTTTCCCTTAGGTTCTGAAATCCTAAAAAGTATTTAAGACTTGGAATTACTTTTCCAGAGTGTTTATCCATTACAAGTCCATGATCTTAGATCTTACAGTTCTCAAGCAAGTTTGTCAAAATTTAATAATAACTAGGCAATGACTACTTTTTAGATTCCTTATTTTTAGGATATAATCGGATAAAATATGAACATATGTGCTGGCCTTAAACTCAAATCAAACTAGAATCCTAAGGGCCAACTTTATTTATTTATTTTTGACTGCGCAGAATGAGGGATCTTAGTTCCCCGACCAGGAATCGAACCCGTGCCCCCTGCAGTGGAAGCACGGAGTCTTAACCAGTGGACCGCCAGGGAAGTCCCCTCCTAAGGGCCAACTTAGTAGACAATCAGGAAACCAAAGGTATACTAATTTCAAAAAATTAAAAGAAAACAGGGAATAGATAAGCTGTCCCTCATCCCTCCACATAAAGATATTTCCTGACAACAATTCAAAACTCAGAGAGGGAGTTAGAATTCTAATGTGTAGTTTTAACAGAGGGATGGAATTTTGGAGTCATCTAAAGAACGTCACCTTTGGGAATGTGACATTCAGTTGCCGGGCATAAGACTTGGGACATTCCAAAAAACCTCTCAAAAATAGATTTTCTAGTGATTTAATGTAACCCTCGAATTGCAAATAGACTTCAATTTAGATGTCAATTCCAATTAGTCGGCAGTGTTGCTTGAAGTATTAGGTTGTGAAGAGTTGAGAGTCTCCATGCACTGGAACAAGGATGGAGACCGATGAGCAGTATTTGCCATGTGTGGGGAAAGAGAGAGTGAAGCTCCCCATCCTTGCAGTTGCCATCTACTTTTGAAGTCATACTTGGAGGTATGTTAGGTCATAAAGTGTGCTGGTAAGCTGGATTGGATGAGAAACAACTATTTGAGAAATATAGGCTACTTAAAAATGATTCAGAAGATCTTATCATTCACTCTTAAGATGATTCCTAATTATTTGTTTTTGTTTTGCTCTTTTGAGATATTGTTTAATTATTTTTGCTCTCAATATCACTTGTATGTAGGAAAACTATTCATTTTTATAAAAGATATTTTTTTAACCAGCAAAAAAAAAAAGAAGATCTTGTCAGGTCATTCAATGTATGTAACCCCAGAGGTCGGGAAGAAGCTGGTGTCCAAGAGAACCATATTACATTGATGTAGGTTAAAAATGTGAACTCTGCAGAAATGTGGTACAACAATGGACCCCATAGAAAGGGGTCCTTGACAAGGAAGTTTACAAATCTCTTTTACCACGTGATGTGTAAGTCTTCAAATTTAGTATAGTGTCTATATGCAAATTTCTGTTGGAAGCTGTATGGTTGGTCTTTTCTGTGAGTACATCAAGTTTGTGTTCATTATTCTGTTTTGCCAAGCAGGACTGTAAATCCTTAATGAAATTCTTAATATAAAGAGTGAAGGATTTTCTTTCCTTTAGCAAATGGGGCCTCTGTTACCCACAGGTATCCCACAGTCCCTGCAATGGGTGACACTGTCAAAGGGAAGGATATTTCACTGGGAATAAAGAAGGAAAAGAGCAGTATGTCCTTGTTGATTACACAGTCCAGAGGAATCCTGGCCACCATCTCCTGCAGGGGCGGGGCGCTTGCCCTGCTGGCAGACAAGCTGCTACCCAAGTGGGGTGATGCACCCCTTCACACCCAGCTTCCTGCCCAAATCGGAGCCAATTCTGTTTCTTAGCCAAATGACATAAAAAACAACTTGAGGAAAATATAAAGAAAGTTATGCCCTTTTGAGACAGTTTATTTCCAGTAGTGTCTAGCCTGTGGCTAAAATACTGGACTTGAAATTAGGAGAGCTGAGTACAGACTAGGCAAAGACAGAAATGGAAAGTTCTCTGTGCCTTTCCCAGCTTGAACAGGCACTACTTCAGAAACTTTGACAATTCACCTTCCCTGGGTCTCAGTGTCCTCATATTTTTCTTTTTTTTTTAAAAAAAAAATTTTATTTTTATTTTTGGCTGCGTTGGGTCTTCGTTTCTGTGCGAGGGCTTTCTCTAGTTGCGGCAAGCGGGGGCCACTCTTCATCGCGGTGCGCGGGCCTCTCACTGTCGCAGCCTCTCTTGTTGCGGAGCACAGGCTCCAGACGCGCAGGCTCAGTAGTTGTGGCTCACGGGCCTAGTTGCTCCGCGGCATGTGGGATCTTCCCAGACCAGGGCTCGAACCCGTGTCCCCTGCATCGGCAGGCAGATTCTCAACCACTGCGCCACCAGGGAAGCCCAGTGTCCTCCTATTTTTAATTGGGACGAGAGGAAGGCTGGAGGTGGTGACAGTGAAGAAAGGGATTTCATATTTCATAAATTCTAGATAATTTATCTCAAGAATTCCCTGCTTTCCCCAGACAACACCCAATGGGCTCATGAGACCAGCAGTGAGATGATCATCCCACAAACTGGATGAAATAGAGAGACCCCCCCCACGAATCCCCTCGCAACTGCTGCAGGAAGTCCCCAAGGTTTGTCAAACAAGTGATTTGGAATTTCTGTGGGCTCTCTGGCTGCCTCGTGGTTTCAGATATTGCCAGTGCCCTGAGGCTCCTGAGATGTGCACCGTCATGAGGGTCGTACCTCACTCCTCACTGTGTCATAGTCTACCTTACAACAGTGCCCACTGAGGTCTGGGTAATGTGGCCCCAGGTTACTGTTTACCGGTACTACTGCAGGTGTCCTTTCCCGAGGATGGACAAAAGCTTCTGAGGATCAGGCTGGAAACAATCCAACTGCATTCAAAATCACCTTTTCTGTCAGAAGACTTGTTTCTAAGCATGGGTATAGACTGGCACAGAACTTCTTTCCTTAAGTTCCTTGGATCACGGGCCTTCAAACTTTCTGCTCTCAGAAGCTTTAAAAGACTTTTTGTAAAACTCTGTATCTCTTTATGCATTATCAAGTCAACATCTGAACATGTTGTACAAAGAATCTATTTTATAACAACATCTTCATTCTTTAAATACTTTTCCTCAAAATCTTGGAGTTGCAGGTTTGCCTCATTCAGGTCAGACGTTATTCATTATAAAATGAGAGAGCAAAATATCTGGCCAAAGTAGAATGATTCTTTTTTTGGCCAGGAGAAGGCTGACTTCATTCTTATCTTTTTTATTGCAAGTAAGTGTGGTTAAATGCATGTCTGTGCAATGTTACTCCTTAATTCAAGTTGAAATTAAGTTGAGAGAGAGAAGGCTTGGAGCTTTCTGGTGTCTTTCTTTGCTTTGCTCTCCCTCTCTCTCCAGAAATCTCCTCAGGAAATCTCCAGTCCCTCATGGTCCCTCAGTTTGTGGCCTGGAGTTGTTTACCCCTGGAGCAAACACACAAAGGTTATATGCCCAGTGGGGCTTTGCTTTCACTTTCTTTTGTAAAGTGGTTGCAGGGCCTCTGGTTGGGAAAGGGGATGTGGGAAAAGGAACCATGGGCCATGCCACCAGTGTTCTCTTCAGTAAACCAGTGTCATGAGAGGACACATGGGAGTTCAGGATTTGAACACTGATTCTGTTCAAACAATCCCTGCCTGTGAAACCCTCCAAAGTGTGTGTGTGTGTGTGTGTGTGTGTGTGTGTGTGTGTGTCCACACATACCCCAGTTAAGTTATGGGCACCCCAGTTTGAAGACCACTGCCTTATTCACCCCAGTTAGTAGGTCTGATTGCTCTTTTTAACTTAGGCCTGCAAATATGAATATTGAATATTTGCAGTGTACCAGTCAACTTAGCTACCTAAGTTTATCTTCCTGAAGATCTTGTTACAGATAATTAACTGTGCCATCCAAAGTCACATAGCAAAAGACTCAGGAACCAGAGTGAGGTTCTCTTAGTGCTTTTTTTTTTCCCCCTACCACAAAGGCATTCTTAGTTGTACAAGACTTGGTCAGCTGAGTATGTGAATTAAGGGAAGGATTAAAAAGGAAACCTCAGCCTTTATAAACTATTTCTGATTATTTTCCTCATCTTCCGTCAACCCCACATAATATCTCATCACTTTGGCCTGCCTTCAGCAAGATTCCTGAACCCTTCATGTTTCCTCGTAGTACCTTTCCATTCACCAATCCTCCCCTGCTCCCCACTCCCACCCCCTACTCTGCTCCTTGGCTTTTCCTTGTGTTGGGAGCCCATCTCTCTTCCCTACTAAAAAAAACCCATTGTAGTAGCCCACCTTGAATAAAGTCTTCCTTACTGTCTTTAACAAGTATCATGAATAATTTTTTCTTTAACATTCCAGTAGGGCTTTAGATAACCTTGTGAAGCAGTTTGATTTACTTAGAGAAATCTGCATAATATTATATTAATTAGATATGATAACTCATAAAACAGTGACTTGTTAATTCATAGAACAATTTTCTAATGTCTTTTTGAAATTTACTATGTAGTAGAATAAAAGATTTGACAGCTCTTAAATAGCTTTTATTGAAAAAAAGATAAATTGTATCCGAATTACTCCTAAATATTATAAAAATCATTTCCCTTTAAAAATAACTGGCCAAGAGTCCAGAAAAACTCTTCGTTTTAGAGACTCTCCCTACCTTTTGCTTTTCTTTTCTCTTATATCAGTCATTTTATTTGTTTATCGTGGACAGTAAGAAATCAGTTTTTACTTTGAAATTAAAGACACTCATTTTTGTCTTTAAATTTTTAAAACTATATTGCTTATTTTTTTGATAATGTCTTAGGCTAACTTGGCAATTTCTAGAGTTTTATTAATTGAAAATTATTAGAGTCACTGCCTCTATCCTGTTGGGTATAAAAGGAATAGTATCTAATTATACTCTAATTTCCCACTTGTTTTTTACTTTTAATTGTTTATTTTTTCCCACTCAAAAATTGAGATATAACTCACATAGGCTTAACCCTTTTAAAGTGTACAATTCAGTAGTTTTTAGTATACCAACTTTCTTTTTACATAGCATCTAGGGTCACCTTTTTAAAGGGCAGATTTCTACACTGTAGTTCTTCCAGTTTACAAATGAATGGCTTTTCTGTTCTTGAAGCACAGAGCCCAGCACAGTGCCTGGCAATTTATTGGTCCTCAACAGACATTTATTGAGTGAATGAAAGAATTGAAATGTCTGCCTTTGGTTACTGAACTGCTCTTGAACAAGCTTAGAAATGAAAAGCTTTGAAGGATTTCAGCATCCCCTTGAACATAATGATTGGCTGCTGCGGATTCTTCATCTTGCCCCCTTTTTGTCAACCACACTGGCAAACAGAGCACAGACTAAGATTACTACCCTCACTCAAGTTACATTCAAATCTGGGTGTTGAAAATGTCCTGTAGTTAAATGGCACAGATGTCACTCTTGTTTCTTTAGTCATATTTCTATTATACATCTCTTTGCAGGCTTTAAAGAATTTATTTGCCATTAAAGATATATCTGATCATGGAACTTGAGCCTGAAGAAAAACCAAGCAACTTTCAGTGTAGGGTCTGCCAATCCACTTTGAGAATGTATATGCGCATATGCAGTTGCTTGCTCCTTCCTCTCCCGGGAGCCCTCTTGAGTCAGAGCCCTGGGACAATGGGGTCTTCAGTGTTTGCTGAAGATAGATCAAGGCCTATGGAATTCAGTTTATAGTGTATAATGCATGAGGAATACAGCTGCCCTGAAAGAAGAAAATATTTTGTATTTTGAAATAGTTTTGATATGTTGGATTGATTGATTGATTGATTGATTGATTGATTTATGGCTGCATTGGGTCTTTGCTGCTGCGCGCAGGCTTTCTCTAGTTGCGGCGAGCTGGGGCTACTCTTCATTGCGGTGCGCAGGCTTCTCATTGAGGTGGCTTCTCTTGTTGCGGAGCATGGGCTCTAAGCTCGCGGGCTTCAGTAGTTTCGTGGCATGCGGGCTCAGTAGTTGTGGCTTGCGGGCTTAGTTGCTCTGTGGCATGTGGGATCTGCCCAGATCAGGGCTCGAACCTATGTCCCCTGCATTGGCAGGCAGATTCTTAACCACTGTGCCACCACGGAAGTCCCTGTTGGATTTTTTATTTTGTTTTCATCAGCTTATTATTATTATTTTTTTTTTATAAATTTATTTATTTTTGGCTGTGTTGGGTCTTCGTTTCTGTGCGAGGGCTTTCTCTAGTTGCGGCGAGCGGGGGCCACTCTTCATCGCGGTGCGCGGGCCTCTCACTATCGCGGCCTCTCTTGTTGCGGAGCACAAGCTCCAGACGCGCAGGCTCAGTAGTTGTGGCTCACGGGCCCAGTTGCTCCGCGGCATGTGGGATCTTCCCAGACCAGGGCTCGAACCCGTGTCCCCTGCATTGGCAGGCAGATTCTCAACCACTGCGCCACCAGGGAAGCCCTCATCAGCTTATTTTTAAAGCCAAATCATGTCTATATTGAAAATTTGTGTGGTTTAAAAAAATGTTTCCCGAAGGAAAGCTATATCTACTATCAATAGGGACTTTCAGTTTTCATTTTCATGTCAAGTTCAACACAGTAAACAAGTTCTACTGAAGCGAAGATGCACATAGAACTTTCCTCTTACAGATAAGTCCCTGTAGGACAGCCTAGCAGGGTGTTAGCTCTTCACTCCGTCTCCAGGGGTAAGTGTTCTGTGAGCTACTGCGGCCCCCAGCTGAGCCACAGCAGAAGTCGGGGCCCCTCATGAATCAAAGCACGCAGGTATAATCCTGACCCTGCGGGAGCAGTACCTCTATAGGAAACCATTATGCTTCTAATCAATTCAAATTAACTGATTCAATTTTACAGTTTAAAATTTGCATTTATACTAGTCAAGCAAAGGATCCTTTATGAAACACTAATTTTAGGGCTTCCTCACCTCTTGCCTGGATTGTTGCCATTGTGTCCTAACTGGTGTATCTGCCTCTTTTCTCAGGGCAGTTGAATACTGATTAGAATTGCCAGATAAAATACAGAATGCCAAATTAAATGCAAATTCCAGAAAAACAAAAGAAATTGTTAGTATAAATTTGTCCCAAAATATTTAGTATATTTTGCCCCCAAATATTACATAGGATGACTGTAATATATGATGGAATGACTTATCATGCAATCTTTAAAAAATTCTTTCCGTCTATCAGTGCTGACCACTTCCAAATCTCAGTACCCAGCCTCATCATGGGCTCTAAACCAGCAGTTCCCAGCCTTTTCGGCCCCAGGGACCGGTTTCGTGGAAGACAATTTTTCCATGGACGGTGGGTGAGGCGTGGTTCAGGCAGTAATGTGAGCGATGGGGAGAGGCAAATGAAGCTTCGCTCACCCGCTGCTCACCTCCTGCTGTGCAGCCGGTTCCTAACAAGCCGGGGACTGGTACCGGTCCGTGGCCTGGGGGTTGGGGACCCCTGCTCTAAACTGAGTATCTTCATTGTGATGGCTTGCAGACACGTTGAAATCTAAACTCATTATCTTCCCTATCCATGTTCTCAATTTCAACAGTGTTGCCACCATCCATCCAGTTCCTGAACTGCCCTGGACCATTCCCTTTGCTCCAGTCACACTGGCCTCCTGGTTATTCCTCTAGGTTGGCCAAGTTCCCTCCTACCTCAGGACCTTTGCACTTGCTAGTTTCTGTACCTGGAACACCTCCCACCTCCAATATTTACATGGCACTCTCATTTCTACCGGTTTTATCAAATGACACCTTATCAGTGAGACCTTCTCTGATCACCTTATTTAAAATTGCATCCCCAACTCTGATGCTCCTTATTTTCTTCTCTGCTTTATATTAATTAATTTTGCTTATTTATATTCCTTATTATCTATCTCTCTCTACTAGGAGGTAAGCTTTTTATGATAGGGATTTTTTTCACTGCTAAATTCCCAGCACCTGCAATAGTGCTTGGTTTGTAGTAGGTGCTCAACAAATTTATTTGCTAAATAAATGAATAAGTCAATACGTGCATCTGTATATCCACTTTCAAATCTCATTGTCTTCTTACAGGAGAAGATACCTGTTCTGTGCATCAATGTACCCACCTTATTGCCTGGCACATAGTAGAGATTCAAAAAGTGATTTTTTAAAATTAAGTTCATTTAAGTTGGGAGTGGTAACAATGGAGAGGGAATAGTGTGTGTCACTTTAAGAATACTTATGTTTTTATTCATCGTGTTTATAACCCTGACATTACTACTCTGTACACAATCCTTAAAAGAGAAAACTACCAGGCATTGTATTCACTTGTTTACTGGAACAGATGTTTGGCTTACACTGTTTGTAAACACTAAAAAATTGGAGGGACATATTATATGGGAGCATTGTGGGAAAAGAATTTTGTTGGTTTCAAAGTACTGACACTTTCCCGCACACAGTTCCCATTTTTGCTTTAATCATAATCAAATAGAATATAGGTCCACAGTTCTTTATTGAAAACCTTTAGGACAAGCTGGGTTCAGGATTCAGACTTTTCACCCCAGGTTTTAGAAGGTAGAATGTGCTTCCTTATTCATTACATAGTCAGCAGTCTCGGGCAGGCTTGACCAACCACGTCAATACTTCTGCAGAGAGAAGCTGAATAGTCACGCTGGGTAGGATACGGACAATGAACAGCCCACATAGGTTCCATTCAGGTTTTTCCACAAAAATGAGTTTGATGCCAAAAGCATGGGAAGAGTTGGTTTTCAGAGATTTTGAGTTGTTCTCCTCGCCTGGGGGTGTTATTGTTGCTGGGTGGTGACACTCAAGTGCTGCATGACCCAGAAGGCTTTTGACTTCAGGAAAGTTCCTGTTCCTGTTCGGAGTTCCAACCCCAGTGATAGAACAAATGATACATGATTCTGATTGAATGACAACTCAGTGTCACCCAATAAATCGATCATTTAATTTTGAATGATTTAATCTATAAATATAAATAATTCAAGCAAATAGATGCAAGAAGGAAAATGTCCTTTTCTATTCAATATCCCAGAACCATGACTAAAAGAACATGGTCACATCATTAGTTGTGCAGAAATCAGGGTTTTCATCTATTGCTTCTAGTTTGAAGTCCTTAAGGCAGAGTTTCTCAGAGTTTAGTGTTTAGACTCTACAGCAGGGGTCGGCAAACTTTGTCCTGCTAAAGGGACAGATAGCAGATATTTTCGACTTTGCACATCGCATGTCTTGTCTGCATGTGAGTGTGTTGTTTTCCATACCTCCTCTGCCCCACCACCTCCATTTTCTGCCCAGAGAAAACTGCCTGACCCTGGAATTGTCAACATGTTAGGATAAAGCCGTCAAAGAAAAATCTTGTTGGCATTTGGATTTATAAAGTATTTTGTAGGAGTTACCCTTGATCACATAACCACTCTTTTCACCCTAATGGATGACAACCAAATCATTTCTTGCTGTCAGAAAACAGCTTCTCAGTGAAAAGGCACTCCTGGGAAGAGGTTCACCTCCAGAAGGAGATGGCCCCGATAAAGACCGTGCCGTCAGCGAGGGGCTGGGTGATGTCATAGCCTGCCTCCTGGGTTCTAGATGTCCTTCTCTAGCACACTGTTTAGGTATCCCTTGTTGGGTCCATAGCATCTAACTAAACAAAATTCTGATTTTTCACTTATTCAGAGTTAACTGCCAGCCTGGGATATTTCTGTTAAAGGGTACTTTTAAAAATAGGAAATATTTCTGTTAAATAAATGAAATGTTACTTAGAATAGCTAACATTGTGCCATCCACTGTATTAAAGCACTTTACATCAGTTCTTCAGGGTAATCCTCACCACAACCCTGTGAAACAAGTATTATTAAGAAACCAAGGCTTAGAGCAAATGACTTCTCCAAGGTCACCCAGTTAGTGTCAGAGCTGAGCTTCTAACCCAGATAGGTCTTATAGAGTCAACCTTATACTCTTAAGTATTATAGACTATGGCCTCATAAATATATATAATTTTTTACATGAGAAGAAGAAAGGCCTATTGGTTATGCCTTGATGTTTTTTTGTAGATGATCTTACCATGAGGAATATTTAAAAATTGGCTTTGCATATAGTGCAGTTGATGCCATTCTTTTTGTCTGAGGAATATGGATGCCATACCCTTTTCCTTTTTTAGGGATACTGACTCTTTCCTTTGTAGCATAATCTTCTAGCAGGTTGTTGATTTTTTTAAAATGTGGCTTTTAAAAAATTAGCTTGAATTTTTGTCACAAAGATTTTGTTTCTAAGAGAAAGTTAAAACCTTTCTGACATTTTTCTATCCTAAGCGATTAAGACAGTTTTAATAAAGTTTGAACCTTCCGTAATATTCATGAAAAGTGGTGAAGAAATAGAAAACAATTAAGTTGTTAATTTAGTACCTATGGTATGACTAATAGTCTTTTCTCAATTAACTTATGATTAAAGGCTTTACATTTCTTTTTAAAAAAATTTATTTATATTATTTATTTTATTTTTGACTGCGTTGGGTCTTCGTTGCTGCATGCAGGCTTTGTCTAGTTGTGGCGAGCGGGGGCTACTCTTGGTTGCGGTGCGTGGGCTTCTCATTGCAGTGTCTCCTCTTGTTGCAGAGCATGGGATCTAGGCGCGTGGGCTTCAGTAGTTGTGGCTCGTGGGCTCTAGAGCGCAGGCTCAGTAGTTGTGGCGCACAGGCTTAGTTGCTTCGCGACATGTGGGATCTTCCCGGACCAGGGCTCAAACACGTATCCCCTGCATTGGCAGGCGGATTCTTAACCACTGAACCACCAGGGAAACCCTGGCTTTACATTTCTTCTTCCCTAGGTTTTCTGTATATAAAGTAGAGAAGCGACAATAGTACTAATTATTTTAAGCTCATTGAAATCTTTAAGAGCCTATATTTTATCATTAGTGCATGGGCTAAAGGCTGTTTTTCTCATTAGGGTTGAAGACTGACTGACCCTAGAACAGAAAAGTAATAACATCCCCTTGGAGACTTTCTCCCGAGACAGGAGGTAAGAAGCTGCCTTGTAAAGGTAATACCCTTTATTTTCTCCAATAAATACCCTGTTGGAGAAAGTGATGAAAGAGAAAGAAAGAGCAACTATGCTCCTTTTGCTTTTTGTACCTAATACAGGGGATTCCAGGTATCAGAACCAACAGAAAGTATTTTCCAGACAAGCCTCCTTTTGCAGAGTCAACTATTTTAAGTTCTGCTGCTAATTTCTATTTCTTGATTTATCAGTTCTGGGCCATATGTACTGACTTCTTGCTGTAAAGGATGAGAAGAATTCTCATAGAACCTTCTATCTAAATTACTGTCTTTTGTCTCCTGATATTTGTTACCTCTAGCATTATATTCAGTTCTAGAGGTTGCCTGTAATGCCTAGACAATATAGATGGCCTCTGTCTTCTGACTGACTTTTAGATATACCTATTGACTCCTTTCCTATGAAAGTTGAGGAAATTAGCACAGGTATTCATTTTCTACTTTTTTCCTCCCAATTTTCCTTGGTTATGTTTTTATTTTTAAATGGCCGTGGTTTATAACATGCTTCATTGCCTGATGACATCCTTATCAGCCCCTGATTGCCCTCAGGATAAAGTCCTAATTCTCTACTATAGTGAATAAAATCCTTAACCACCTGGCCCCATCCTATCTCCTAATCTGCAGTACAGGAGTTCTCACTGTCCTCAAGGTACCATAGCTTTTTATCTCCCTGGGACTTGCACATTTTATTAACTCTAACTCTGGAATTCCAACTCCTTTTCCTTCCGGCAAATTTCTGCTCATGCTTCAAGGGTCCCATGGACCCTTTCATAGAAGCCTTCCTGCCTCCCATTTTCTAAGGTGGTCAATCCCATGGGTCCCCATAGCTATCTTCCTACCTCCATTCCAGCACTTTTATATTAAACTATGATTTTGGGTGTACGCATCTGCTTCCTCTTCCTGAATATGAACATTAGATGTGTGCATTCCATTTCTGTGTCTCCGGCCTCCAGGGTAGTTTCCTCACACAGAATGAATGAATGAATACACAGAAAAGAAAACGTTTTAACCCCAAAACAAATACATTTGGGATATTTTTTCTTTCCTAAACCGATTTTATTCAGCAAAGTTTTCAGTGGTCCTTTCCTGGTCTGGTTTATATTTTTCTTTACTTTGAATACCTTGTCTACCTCCTTGGGGTGGGAATAATTGAAGGAGAAAATAATTTCTGCCTGTATTGCTGGTAAATGCATTGCTACACTGAGCTGAAAAGTGAGGAAGGAAAAGAGAAACATACACCAGAACATGGCTTTTTATCAAGATATACCATCTTAGAAATTTAAGTCACAGAACAAAGGGAGGATAAAATTACTTTGAAAGGATGTTTGTTATCAAGGGCTCTAAATAAAAATAATTTGTCTTTCATTCTTACTTTTTTTCCTTATACTAAGTCAGTTGAAAAAAAATCACTCAGTATGCATTTGAGAAGAGAATCAGTTCCCGAAAGTGTTATTTATTTAAAACAATTCCTTAGAAACTACTACGAATGCATGATCTATTTTGAGTAAACACAGAATATGGCCACAGGTTCAGTTGAATTGGCACAATTTCAGTTCTCTGTTGACTAAAATCAGCCCACATGTTGATCCTCATACACTTGTTAGATTTCTGTTATGCTCGTAACTCCTACTGATGTAAAACCAATTAAAGCCAGTGGTGAAAAGATGCTAATGAACCGAGTACCCAGATATAATTGTAGTTCTCCGTGTCCTGAAACAGTGTGATTTTTCTTTTCTTTTTTTTAAAGAAAGGTATTTAAGGGCTTCCCTGGTGGCGCAGTGGTTGAGAATCTGCCTGCCAATTCAGGGGACACGGGTTCGAGCCCTGGTCTGGGAAGATCCCACGTGCCGCGGAGCAACTAGGCCCGTGAGCCACAATTACTGAGGCTGTGCGTCTGGAGCCTGTGCTCCGCAACAAGAGGGGCCGCGACAGTGAGACGCCCGCACACCACAATGAAGAGTGGCCCCCGCTCGCCGCAACTAGAGAAAGCCCTCGCACAGAAACGAAGACCCAACACAGCCAAAAAAAAAAAAAAAAATTAATTAAATAAATAAGTCAGGAGCTCTTAAAACAAACAAACAAAAAAAGGTATTTAAGCAATACATGAACATACACCAGTAAATTATAACACAGATAATTCTGGGAGCCTGTCTTCCATTATCCTGATGCCACACTCATACACCTACTTTTCTTTTTTTGCTAAATTTATTACTTTTACTTGTGTTAAATAGATTTTTCTGTTTCAATAATATAAAATATACTATTACTATACAATATTTACAACTCCCAGGATATCAGATTAGCATTTGTAGTAGCTCTCTTCAATTAAAGTTCAATAATGAGTTTTGGTTCTTCAGTATCTAACTTATTAATCAATACTTTAGGTTTTAAAAAATCTATTTAGAATATGTAAAATCCTGAAGTTGGTTGGGAGACTCCAGTGTAATTAATTCACTTCATCTAAGTCACACTGCAGTGGAAAAGGAGAAATAAACATGACTTCTCAATGTGAATATTCACTAACAATGTAGATAATTTTATACCCAATTTATAAGAATCACAACACTAAAGATATAGTGGGATGAGTACAGCCAGAACCTGGGACTCATCCAGGTCCCGGTTTGCCACATCTCACTGGTTAGAACTTGGAAATACCAGTGTTCCCACGCACACATCAAGGCTTGTTCTAGGGAAAGAGATGAACACCATGTTTCAGATTAATCTGATTTTACCACACTTTTATACATTTGAACAAAACAATCAAATCAGGAGTCAGGGAAACTGAAAGAAGCTGAGTTGAGGAGAAATAAACCTGGAACAGAGCTGAGAGTCCTGACTTGGCGTCTCTTCTCTACTCTGAAGCTGATGAAAATGAATGACTTGCCTGAGTCATGGCTTTCACTTCTAAAAAATGAGGAAATAGTCAGAAAATCTTTATGGTTCTTCACTGTTCAAATACCCTATGCTCCTGTGAGTCTACAATGATCAGGAAAGCAGACTAAGATATCAAGAGAAATTAAAAACAGAAGATCAACCTCAAACTCAGGCAAGAGGAGAACCCTCGTTTTAAAGATTAGGTTTATACTTAGGCCATTTAAGGGAAAATGGCATATAAATTCACTTAGGAACAAATACTGGTCTGTCCTTTGGGCATTTTTTAAACTGCAGGCCTATGATGAAGGTAAGTTATGACCAGCTCAGTGTGCCTGTATAATCAAATCATCTTTGCATAAGTAAGGATGAAAGAAATGTCAGTCTATTACATCATGAGTCATTAAGTGATTTAAGCTATGTCAATAGTTTGTGTAACAAGAAAAAAATCCACCATTATTAAATAATAGGGAAAGATTTGTATCACATAATTTAAAAGTCAGGATCAAAGCTTTTCTGTGGCACATATTATAGACTACCAGCTCATTACTTCACGCTCACATCTCACTGTAATAAGATTATTAGCAATATTTTTTCTTTTTCTTTTTATTTCTAGTAAATATTAAGTCTTCATGTTTGGGGCAGTTCTTAAATCTAGACCAGTCTAAAACATAGTAAAAAGTTCCATTCTGTCAACTGAATCTTAAAAGAAATCTATCTTTTAACTTCATCCTCAACAACCAGGGTAAGAAGGTTAATCATATAAAAGATGTAAGGTCAAATCACTTGTTTTTTCAGAATCACCAAGTGAAATCCATTTCTGAATGGATGTATCAAGTTGTAGTTTGCATTTACCAAAATGTTGAAAGAGTACCTCTTCATATTTGCCATTTAAATAACAATCATTTATTCAATTTGTACTATGTTCCAATTGTACCAAACATTTACATAAATTATCCCATTTAACCCTCACAATAATTTAGGGGGTAAATATCATTATCCTCATTTTACAGATGGGGGAACTATGTTTAAGGAAATGGGATGTCAAAGTGGCAAAGCCAGGCTTTGAAGTGACTTCTCTTAACCTCTGTGGAAGTGGAAGGGTGACAGATGGAAGGTGAGTAGTTACTAAATTCAGAAGAATAAGAACTTGCTTGTTCTAGTAAAATCAGGAAAAGTGAAATTCTACTTACTTGGTGATGCTTTGGAATGTCCATCAGGCACTCAGTAAAACATAGTGTTTGACAACTGATTGATCAAGCCTGGCATTCAACAGGATTATTATCAAAGACGACAAGAGTTTGGTTGTGATAGCAATTGTGTTAAGTAAGCAGAAAAGGTGTTATTATCCTTGTTTTACAAGGGAGCAAACAGAAGCTCAATGGGTAAATAATTTACAGAAGGTCATGCAGCCAGTAAGGAATGAAGCCCAGACATATAGCTCCTCCAGAACTAAATGCAGTATTCTTTCCACAGTGCCTCCCAACCTTCCCAAAGATGGTGCTCTGTTTAATTCAGGGAGGGCTTTACCCCCTTTACTTGTGGCTTACCATGACTGTCTTGGACTTTCCCCCAGTCCCAAATATTCTGTTAAGTTATATATTTGTGACCTTGAATATAGCCTTGAACTAGGTGCAGCACCACTCTACTGCCTGGGGGAGATGGGCTGAACGCTCTGACCCACAGAACCTGGAAATAACAAAGTGTTTAGACACGGTGAGGTAGTGATGTTATTAGTGCTTCAATATGACAGAAGGAAATGATCACTCACAGTGAGCCCTGGAGCCTAGAACAGGCTTGGCATTTGGAAAGAACACTGTAAATGTTTGCTTAATAAGTGATTGAATAAACACAACCATAGGGACCACTGCTGGTTTAGCTGCTGGTCTCCAGGTTAGGCAGTATGAATCCCAAGGGATATACCATATGATCCACTAGGATATGGGATGAAAATATTAAAATTTATACAAAAAGTTTTTATACCATCTTTTAAAAAATTTCTATTTTGTTTTATAATGTTTAGGATATTTAGCATAGTGGTACATGTAAATAATTCATGAATAAAAGTATAAATATAAAGATACAAACATTAGGGCTTCCCTGGTGGCGCAGTGGTTGAGAGTCTGCCTGCCAACGCAGGGGACACGGGTTCGGGCCCTGATCTGGGAGGATCCCACATGCCGCGGAGCGACTAGGCCCGTGAGCCACAATTACTGAGCCTGCGCGTCTGGAGCCTGTGCTCCGCAACGAGAGGCCACGATAGTGAGAGGCCCGCGCACCGCGATGAAGAGTGGCCCCCGCTTGCCGCAACTGGAGAAAGCCCTCGCACAGAAACGAAGACCCAACACAGCCAAAAATAAATAAATAAAATAAATAAATGAATAAATTTATAAAAAAAAAAGATACAAACATTAGGATTACATTATACAAAAGGTTTTATTGATGGGGGTACATAATTTTTTAAAAGTTGGACACTTCTGGTTAAGATCAATTCAGTTGCTTTGCCTTCTGTGAGCCCCATAAGGGTTTCAAAACATCTTTTGCTGTGGTTCTCAAATTTTAGTGGGCATAAGAATCATTTGGGTTGCTTGTTTAAAAAGCACACTACGGGGCTTCCCTGGTGGCGCAGTGGTTGAGAGTCTGCCTGCTAGTGCAGGGGCACGGGTTCGAGCCCTGGTCTGGGAAGTTCCCACATGCCGCGGAGCAACTAGGCCCGTGAGCCACAATTACTGAGCCTGCGCGTCTCGAGCCTGTGCTCCGCAACAAGAAAGGCCACGATAGTGAGAGCCCCGTGCACCGCGATGAAGAGTGGCCCCCGCTTGCCGCAACTAGAGAAAGCCCTCGCACAGAAACGAAGACCCAACACAGCCATAAATAAATCAATAAACAAATACTTAAAAAAAAAAAGTAAAAGTCTATTAAAAAAAAAAATGCACACTACATGGTTCCAACCCCAGATATACTGACTCAGTAGATCTGTGGCAGGATCCAAGCATCTGAATTTTTTACAAACAACCAGGTAATTCTGCTGCAAGTGGTCTCAGGGGAAACACTACCTCACAAGGCTGCAGTAAACTGGAGCATCTCCCCCTTCTCCCACCGTCACTTTTCAGATACCTTGATGCAGTTTTGAGAACCAAAGGAATAAAAGTTCTCCTAGGTTCTCCTAGTCTATTGGTTATGAGCTTAATGCCTTGAAGAAAAAATATGATGGTAATAATAATAATTTTAAAATCAGCTACCATTTATTGAACACCCACTTAGTATAGATTATTTCTAATCATCACAATAATCCTACAGGGTTGCTATCATCAGCCTCATCTGATAGAAGTGGAAATGGGTCTTAGCAAGGTTAAGTAAGTTACCCAAGATTTTCCATTAATTTTTCTAAAAGCTTTGAGGCTCAGAAGAAGAAACTTTCTTTATAATTTCCCAACAATCCATTGTCCCACTCATGTGTGGGAGAATTAAGTTTATAATCTTGATCTCTTTCTGCATTCAGATTCACATGACTCAAAGGTTGCTAAGAATCATATTTCTGGTTTCCTTGTTGCCAGCCACTACCTTGTCTTTGTTCACAATGAGCTTGGAAAGTCCAGAGGTGGCTTATCTATACTCTACTGTAATAATCTACCCACAAACAAAGGTTAATTAAAGATAGATGACTCTTTTAAATACAAATACTCTGAAATATTTACGTAAAATTACCCTTCTCATGCCCTCAACTGCCATCTTTGAAATGGAAGGTTTGGGCTAAACACGTGCTCAAGTCCTTCTATCCCAAATGTTAAAAAAGGATAATTTACCACTGCTTTCAGTAATGTATAACAGTCATTTATTTAAGACTTCTCCTGGTTTCAGTGCCAGAGCCATCTCCCACCTTCCACACCTTCCAACATGGACTCATCTGCTTCCCACGTTAAAGCAAGTTAGTCACTCCTGACCACGTTAATTACAGTCCTACTTCCTCTCTTAGACCACTTACTTTGAGAGAAGCTATCTGTCTTGTCATGTCACTCAAGCAGGCCCACAGACAGGTTGAAGGCAAAATGGAAGGAACTGAGGCCTCCAGCCAGTTGCCATGTGAATGAGCCATCTTGAGCCAATGGTGCACCATCTTGGAAGTAGACCCTTGAGCCCCAGTCAAGCCTTCAGGTGACTGCAGTCCTGGCAGACACTTTGACTGCAAGCTCATGAGAGACCATAGGAGAAAACCACCCAGCTAAGCCACTTCCAGATCCTGACCCTCAGAAATCATGTATGATAATAAATATTTGTTTTTTTAAGCTTAAACACACACACACACACACACACACACACACACACACAAACAGCAGCAACACTCCTAGGACTCGCCTCTGAAATAGAGTGCCTAAATCATCCCCTTAGAGATTTATCTTGGAAGAGAGTCTGGCTTGAACACCAAAACAATGTTTTATAATTGTGTTTTGTTAATTCCTCTTCCTATATCGTCAACCTCCAAATGGTTATCAAGAATTAACATACCCCGCCCTTCTCACTGCATTCCTGGATCTAATCAGGAGGGGAATGGTAAGTGTTGGGCCAGCTGTGGGTCTGGTCATTAACCATAAACTCATCAAGTGTTGGCCTGTCACTCTGACCAGGATCATTCTGACCTTGAACTATTCACCAAGCTTAGGCTTAAGTGGGCTACAGCTACATGCACTCTACCCACAATAAAGACATTGTGACCACTGACCTCCGGGCTGTAGGAGCTTCTTAGAGTCTGCAAGAAACATAGATTGGCCTTGTGGTCTTTTGGTGTGACATTCAAGCTACTGGGCCATTGTCTGTATTCTACTCTGTGAGATTCCTAGGAATTAATACAAACAGGTGTCAGAGATGAACTATGTATTTCATATTGTCCCCAAAAGAAGCCAGGGGGATTCTACTTATTCAAACAAGGAATTTGTGAATCTTTGGACCCTAATGATACCTCTTTGTGACTGTAAATAAGACCAGTAAGTTCTTTGGCTGGGGCAGCATGCCAATGTAGTAAGATAAAGATCAGCCTTGTTTTTACTTGCTCATATGGGCCTGGGGGCATATCCTCACCACAGAGTTCATTCTCTGACTTCAAAGAGAATTCTTTTGTGAAGAAGTGATGCATTTAGAACTTAATGAAACTAAACTATGCCAGTATATAATGATGGTTGGAAAGACTTTTTTTAAACTTCTTTGTCTGTTTTGCAAATCACAGGTTTTTAGTTTGAAATGTGTACTGTGCACATGAAATGGCCCAGATACAATATAGTAGTCTTTTTGATAGAGAATTCTCCTTTTTCCATTTCACTGTCCTTCATTTTATGCAATTTGCATTGAGTTTCAACAATATGAGCATTTAGTGATGCATTATCTTTTAATTTCATAAACAAAAGTCAGAGTTTGAAATAACTCCTGTTGTTTTTAGATTTTAATGGTTATTTTTCCTTTTGCCATAAAACTTTCCTAATCGCTAGAACTGGATCTTAGAGGAGTCGTGTTGCCTTCCCTTATCACATCATTGACACCCATCTACACCATTCCAAACAGGTGCAGGTTGAACCATTCTGCCACTAACTAGCTATGCGATGCTGGGCCTCAATTTCCCCAACTTTATATTGGAAGTCCTGGACTACATGGTGTTAAAGTTGCTTTCCCATGATAATATTCTGTAAATCAAAAAAAAATTTTTTTTAAGAAAAACTTGTGACAAATTAACCTTTATTTTTAGTTATAAAACTTAGGTGGAATAAAAATAGTCTGGCCCAAGATACTTTCCAATACACTTCCAATATTTTCCTTGATTATTTGTATCCTTTCAGAGGAGTCAGCCTTTTCTTTTACCCTCTGGATCTCCCTCTCTCTAAGTATGTTCCTTGGTTGGACAAATTTTGGATAAGCAGTTGAAAAAAGAGAACACTATAGCACTGCAATCAGTTTACTACAATGGTTTCTAACCTGACTGTGGCCATCAGATGTGGACTGTGGGGAGAGCAGAAGTGAGTAATTGGATATACATAGTCATTCTCTGTTCATCAAATATCTTCCCCCTCCTTTGAAAATGTGACACTGTGAATCCTATTCTAGTTTGCTGTCCTAATCATCAGCGGTTACAAACTGACCACCTACAGACTTTCTGTGGCTTATAGAGATATTTTCCTTATCCTCCACATTCTAGAAGAGCCAACCATTTCAGTTTTCCTGGGACTCTCTCTGTTTTAGCACTGAAAGACTCATGCTCTAGGAAACACCTTGGTCCTGGACCAACCAAGGATGATTGATCACTGTATTAAAATGTTGGTGCAAGAGTTTTTTGCTCTTTTTTTGAAATTTTTGAATTAGTTGCCAAGATTTAAATATCAGATGATTTCACAGAAAAATCCTGATTTCTGGCTTCTCTTTAAAAAATGAAATATCTGGCACTACTGGGCCCTCTTCCACAGCAACAATCAGCAGGAGCGGAATAACTGCGGCCCCAATAGACAAGGCATGTTATTTCCAGGGTCCCACAGGCCCTGCCACTCCAAACGACTCCCCCAGAGTAAGGCTGAACACCAAATACTCATCAATGCCCTCAGGCTGTTGTTTTTCCTATGGTAAAGTTGAAAGTGAAATAGTTCCTATATCTATATCTCTATCAGAAGGGGCAAGAAATGAAAGATCTACCAATAGGAGAAAACATATTTCTGGCTGTGGAAGTGAAGAATATTCCTATCTGTTAATAGACCTGACCCTCCACACCTGGTACACAGCCTACTGGCCCCTCCCGGCATTGAAGTCCTGGTACACATTATGGGTTCTGTCATTTATAGTTGATGGCTGGTGACGTTAGTACCTTGACTCAGGAATTTGGCAGTGTTGGCCAATGTACCAAAACTACTAGCACCCCAAAACATTATTAAACTATGTCTTAAATGCTTGATTCTTCCTGACAGGAGCTCAATTTCTGTCATTGCTTCTGCCTTATGTAAAGATCAGATAACCCGGGCTTCCCTGGTGGCGCAGTGGTTGAGAATCTGCCTGCCAATACAGGGGACACGGGTTCAAGCCCTGATCTGGGAAGATCCCACATGCCTCGGAGCGACTAGGCCCGTGAGCCACAATTGCTGAGCCTGCGCGTCTGGAGCCTGTGCTCCGCAACAAGAGAGGCCGCGATAGTGAGAGGCCTGTGCACCGCAATGAAGAGTGGCCCCCGCTTGCCGCAACTAGAGAAAGCCCTCGCACAGAAACGAAGACCCAACACAGCCAAAAATAGATAAATAAATAAATAAATAAAAATTAAAAAAAAAAATCAGATAACCCTTATTTTCCTCACCAGGGATTTCTTGAGTTTCAGCCTCTCTAATTAATTTCTGGGCTTCATTAATCTTGAAGTCATCAAGGACTCTAAGCAAACACATGTAACCTAGGGCAGGTAGTCAGTTTTAATATTCTCTCACGTGGGAATATTTATAAAATGGCCATCTCCGACATTTAAAAAAAAATGGCAATCTTCACATTCTTGTCTGTGTTTGCAGGAAGTTAATCCTCATCTATAAATCCTGAATAAGCAACCAGCTGGAGGGTGTAGAGATTCTCAGCTCCATACAGGCAGGGATGGTGCTCTTTTTTGGACTCATTATTTTAATTCCAGAAAACAGTACATGCCTAGCCCATAGGGAGTCCTTGAGTAGCGTTAACTGAATAAATGAATGAATGAGTGAGTGAATAACTAAATGTTACAGGAGAAAGAGTAAGCTCTGAAGTTGACAGGACTTGAGGTCGAATCCCAATTTCTAACCCCAGCTCTGCCTCTTACAAGCAATTTCTCTGAGCTTCAGCGTCTGCATCGGCATAGCAGAAATAATACCTATACCTCATAGGGAAGCTATGAGGATTAAAAGAGAGAATGTTCCACGTCTAGCACACAGAAGGTACTCAAAAAAGAGCAGCTATTTAAAAAGTCCTTTGCAAAGGATATTGGAGAGAAAGAATGGAAGAAATCCTTAAGCTATTTTAAGCATGAAGTACTTAAAAGGAAGAATTTAAAAGTTGCAGATAGTTATGCATTTCCTAAATTTGATAAAATCGCATTCTTAAAAGTACATTCTAAAATTTTGTTTAGGTTTTTCTCTATCTCTATATTTTTAGTTGAGCAGGGGCTCCCCAATTATCATTTCATATTGATTCTATTTAAAGTTAGATTTTAAGTGTGTAAAACAGATAAACCAACAGCATCTATAATTGCAATGAACTTTTTAAATATTGAAAAGCATGCAAATATAAGGTTAAGAATAAAAAGACTGTGAATTTTATCCTTGCAAAAAATGAATTAAGTAAAATACATATACACACTGCATTATGTGATCTGATGTAAGTGTAGACAGTATATTTTATGAAAATAGATTCATTCAATTAAATAACCTTTCATAGATTTCAAATAATAAAAATGAAATCTAGTAATGAATTTCTTTCTTAGCCAGTACAAATCTGAGATTCTGTCCAATTTAAGCCTTTCCAAAGACTTGAGTTTGAACAGTGCCCTAAGTTGGAAATAAATGTACATGACCAGCTGTGAAAAACAGTGCTCAGGCTGACGGATCTCACACTTTTCTTGTAGGGCTACAAGGTATCAACAGTTCCACTATGCAGGAGAGCTCAGATCATGGCTTGATTGAGCTTGGTTTGCTGGGACTGATCTTTAGGAATGGTGACAACTATTCATCATATGCTGTTGCATCTTTGAGAAAAAGTAATCATTTCCTGAAATTGTATGAATGCTACCCATCAGTACTGTGTATAAGAGACTCTTGACTATTTGACTTGTATCTGGGGCAAACTTTTTGCCTTGCAGATATGAAGTTGAAGATTCATTTTTTAAAATCACTTATCTCTCCATCCTGTTTTACCACCACACCTGCATATGGTAAACTGGCCCTCCACATTGATCCTAATCTCCTTCCAATGTGCCTGCCTGTGCTGCAGAGACTGGAAAGCTAAAAGCCACATCTTCCCAGACTTCCCAGAAGCCACGGTTTTCATTTGAATTTATTCCATTAATCAGAAGTACTGCCACGAGAGCTGGAAGATCAAGCTCGCTGGAGGGCAAGTTTCGCTGTCTTGAGCTTTCTGCAGGCCAACACTGGCATGGTGGTATCTGGTGTTTCTGGGGGTGGTTTTCTGATCTTGACAGCTCCCGAAGCGTGCTGACCTCCTTCTCATGCTAGCTGCCTGGTCCTGACAATGGTGGTCTGGTCTCAGAGCCAGCAGCTGGAACCCCAGCTTCCGGTTCAGCGAGAGGTTTCCTGGTTGAAGAGCATTCTCTCCCTTGGTGGGACAGTCATTGTGTGGCTTTCAAAGTTGTCCATGAGAGCTCAGTGTGGAGGCTGTTTCTTCAGCCTTCTCAATGATTCTGTGAGCCACAGAATTAACGCCGTAATTAAGCCCTTTCCGCTTAAACTAGCTAAAGTGGATTCTCTTCTTTGCAACTGAACCCTGACAGACACAACCTTTAATTCCTAACCATTGAAATCTCTTCCACTCTGAAATCGACTAGGAGGTAGGCTTATTTGTTCAGTCAGTACACAAACTTGGGCCTGGAACTGTTCTAGACTGTGGGGTTGCCATGATAAATAAACATATAACGTCAAGTGCTCAGAGAACATTCATTTAAGAGGGAAAGACAGAAACTCACCATGTAAACAAATAAGCTCATGTCGGAGATGGATGTAATGAAGAAACAAAATCAGAGTAAATGGTAGAGAGTAACTCTGTCAGGCAGGGAGGGTCATATTGGATAGTGTGATCAGGGAGGAAGGCCTCTTCGAGCAAGTGACATTTAAGTAGTGACCTGAGTAAAAAGCTGGGATCCACCATGTGATGACCTGTGGTTAGAACTTTACAGGAGCGGAAGCTAAAAGAAAAAGGCAGAAGGGTGAGACTGAGCTCAGGATGTACAAGAGGCAGAAAAAAGGCCTGTGTGACTAGAGCGTAATGAGCTCAGAGGAACAGAGGTAGGAGTCCATTTCATTTATTCACTCATTAAATATTTCTTGAGCACTTACTATGCACCAGGCTCTGTTCTGGGTGCTTGCATTACAGCAGTGAATGATAGAGGCAAAAAATTCCTGTTCTCCTGGAGGTTATATTCTGGTGGTGGGGAAGAGAGGAACAATAAACAAATACATAGGTAAAACACATATTAGATCATGGTTCTCCACCAGGGATGACTTTGCCTCTTAGGAGACATTTGGCAGTGTCTGGAGATATTTTTGGTTGTCACACTGGGGAGGAGGAGGTGGGTTTTTAGTATTTAGTGGGTAGAAGGTAGCAATATCCCTACGTTGCTAAACATCCTGCACTGCCCAGGGTAATCCCCCAAAACAAAGAATTATCCCCAGATGTCCATCATACCAAAGTCAAGAAACCCTGTATTAGATGATTAGAGTTATAGAGGAAAAAAAGAGAAAGATGATAGGGAATACCAGGGGCAGGGCATAGGAGGGCAGGAAGCTGTTCAGGGGAGAACGCAGTAGGAATATGACATTTGAACAAAAACCAGCAGGAGGCAAGGGAATGAGTCATGTGGATATCTACAGGAAGAACACTGTAGGACAGGGAACAGCAAATGCAAAGGCCTCAGGAATGACCATGTTTGGCAAGACCCAGGAGAGCAAGGAGATCAATGTGGCAAGGGCAGCGGTGTGCAAAAGGGAGAGGAGCAGAGATAAAAATGACGAGGTTACAAGGGCCCTGAGTTTTGGCTTGTGCTCTGAGTGATCAGGAATCAATGACTAACTCAGATCAATTACGGAGGTTTGGTCAGACAGGATTTCTGACTTCATTTTTAAAGGGCTCGCTCTGGCTGTTGTTTGGGAAATGATTCATAAAAGAATGAGGGCAGAAAGCAGGGAGACCAATTAGGTGGCATTAAGTGGATGGTGAGAGCAAGAGAGGCAGTGAGGATGACGACCAAGCTTCCGGCGTGAGCAAGTGGAAGGTCTGAGTTGCGGTGCATGGAGATGGGGAGAACAATGGGTGAAGAAGTTTGGGAGGCAGTGGAGATCAGGCATTCCATGTTGGACCTGCTGAGTTTGAGACATCTACTAGAAATCCAAATGGAGATGTCACAGACTGCAGAATATGAGTCTGGGGTTTAGGAGAGAAGTCTGGGCTAAATATATAAATTTATTAGAGTCAACAGTAGATGGTATCAGGACTTCCCTGGTGGCGCAGTGGTTAAGAATCCACGTGCCAATTCAGGGGACACAGGTTCGATCCCTGGCCCGGGAAGATCCCACATGCCACGGAGCAACTAAGCCCGTGTGCCACAACTACTGAGCCTGCGCTCTAGAGCCTGCGAGCCACAACTACTGAGCCCTGTGCTGCAACTACTGCAGCCTGAGTGCCTGGAGCCTGTGCTCCGCAACAAGAGAAGCCACCGCAATGAGAAGCCCGCGCACCGCAACGAAGAGTAGCCCCCGCTCGCCGCAACTAGAGAAAGCCTGTGTGCAGCAACAAAGACCCAACGCAGACAAAAAATAAATAAAATTGAAAAAAAAATCTGAAAATTAAAAAAAAAAAAACAACAACAGATGATATCTAAAGCCACAGGTGTAAAACTCACTAAGAAGTGTGTCTGAGGACTCGAAAGCTAAACAGGGTGGGTCCAGAATATGTAGAATATTTATCGAACTGCTGAAAATATATAGTCAAATACTTTGCTAGAAAAGACCAGTTATAATTATAAATTGGAAACCTGCTTATAAAATGTATTACTGCTGTTTAACCTTCATATATTCATCTTTCACATTAATTCTCAAGAGTTGATAATTATTACTACAAATTCCTTAAGGAAAGGCTAAAAATAAGGTATTTAAAGTAATGGTATCATGGATTACTGGGATTGTTTAAAGAATTCCATAATTGGACCATAAACATCATCTAATCTGAATCCAAAATATTAGAGATGACAAAATTGAGGCCCCAAATGGCCAGGGCATAGACTAGTGGGACTTCAGAGTGTCGTTTGCCCAAAGTCACATGGCGAATTAGGGGCATAGCCAGAATAGGAAGCTTAATTTTCTATTTCTTACTTTGATGCTCTTTCCACTTTATCACGCTGAGAAGTCAACTCAAAACAAAAAACTCTTCTGAGATAATGATTTCAGTTGGGGGAGAAATTTGACTTGTTTGCAAATATTTGATATCCACAAAACTCATCCTATAGACAGCCTGTAGCATAAAGCAATGCACCTCTGTATCTGCAGAAGAATAAGAATCAATCCTGTGCAATAAATGCAAGGATGAAACACCAAGGGAAGGTAAAATAAGCAACTGACCCTGGTGCTCTAGCAGCGAGGAGGAAGGTAAGGAAGTGAGTCAACATGGGGATGTAACTTGGTTAGCCCAAGATTTTGTTCTTACCCTGTAATAAACAAGCCAACATTGAAAAAAGCCACTATTTATCCCTGATGAAATATCCCATGGGTATTTTTGGTGCAACAGTAATAGGAGGGAAAGTGATTCTGTGCTTTGCCTGCAGGGAACAAGAACTAATCTCTTTTGATCCCTGTCTCAAAGCACACTCACAAATATACTTGTTTATTTCTGTGGAATGAAGAAAGGTGCTGAGGATTGCTAGGGCTCCACTATACACAAAGGAACAGAAACGTCAGAAGGGGAAGTGAGCTGGCCCTGTCATCTTGTGAGTCAGTGGTGGAAGAGGCTGCATTCTATCCTGTGGTTTAGCCACTGAACTATATGCCTCCTCTGTGCCTGGTAAGCAAACCCAGAGAGACAGAGCAGATCTGGGTCTAGTCGAGCCCAGGGTAGGGGGAGAGGAACAAGGGAGCTTACATTCAGGCAGGGAGTAACCCATATAGCACAACCAGGAAATACAAATCAAAAAGTCTCAGACTTCAGACCTCTGCTGTTCCGGTATGCCAAGGTTTTCCCTCTTAGAGAGCATTTGTGTTCTATATGACAAAATCTGGGTTTTTGCCTTTTTGCTCATTCCTTTTAAAAATTTTCTGAATAAAAGTACCTTTAAAAATATCTCTTTTGGATATTTTTTTCAAAGTGGGTATGGTTTAAGATTGCTTTCTGGAACTCTATTTACTTCCTTTCTTCTGTTCAGTAGAAGATTATTTCAGGGACAGGAAATATGGTTTAGTAGGAACGTTCTGTTGAAAAAGAGAACTACTAACATCGTCTTTGAAAAATCAAAGAGTACAATAATCTAAATTCCCAAAGCAAGTCCTTTAATGGAAAGTTCCCCACTGTTGCCTTCTGGGAAGTAGGGTCCTTAAGCAAGAGATCTGAATCCTATTGAATTATTTTCCCATGTGATAGAACTTTGCTTATATTCTAGGCCATTCTGGAAAAGTCTTTCCAAATTCTACTCACAATGTAAGGCCAAGCTCACAAACAACCTCTTTGCTGAAATTTCCCTGATTATTCCTCCCAGGCAGTGTGTGTGTGTGTGTGTGTGTGTGTGTGTGTGTGTGTGTTGTGTTTACATTCCTCCATTAGACTGAAATGTCCTTAAAGCTAACCCAGGATTCTAGTCTGTATCACTCAATCCTATACTCTCTCTGTAGTACCCAACATAGCACTTTTGTATAAAAATAAAGGAATCTCAAATAATTATAGCTAGAAATAAATGGTTACTTGGCTACCATGCTGAAGGGAATGTTCCTAGAAGATTATAGATAACTGCGGGGCTATGTAAAAAGTCCTAGAAAGGTTACTACCTAAATGGGTATTTAAGTGCATTCCATGTCATTGCAGGTGTTTAGGCAGAAAGTGGATAATAAAACTTAAGAGATTCTGTAGAGGAATTTATATAGCGGGTAAGGAGGTAAATCAGATGACCTCTAAAGCTTTTTCCAACTGTAAATTTCAGAATGACTTTTTAGAAGGTTTTGCCTTAGGTGAATAATCTTGTTGCACTATTGCCTCCAAGGACACTGCCCCTACAGCAGGCAACTCTAGAAGCTTTCTTTCCAAACCACCTGATTAAAACACCTCAGTTTACAGCTTCTAAGGAATGCGTCATAGAAGCCTCCTAACCTTGATGTAATCCCACCTTCACTTTACTTAGGTATCACGGAGGCCCATGGTTTGGGAAGTCCACAGAGTAGTCAGAACCTGGACTCTTAACTCTCAACCCCAGATTCAGAAGTTCAAGTTTAAGCGCCCATTTTGTGCTCACTTGTTCTGTGTGTTTGATCTCTCCAAGCCTAACCCAGATCCAGAAGAAAGTCTGAGAATGATTATTCAAATAGTCATCATCGTTGTTCTTTCTCCTCTGTGTCATCGGTGGGGAACACTGAATGGACTTTGGGGTACTGCCATTCTTTCCCAATAATTTTAAGTGCCAGATTAATGCCACAGAAAAAAAAAAAGTGTCAGAAAAGTTGAAAACATGCCCCTTGAACATGCCATACTTCCTGATCACTGATGTTCCTCGAGGTAACGTCATCACTCTCTGAAGCACAGGAACGAAACACTGCTGAAGCAGACTGTGCCTAACACTATATCGAGTAAGTGGGATTTCAGGCACCAGTGGGTTTGGAGACTAAGTTTGGAAGAATGTTTCATTGTTGTCTGTCTGTCTCTGCCTGCCTATCTATCTATCTGTCTGTCTATCATCTATCTATCTATCTATCTATCTATCTATCTATCTATGTATCTATGTATCTATCTTCTAATCACAAAATATATCATAATAATGCTAGTTCCTATGTGTTGTAAATGCAGATTTATGTAGAGCAAACAGTTGAAGGGATGAAAATTAACCAGGACCTAAAGACAGCTCTGTTATAATACAGTAAGCTGTTTCTCTATTCTGATTGTTCTACTATCGATACTTTAAAAGAAAGATTGATAAAGCAAAAAATACCATAACAGACCTGTCACATGTTTCTTTTTACTGATCTGCTTCACAAAATAAATCTTTTTGTGCGATTAATACAACTTTCCCAAGCTAGAGACTATTCTTATCAATATAAGGGTAAATACCCATATATTAAACTCTAAAGTATCACAAATTACTCGAAGTAATTCCACCTAATTGAAAAACAAGTTCTCCATTTTAAAATGATCTGTGATGTTTTCAAGAGCTTCTTTGCCCTCACTGAGGAAATATGAGCTGTCTGGGTATCTGTGGGAATATCAATATTTACAGTGGAAAATAATCAAACCATCTCCTATGGTAAACAACCCAACAAATGACAGCAAAAGCATTACTGCTTCAGCTTCTAAAAAGACTTCTCCATGATATTGCTGTCAGGCTCAGGAAGATATTGTGTTGATTCATTGCTTGTATATGAATATATTGGATAATGTATTTCCTAACAGTGTTGTAATGAATCCAGTAAAAAGGCTCAAACCTCTGTTTTAAGGACTAAAAATATTTATTTATTTGTTTGTTTTCTACGTATTTCCAAACCCTTCCTGATTTTCTTGTAAATATCACATTTAGGTTTCTGTAGCCTAGCACATGTTGGTTACGCATTAAATAGTTGTTAGATTGAATTAAATCAAATGCCCACCAAATCTGGTTAATCAAACACTGAATTCACTCTTCTGCTGACCAGAAAAGAAAGAATTGAGGCATCTCACCTCAGCTGCTATAAATCTGGTGTGTTTATACAGGGACAAGTGATCAGAATCAGATTATTTACAGGGCGCTCCATAACTTATTGCGAGGCTATAAACAAGGAATCATATCCCTTCCTTTTCCTGCTGAAAATCACTGACCAGGGCATGGAAAAATCCCAAACCCAGCACCTCTGCCTTTTTTTTTAATCAGTCCTGCTGGCGTCTTGGCAGACCAATTTGGAAACCATGATTAATCCCCTGGTAAACAGAAAATAGGCTCTGGAGCCAGGAGAAGCCAAACCTGAGTCACTCTCTGGAGACTCTACCCTCAGCCAATCTAACTCTACCACCTCCTCCTCCAGGAGCTGGCGATTTTCAGCAAACAGAAAGGCCTTTCTGTGGTGACAGAGGAGCCCAGTGAAGCAGAGACTAAAATGTCACTGTAAGTGACTGACCACAAGCTGGTGTAACCCACATACATGCAGGGGTTACCATGTCCTAGATTATTCAAATGAAATTGGCTAGACCCCCAGGCTACATGAAATGGAAAACTCAATATCCTTCGCAATTTCTCCAGGGACTCAGGGGAAGGAGGACAATGTACCTAGATTTTTCTTTGTCACTTACGGCTCTAACTTAGTTTGGTCTGTGATCATCTTGCCAGTGCATGAAAGCTACCCTTGCTGTTGTCCCTTGTTGGACGTAGCCCTGCTCTCTGCACTTACTTTATGTACTTCCCCAAATACCACTGACTCAAGACTCTGGGTGTTAACTACTTTTATGGAAGAGTCAAGGCAATGGAGAAAATTTACATGGAAGCACCAAATATGAGAAGATGTGGTACATATATACAATGGAATGTTACTCAGCCATTAAAAAGGGTGAAATAATGACATTTGCAGCAATGTGGATGGACCTGGAGATTATCATACTAAGTGAGGTAAGTCAGATAGAGACAAATATCATATGATATCACTTATATGTGGAAACTAAAAAAATGATACAGGGACTTCCCTGGTGGTCCAGTGGTTAATACTTCACACTTCCACTGCAGAGGGCGCAGGTTTGATCTCTGGTCCAGGAACTAAGATTCCACATGCCGTGTGGCGTGACCAAAAATAAATAAATAAATAAATAAATAAATAAATAAATAAATAAATAATAAAACAACTTATTTACAAAGAAAAAAAAAGGAAAAATTAAATATCCCTGTTCTTAAAAGCCCTTCCTCCATCCTGGCCCCAGAAATTTCTTACCCATTGTCCTTTCCTCAAGCACTGGCCTCCTCTGGCTATGCCCTCCCCTCTTTCTCCAGCTAAGCCCCTCTCCCAAATTCCTGCCACTTTATTATGTAAATGTTGCTTTGATTGCCCTGTTTCCTTGCAAATGGTATCCTCACCTTATACTCCCAAAATATTTTCCTAAACAAACACACCCCTTTTCCTAAGGGGAACTCTATGCCAGGTGTTCATATACTACATTTACACACACCTACACACATAGATGAGCACACTCGTGCACACACACACACACCTATGACTGTCAGAAAACAGTTGCACAGACAGAGCTGTAAGTTCTCAGGAGCTGTGTCCATAGGACTGGAATAGAAAAATTGGAGAGAATGGGAGGATTTTCAAGTTGTGGGTTTTTTGGTTGTTTTTTTTTTAACATATGAGTACTGCTTCTCCCTCACTTTTCTAGGGTACAGTGTTCACTAGAAGTATTAAAGATTCTCACTGCTGTTTAACTGTCTGAAACCAGGTGGCACCAAGAAGCCCAGCTTCTATTCCTCAGGACACATCCATGGTGCTTCTGGTATCTCAGGTGATCCCTCTCTCCCCATGGGTTTCACAGGCTGCTTCAGCCTCTACACTCTGGTTCATTCTCTCTGCACCGCACACCACCACACACACCCTTTGCCACCTAGAATGCTCTGAATCAGATCTATTCTTCAAAGTTTTTTTTGTATGAAGTCACCCAGATTGTGGCATTTGATTTTATTCTTTTCTTCTCCTTACTCATTTCATTTACGTAGACATTTCCTCCCTAATAGAGACGTAAATTCTCTTGAGTGCAAGGACTGTGTCTGGCCCTTTCTTTGTGTTCCCCACATTGACTAGCACAGTTCAAGACATGTGATAGATGTTCAGCAACTGCCTACTGGGTGGAATTAAACAGATCACAGGACCTCTGAACCCCAGTGTAATAATCCATAGCATAATTAACCACACACACTAATACACCCTCTTGAGGGCAGCTAAGAAAACTTGGATCCCTGGAAATGATGTCATACAGCAGATTTGGGTAGTTTCTAATCTCAAATCCAATATCTACCTTTTTTGTAACCTTGGGCCAGTCATTTAACTTTTCTAAACATCATTTTTTAAATCTGTAAAATAAGAAAAATAAAAATACCTACCCTGCTCAGCTCACATAGCAGTTGTAAGGATTAAATGGGAATATATACATATGAAAGTGATCTGAGAAGCACTGTGCAGAAGACAAATAAATTATTATAACTATTAAGATGTTCCAGATATCTTAAAAAGAGCTTGAATATTTTAGCAAGTAGCATAGATTATCGATTAAAAGTCTTCTCATATTTATTATGAAGCATTTTCCTATAAATAAACGCCACTATTATTTTCCAAGAACATTTTCTTATCCATAAAGGAAGATGTATGACAGCTCTGTAACCTATGCAAATCTTAGCTATAAGCAAAATGTCTCTCATTTTTTCTCTTCTACCCAAGATAATTTGTTTCATTTCCTGCAGGATTAGCTATCATAGGAAAATCAAGGTATATAAAAGCCATCTTTGACGCTAATATTATGAAAATTATTACACTTTAACACTCAATGGTAAACTATGTTAGGAAAATGCTTTTAGATGTGGCAACTTTTACTTAACACAAAAGACTATTTTTAGAGTTGTTAAATAATAACAAGCGTATTTTTTTATTATAAGAATCGAATGAATTTTTAGGTACTTTAGCCTATAATTCTTCTTTATTTCAGTGTATATTAGTTTCCTGTGGCTGCTGTAACAAATTACCACAAACTTGAGAACTTAAAACAACAGTTGCAGAGAACAGATGTTTGAAATCAGTTTCACTGGGCTGAAATCAAGGTATCAGCCAGGCCACACTGCACTCCTTCCACGGGTTCTGAGAGAGAATCCATTCCTTGCCTCTTCCAGCTTCTGTGTAGTTGTCAGCACTCCCTGGCTCAAGGCTGCATCACTTGAATCTCCGCCTCGTGGTCATGTTTCTCCTCTTCTGGGTTCCAGGGATTAGAACATGAATAGCTTTGGGTGCTGTTTTCGGCCTACCACCTAGTAGTTCTCAATCATTTATCAGAATCACCTGGGAGGTTTGTTAAAACACAGAGTGTTGGCGCCCACTCCCAGAGTTTCTGATTCAGTAAGTCTGGAGTGGGGTCCAAGATTTTGAACTATTAGCAAATGCCCAGGTGATACTGGTCCTGCTGGTCCCAAGCTCACACTTTAAGAACCACTCACTTACGTTATCCAATGCCTTAAAAATTACATTCATGTCAATTTTCCCACCTCGAGATTTTTATCAACTTTTTATATGTCTTTTGTGCATGTTCTAACATCAGACGTGTTGACAGAAACAGTGCAACTGACACTTTTTTCTCCTGTAGATTCTGCCGTGCTTTCTTCTCCGTATTAGAGCTCTGCAGTTAGACCTTTCTAGAGATCAAAATGTTTCTTCTGTGGACTCGTTTGATGCTCCCGTTGGTTTCAGCAAGAGAGAGTATAGGGTTTATTAGTGCATATTCCTTAGCCTGGCATTCAAGGGCCTCCAAAATATGACTTTAAATCATGCCTACAGTTCACAGCCAGATTCTTTGCAGCTCCCCAAACACCCTCTGAACATTTCTCCCAAGTAGACTTCCACACTCTGTGGTTCCTGCCTTTCTGGCAGTTTCATTATATGAGTTTATATGGTTGCCTACTCTGCTTCAAGTCAGATTCTGTCTCTTGTAGTCAAGAGTCCCGACTGATAACCTATGTGAAGGATATGACTCATAATCCTTTAGTAACTCTTGTAAGAAAAGTGGCACCTCCGTTGTCCTGATGAGAATTTCTAACCCCTGTGTATATTAGACCATGCACTGTCCTTGAAGATACTGGGTATAATGGAAAATTATATATAACTCATTGTTATGAACCCAAGGCAGTAGAAAAATAAAAACAGAAGAACCCAACTCTTTCTCTTCAGGAGAAATTTTCACAGGAATCTTGGTGTGGGAGGCCAATCTTCTTAGTTTTACTTTTGATAGTTCAAAAAGGTAAAGCCCAGAAAGGTCAAATAGCTCAGTTCTCTCATTAAAAATAGCTAATGGAAGGGGAAAGGCATGTAAATAAATTAAAAATAAAATGGATGGGTACAGTGATAGAAGTATATACACAATACGCCAGTAGGGCACAAAGAAGGAGTGGGTATTTCTACCTAGAAACAAGAGAGAGAAAGGACTCGAAAATGACTTTAGGGAGGTGGCAACTGTTTTTTTGTTTTTGTTTTTTAATTTATTTATTTTTGGCTGTGTTGGGTCTTTGTTTCTGTGCGAGGGCTTTCTCTAGTTGCAGCGAGCGGGGGCCACTCTTCATCGCGGTGCGCGGGCCTCTCACTATCGCGGCCTCTCTTGTTGGGAGCACAGGCTCCAGACGCGCAGGCTCAGTAGTTGTGGTGCACGGGCCTAGTTGCTCTGTGGCGTGTGGGATCTTCCCAGACCAGGGCTCGAACCCGTGTCCCCTGCATTGGCAGGCAGATTCTCAACCACTGCGCCACCAGGGAAGGCCAGGTGGCAACTCTTGAACCCAATTCCTTGGGACAAAGACTGCCTTACAATGTCAGCTCTTTCTAGTCTTTTACTCATTCGCATAAAAATCATACATCCTTAGGTCAACAAGTATTTATAAGATACCTATATATATGAGGTGCAAGTTAAATAAGGTAAGGATTCTTTTCTCAAGAAGCTCACAGAATGACACAAAAGAACCCCTCAACTTTTAAAGTACAACATGGTTAGAAGATAAAATGATATGCTGCCTAGGATATTTTTCCAAAAAAAAAAAAAGTGGGGAACAGGATGTGGGTGGAGGAATAGATGAAACAAGGCTTGCCATGGGATAGAAATGGTTGAAATTAGGTATGATTGCTTTGCAACGTGATGACTTGGCTAGGCTGAGCTACATTTCCCAGAATTCTATTCCCTCTCTGTTTCTGGTTAGGGTGGGCGATAAGAGACATTCTTGTTTGGAATTTGGGGGCTGCAAGTAAAGCTGCAGCCATTTTTATAACCATGCATATTGTCTTTATCTGTTGGTTCACCACGTTGGCATGAGACAGCGGACAGGCCTGAAACTGCTGCATCTACTTCTGGAACTTCCTTCAGCCTCTCCAACTCCACAGCAAGGTGCGTGTGCCTAGCTCTGTGATGAAGGGCCATGACTTCTGTAGGACAACCACAAACCAGGGTCTAAGGCAAGATGAGTTTCAGTCTGTCCTCGAAGTTGCCAACTCCAGCATGTTCTTCTTGTCTCCCACTTTATACTCGTCTTCCCCTCCTGACTGCCTGCCCTGTGCACTTCAAATTCCAGCAATCGATTCAAGGGCAACAGCCTTACAGCGACTGTTAAACCAAGTTCCACAAAGGCACAATTGTATATGTACAAGCATACACACATATATGTATATTTAGACACACACACACATATTCACACATGTCCTAGTAGTTCCACTTAACTTTTTGAACACTGACTGATACAGTGGGTGATGGGTACATTGTACTCTTTATATTATTTTCAATTTTTTGGATATGTTTGAAATGTTTTCCATTAGTACTTTATCTTAAATTCACTATGGAAGAGTTTGGCAATAGAGTCTGTATAAGATGCTACGGAATCACCTGAGGGGGGCCATCTCCAGCAATATGAGGGAGGAGCAGAAGTTTCCTCCTCATAGCCAATCTCTCCCTTTGCTTCCCCAGTTCCCTTTTGTGATCCTTCCTCCTAAATGCAGGTCAGTTTAATCCTTTTAATCCTTCTTCCTAAGCATCCGCCCCCAAATTTCAACCAGGCTATGGCATAATTCTTAATTCTCTATAAATATATCTGTCCTGTTTCTGGATTTCCAAACTCTTGTTTCCACCTACATGTTAGATGTCTCCTTATTCATGGACAACCAACATCTAAACAGTAACATTACTTTTCAAAACTAAAAGCTAATCCTTCCAACTTCCAATTTCTCTTGGTCATTCATTCCTCGTCCCTGAGCACAAAATCCAGGGTTATCTTTGACACCACCTCTCTTCCACCCAATCTTTGGCCCTATCCTGTCAATTTACTTCCACAGATGTGCATTCTAGGGCATCACAAAAGTTTCTCTTCTCTTTATTATCTTATCCATCTGGTCATTCTTGTATTCATTCCATAATGGTTTTCCAAGCATCTATTAATATAGAAAATCTTGAGATGGATTGAAGGAAGAAATACGTCCTTATCCTTTATCATTGCTTAAAAGCTTACAGCCTCCCCCATTACTTACAGAATAAAACCCATGCTGTTAGTCTTTAAGGTCATCTAAAATCTGGCCCTGTCTGTGGGAGATGTGACTGCTGCTGGGGTGATGAAACTTTCAAAGAGGCTTTGGGGAAGGACTGTTTCCAGAGCAAGAGCCTCCTTAGAAGTCAGAAGTCAGGCGAGGAGAATCTCTGTTTTCCCGCACCTTTCTTTCTTTTTTTTAAAAAATAAATTTATTTATTTATTTATTTTTATTTTTGGCTGTGTTGGGTCTTCATTGCTGCACACGAGCTGTCTCTAGTTGCGGCAAGTGGGGGGTTCGTTGCAGTGCATGGGCTTCTCATTGCAGTGGCTTCTCTTGTTGCAGAGCATGGGCTGTAGGTGCGCAGGCTTCAGTAGTTGTGGCACGCGGGCTTCAGTAGTTGCGGCTCATGGTCTTAGTTGCTCCACGGCATGTGGAATCTTCCTGGCCCAGGGCTCGAACCCATGTCCCCTGCATTGGCAGGCGGGTTCTTAACCACTGCGCCACCAAGGAAGCCCCTTCCAGCGCCATTCTGCATCTGGCTGGGAGTTAAGAGAACACAGCTTTTAATTTCTTCCTATGTTAAAAAAACAAAACAAAACAAACAAAAACCTGTGATTATACAAATGATATATGTTCTTTTTTTTTTTCTAATTTTAAAACTACAAAGAAGCAAAAAGAATAAAATAACAATGACCTCTAATACCACCACCCAGGAACACCTAACCACTTTTCATATTTTGGTGTGCCTTCTTAAAGAATATTTTAGTTTTAATTTATTAACTTTGGATAACACTGTACATACTGTTTTCTAATCTTCATATTTCATTTAACAATATATTGTGAGCAACCTTCCATGTCAATAAATAAATTTCTGCATCTATCATTTTTGAAGGCAGCGTGCTATTCTCTTGTATGGATATAACAATTTATGTACACACTTCCCTTTTTTGGGATGTTTAGGTTATTTCTAATCTTTCTCTACAACAAAAAACTTTGCAATAAATATCCTTATAGATGTATCTTTTTCTGCATCCTCATTGTTCCCTTAGAACAAACTCCCAAAAGTAAAATTCCTGAGTCAAAGGGAGTGTATATTTTTAAGGGTTTTGATATAAGACCATATATTTTTCTGAGGATCATTTGGAAAACGTGTTTAGGATTTCAGCAACATGCCAATGGTATAAGGAGTCTAAATGTGTCAGAACTACACTTAAAGTTGCCCTTAATCACCCACCTTCTGAGGATATTAGAACTCTGGGGTGCTAGTAGGTTAATTACTTCTTTAGTACAGTATATATTAACCTGATAGTTTGAAAGACAACAGTTTAATTTGTATGTAGAGAATGTACATTATAAGAATTTTATTCATCATTTTATAGTGTTATTTAATTTGCTCCAGGGTTTGTTTCTTTGGATAGACATTTGGGTTGCTACTGTTATTTTTCAATATAGACATTTTCTGTTTTAGCACAAGACAGTAATGAGTTTGTTAATGAGATGGCATAACAGAAAACTTCCACTCTACCCTTCTATAACAACAGAACTCAGTCACCCAACTAAGAGCTATGCTTCCCACTTTTCTTGCAGCTAGGTGTGGCCATGTGACAAGTTTCTGGCCAATGATAAGTAAGCTGAAGGGATGTACGCCCTCCCCTCTACCCTTCTCAACTTCCCACTGGTTGGAATGCAGATATGGCAGTAGCTGCTGCAGGAGCAGTCATATTAGACCACTAGATGGAAACTTCACGTTGAGGCTGGCGGAGCAACTAGATAGAAAAACCTAGTCCCTTGCACCATGAAACTGCCAAGTCTGCCGTAGTCTACTTAAGCTTGACTATTCTGTGAGAAAGAAAGAAAGCAACTTCTATCTTATTTAAGACTGTTATTTTGACCTTTGTTTCAGGAGCTAACACAGAGGGAAGATTTGGGGAGCTTGGCCATTTATTTTCACTGGCCACTAAAAATAGTCCCAGTGGCAGATTAAAATTGTAACAGAGACTTTTTTAGGTTAAAGGACAAAGAATATGTTGACAGTCAAGTAAATCGAAGCCAAGATATGTTACCATAGAAATATGTGCAAACTCTTTCAACATCTAATGAGCTTTTTCTTTGAGTCAAAAATCCAGTTATGTAAAAGGAATGATTTGGCTTATTGTCTTTTTGGCTTGCTTCCACACTATATAAAAAGTTAGACTCAATGACTTTGCTTTAATTCTATTTTTATTTAATCTTTGTGATTATATAGATTTCTTCCTTGATGTTCAGGGATTTTATAAAGATGAAAAAAAAAGGTGAATAAAGCTTCAAATTATAAAAATTAACTCCATGTAAATTGCATATAAATATATGCAAACACCACTGTTTTATAAATTATAACTGTACTTACATATTACCTTTCTAAAATGATCTAGATACCACTAACTAAACAATAAAATTTACATTACCTAGTAAATACATGAAGCTGATTATTTCTATATCCACCTTAGAGGTAAGGAACATGAGAAGAAAGAAGCAATTATGTCACAGACGGGTTTCGTGAAGACCCAAGAGACTTACTGTAAGTCTTATACTGTGTATGCGTGTGTGTGTGTGTGTGTATCCATATACACATCTCCAGTATCCATTTCTTTCTAATGAGTAGCACCCAGATTTCCTCTTGTGGAAAAGCTCACTGAGCAGTGACCATCCTATAAATCCAGATGCATACCTCCATGGAAGTTGAGAAGACCAGATCCTTCCCGGCCCCTCCACTCACCCCAGCCAAGGGGCAGGCACATGAAGAATCAGCCGGGCAGTTGCTTTCCCATGGGCTTTTGAAACTTGAGTGACACAAGGAAACAGCAATGGCTCTGACCACAGGAAGTTTTCCAGAGTGCCCAGCCTGTTTCCAAGCCCTGCTCTGCAATACCACATCAGTTCTGAGCACACCATCAGCACCACCAAACCCTTTGCTCCAATAAATATGCTTTAGCTTCACTTGGCCAGGTCAGTTTTTGTTGGCAGCAGCCAAAGGACTCTCACTGCCACAAAATCTCCTACCACCATATGACCTAACCTCTCTTTCCCTAGTGAATAATCTTTGTTTAAAACCTAAATGGACAAAGCAAATATAAAATCATGTTTCAAAGTTTTACAAGGTATAAACATAGTTTTTTGTTGGCTACAACTTGAGAATTCAGCATATGGCTTTTAGTGTTCTCCCTTTTCATTCTAAGATGTAAATTTTTTCTATCTGAAAATTTAACCATACACTTCAAAACTTAGGTAATTTTTTAATATCCTTGAATTATTCCTTTTTTTATATACTAATTTACATCTTGTGAATTAATCTGTTCCTTAAAAATAATTAGTAAATACCATGATACAGCTTCTGTCTCATATTTTATCTTTTCCACACGGAGAACCATAAACTAAGTTGGTAGCCAACTTAGTTGTTAAAACCAGTAGCTCATCACTCCTAATGGACACAATTATTTGCCTCTGATTTGCACAACTTTCTATTTTAAGCATCAGCCAAGCAGAAAAGACCGGTTGCTAAGCAACAGCTTTCCTCTCAAGGACCAGAAATAGAATATATAGAAGGCTAATTTATAAAGTATTGTATACATATGTAATATATAAAATTAAAGAGAAACCCAGCCCCACAGTCTGGCTGTTCACCCAGAATGTTTGTCATGAATATTGAATTCATAATGACAGTGTGTGAATTCTGAATACATTTGATCCATGAATTCTAAAGTAACTATATCATCTTGTATCTTCCTCATTACTGAAAAACCAGCAAGTAATATAGAAACCAGAGTTTTGAAGCAGATTTCCTTAGAAGAACTATTGGTGGAATGTACACTTAGGTTTTGTTGAACCAAGTCATTGCTAATGTAGCATTCACGTTTCTGTTGCAGTACTGCTCTCTTGGTTAAAACTACACATTTGATGCCCTGGGAGGACATATCCCAAGCGGTTAGTAGTGACCACCATGGGGAAATGACCGTTTGCTTTTTCCTCTGTATTCTTTACAATGAAAATTAAAATTGCTAGTAGTTGCTGGATGTTTATGAGGTGCTGGACCCTGTTCTAAGCTCACGTGTGTTTAGTCACATTAGCAATTCTCCATTTGGCAGATAAGGAAAGAATCTCAGAGAAGTTGTGTAACTTGCTCAAAGTTATGCATATAGAGAGCAACAGAGAGCTGGGATTTGAACCCAAGCATTGAAGCTCCAGGTCTTCACTACTTCACTAGTTTTCCTTTTATAAGTGTGTTTATAAATATACAAAGAAATAATCCCAGAACCAAATATGCGTTATTATATATTGGGGAGCAGTGTGAAGTGTGAGGAATCTTAGATTTCTAGAAAAATGTAGATTGTATCCACTTCCTTATTTCCTTAGTCTCTGCGCTTAAGTTTCTTCTCCACCATTCTGCTGAAACTGCTTTCAGGAAAGTCTCCAATGAATTACAATTTGCCAAATTTCCTTTCTCAAGGAATATGATATTTGACACTATTGTCTACTTCCTCCTGGACCTTCTCCTTTTTAGCTTCCATGATGTTGCCATTGAAAAGTTTTCTGCTGCTCCTCCCTTTTCTTCATCTGTTCCTTAAATATTGATATCCAATATTCCATACTTACTCCTTTTTCCTTTTAGTACTATAAGAAATTATGAACATGCAATATGAACCAAATCATGCATGCCCATAGCAGACATTGCTATTTGATTTTGGCAGTTTTCTCTGATCCCCGATGCTATCTTAGAATTCTCAAAAATGCTTCAGGCAACAATCAAGTGATCAGAGTTTGCAGGTGAGAAGAAACTTTTTCCCACTCCTGATTTACATACCCATCTTGGAAGAGCTCATCTGTAATCATGACTTTCAATTCCAAAAATCCTGGGGCTTATTCATTAGTGTTTTCAGAACCTTGCATAGTGCCTGCAGAGCATGGTTTAGGTTGGATAAATATTTGAAGCACAGATGTTAAAATGTTTGATGAACTAACAATATCTAAGTATGTCCTGACATGTCTTGGGTGCTTGAATATAATTAAAATTGAAATGTAGTGGTCCTAGAGTATATACAACATAGTTACAATATTACAATGAGGTATGTACATTTTGAGAAATTTTACTTCTGAACAAAACTTACTTTTTATACAAGACTTTATAATTATTTTCAAATAAGTAAACTTAACATCTGCTCAATAATAAGAAACACCCAAGGGAACTGTGGAAGTTTCATTTGGGGTTTGAGGAGTTGGTAGCAAGCTAATCCAGTGGGATATTTTCCTCAAAGTTATAAAATGCAATTCAACGGCCAGTGAGAATAAAATGCACTTTCTGTTTATTCCTAGCCAAGGTTAAAGTAGTAGCATATAATTCTGCACTGTACTTTGTAACCTTTTGAAAGAATTATACATCCTCAATAATCAGGGTTGCAGCCTGATATTTTTTCCGAAAATTAATAAGGTAAATAAATCTCTAAAATGTTTACTACAAAGATGCTTCCAATAAAACATGTTTATAGAAGTAGAATAAAGTGTTGTAAACTTTGAGTCTGATTTTTCTCCTTCCTCATTGTTTCATGTTTAGATTGATCTATAAAGGAGAATTATTATACAACAGGGCAGTATTTTCAACTGAGGTAATATTGCCTAAAATTTATTTATTTATATACCACTTTTACCATTTTTTCTGTATTCTTATAAAAGCACAACAGTACCTAGCATATAGTGCTAAATAAATGTTAGCAGTTATAATTGTATATTATCAAAGATGCTTGGCTTATGTTGAGGATGAGAAGTGTACATTTTTCAAGGCACATTCAATTTCAGGGTGTAACCAGAAAACAGCAGCACAGAGGTGGTGTACAGCCCAGGACAGGAGGGCCAGCTTGTTTATAATGTATCAATTTTCTCATGCAGGTATTGGCAAACTTTTTCTGTACCAGGCCCTTTGGTAAATATTTGGGGCTTTTTGGCCATATGGTTTTTGTTGCAACTACTCAACTTTGCTGTTGCAGTGCAAAAGCAACCACAGATAATACATAAATGAATGGATGTAACCGTGTGCCAGTAAAATTTAAAAAAAAAGTGGTGGTGGGCTTCCCTGGTGGCGCAGTGGTTGAGAATCTGCCTGCCAATGCAGGGGACACGGGTTCGATCCTGGTCTGGGAAGATCCCACATGCCGCGGAACGACTAGGTCCGTGCGCCACAATTGCTGAGCCTGCGCGTCTGGAGCCTGTGCTCCACAACAAGAGGCCGCGATAGTGAGAGGCCCGCGCACCGCGATGAAGAGCGGCCCCCACTTGCCGCAACTAGAGAAAGCCCTCGCACAGAAACGAAGACCCAACACAGCCATAAATAAATAAATAAAATTAAAAAAAAAAAAAGAATTTGGAGATTTGTAACACAAAATTAAAAAAAAAAAAAAAAAAGTGGTGTCCTGGATTTGTCCCAGGGATCATAGTTTGTAGACCCCCTACGCCAGTGGTGTGGTTTTCACGCTCAATTAGTTTTCTTAACTCTGCAAATTCTTTTTTCATTGTTTCATCCTCTGTGAGTGTGTGCGTGTGTGTGTTTGTGTGTGTGTGTGTGTTTGCCATTGCTATGTGTTTCATTTTTATCTCGCTCATCTTTAATGTGGACTGAACTTCAATTTGCTCTGATGCAGGTAAATTCTTCTGGACACTTTCCATCTTATCTGAGATTTGTTTCTCTTCCATTCAGTATGGTTTATAGGCTGCATATTGAGATGGGAGCTACATGCAGCCTTTATTGGAAGACCTGAGCTCTGTGCTTTGATCTGAGATTATGTTAAATATTCTATAACAAAGAGCAATCAAACTAGTTGGGAGTGTATTTTATTTTTGGACAGATTCTCTCAGGCTTTTGTTCATTTTTCCATTCTTCACGAAGCCCTGGAAAATGGTAAAGTCTGGAGTATTAACTCCTCCTGACATTGCCAAGGCACTCCTCTATTTCACTTATCTCCAATTTTTTTTGGGGGGGGGGGCGGTGTTAGCAATAATTTTCTATATTTGTTTGACTCAAAATGTTAATTCAATATTGTTTCTGGTAAGTGGGAATAGGATTAATAGATATTCTCAATCCCTTTTATTTATTTCTTGTTTTTTTAGATGCCTCTTTTCAAAGTTTATGGCATTAAGCTTAGACTCTTTCCTTGAATGGTAACTGAGGACTTTTTTTTCTTCATGCTATTCACATTGCTTGTTTGCTTATTTTGTCTGTTTGTGAGCAGAATAGTATGGTGGTTAAAGATACAAGCTCTGGGTTTAGACTGCTTGGGATCATATCTGAGGCCTACCAATTACTAGTTAAAACCTGTGCTTCAGTTTCTACATCTGTAAAATGGGATAATAATAGTATTTTTTCATAAATGCATTATACTATTGAATGAGATATTATATATAAAGTTCTAAGAATAATGCCTGGCACATATTAAGTACTATTCAAATTGTAAATATTATTGACATATGTTTTTGATTTTTCTTTTCTCAGATATTGGTATAGGTGATTTTGCTGTTTGGTTCATTCTGCCATATTGACCTTCAGCTATACTATTTTTGAAGCTCTATAGTCATTCTTTATTAGAAATTAAACCTAAAAACTTACAACAAACTGTGTTATAATCACTTATGGACAGTAGAAGAAGAAAGAAAAGGGGGCATTTAATATGCTTAATAAATAAGTAAATATGAAAGAGTTAGCCTTGCAGCTCTGTTTACAAATGAAATTGATTCATTTTCAGCTTCATGTAGACTTGATTTATTCTGCCAGCCTGGCTCATATATGACTCGACTCACTTCAGAGCATACACTTTCTACTTTGTTTTGTCTGTTTGTCTCAAACCAAGGCTCTTCCAAATCCCCTTTCCTGACCTTATCTTTTGGCCACAAATGCCTTTTCTCACCTCCTGCCACCTGGAATGATGTTGGTTCCACTCTTTCCATTATTTCCCCTGTAAAGGAAGCTTTTGTACTCCTGGCTCTAAATGGTAGAGACATTGGTTATTGCTTGCTTATGTTTTCACCCAGAGTTTTAGGTACAGACTTTGTCCTTCATTTAATTTGAATGTGGGATTTAGGGTGAAAGGATTCTATCTAAATCCAAGACACTGGCTCTTTAGAAATCTCTTAACTTATAAAGATTAATGGAACTTTTTCAACTGGTTGCACTGGGACTCAGGATTTATAGATAGGCCTAGTTTTGTATAGATTCTTTACAATTCCTACCATCATGTCCTCTTACAGTATGGGTTTTTTAAATCTTGGAATTATATTGTAGCAAAATGGAAATAAACAATTATGTTCAATAAAAGCAGCATCACTGGATGGGATGCACAGTTAAATTAATTTTTTGATAAAATGAAGATCAGCTAGAAACCCATTTTATCTCTGTCTTTCTCTCCAACCTTAATACTGAACATGCGAAGGTTAGCTTGACTTGGCACTGACCCTAGGACTTAATCTGAAAATCAAAGTATACCTTTGATAATAGTTTGTTTTTGTTTTCTTCTAAAAATAGATGTTTTTCCATGAAAGAAAATTTGTTTCTTGAGTTCTGATTAATTGAGGGTTTGATATTTTTCTCTTAGCTCTTGTTTATATGCTACCATAGAACGAGGTGTGACCATAATATTTGGTCAGTCTGAGTTACTGTGGCTCATGATGTCAGTTACGTAAGTCCAGGTCTAATATTTCCAAGTTTCTGTGTAGCCAGTCTACATGAGAACCACATGATGAACCAGATCTTTTAGTCATGTCTAGTTCTACCATATTCATATGAATATGACAAAAAAGGAAAGAATGGTAGCATACTTCTTCAAACCAATTAGGCAACATTTCAAGTATTCAGTTTAATTCTGAAAATAATGTAACAAACCCCTGGGTTACTGCTGTCCAGATTTATCATAGGATTTGAGGACTTCTAAATCCTCAAAAAAGTAAGTGTAAAAGGTGAAGGTGGGCTTCCCTGGTGGCACAGTGGTTGAGAATCTGCCTGCTAATGCAGGGGACACGGGTTCGAGCCCTGGTTTGGGAAGATCCCACATGCCATGGAGCAACTGGGCCCGTGAGCCACAATTACTGAGCCTGCGCGTCTGGAGCCTGTGCTCCGCAACAAGAGAGGCCGCGATAGTGAGAGGCCCGCGCACGGCGATGAAGAGTGGCCCCCGCTTGCCACAACTAGAGAAAGCCCTCGCACAGAAATGAAGACCCAACACAGCCAAAAATAAATTAATTAATTAATAAAAAAAAAGATGCAAAAATAACCAGGAAGATTCTTAAAAAAAAAAAAAAAAAAAAGGTGAAGGTATCTCTCTCCCCTTCATACTCTTCCTTTCCCTCTCTCCTTAGAGGTCATTGTACTGAAGATGGCATATGCATCCCTTATTTACTGCTGTGTAAAACAATTACCCCTAAGACTTAGTGATGTAAAACAACAACCCCTTATTATTGCTCATGAGTCTGCAGGTCAGCTGAATAGTTCTACTGATATGAGGTAGGCTGGGCTGATCCAACCTAGGATTGCTCATATGTCTATGGTCAATTGGCAGGTCAACTGGGTTCTGGCTTGTCTTACTACAGCCTTACTCATCTGTCTAGTGGTTAGCTGATTGTAGGCTGGGGTGATGGGGTTGACTGGGCCATGTGGTTTTCATCACTCAGCAGGCTAGCCCAGGCTTGTTCACTAGACACTAGCAGGGTTCTGAGAGGGAGAGTAGAATGGAAGTGTGTTCGGCCTCTGGCAAAACATTGCTTTCAGTGCATTCTGCGGGTGAAAATGAGAGTCACAAAGACATGAGATTCAAGGGGTGGGCAAATAGACTTCACTTCTTGGTGGAGGGAGTGGTAAAGTCACATTGTAAAAGAGTGTATTTCTAGGAGGGGTGGGAAATTATGGCCATTTTTGTGATCCACTGCAAATCATATGTATTTTTTCTATGTATTTAAATGTGTTTATACTTATAAATACTATTTCCTATTGTTATAAAAATTAGCATAATTAATATCCTATTCAATGTATGGCTTAACACATTTTTTAAAAAAATTCATAATTATTATATGTTTTTGAAATTTACTATATCGATGAATTTAATGCATCACAACTTATCTATACCTTCTCTTGTGGATGGACACAAATTATTTCCCATTATTCTTTGTAATCACAAGCAAAGCTGCAATGAACACGCTTGTACACAATTTAGTGTGCATATATGAGAGTTTCTCTAGGTTCATTTCTGGAAAATGGATGGATTGGGTTGTATGATACATACATTTTCAATTTTATTAGATATTGTCAAACTCTTGTCCAAAGTAGTTAGACCTGTTTACACACCCCATCAGGGAGTAGGACAGTTTCATTTCTCCTACATTCTTATGGATTACACTTTGTGTTGTCAGACTTATTTTTATATTTTGTGGAGCCAGTTGGAGAACATCATCATTTAAATCGCATATTCATTTAGCAAGGTTAAACATATTTCATACGTCTACTGGCCAGATAAATTTCCTCTTCTGTGAATTAATTGTCTGCTCATATATTCCAACATTTAAATTTTATTTTAAACATTAAAAGTGTTTCCATTGAGTTATTTGTCTTTTTTTATTATTTACAGTTAAAATGCATATAAATACTGGAAACCAGTCCTTTTTCAATTATACGTATCATCTTTTAGATTGTGGCATTTATTTTAACTTGGTTTATTGTGTCTTCTATTATACAGATGCTTTTAAATAGTAGTATAGTCAAATATTTCAATATTTTCATGGTTTATGGTGTTTTTAATCTTGTTTATAAAAACTTTTCCTACCAGGATGTCATAAGTATATTTTTCTGTATTTTCTTTTAAGGTTTAAAAGTTTTTCTTTTTGTTTAGTTTCTTAATCCCTCTGGAATCTACTTTATGCATGATGTAAAATAGGGATCTAATTTTATCTTTTTCCAAATAGAAAACCAATTGTCCTGGCACAAGTTATTAAATACACAGTCTTTTCTTTCTCAATTATTTGTGATGCTCATGTGTCATATCTCAAGTTCCTATGTAGACATAGATTTATTTCTGGGCCCTTTATTCTTTTAGATTGGTCTTATTTTTCCATCTCTGTACCACTGATATGCCCTTTGAATGACTGCAGCTTTACAATAAGTTTCATATTTGGTAGGGGTAATATCCTTTCTCATTCTCCTTCAAAACTGTTTGGCTCTTCATGGCCCTTTGCTCTTTCATATTAAATTTAAGAGCAGCTTATCAAGTTAAAGGTGGAAAATTCCATGCAACAAGAAAAAACAGAACAAGGTAAGGGGGATTGAGAGTGCAGGGGGAAATTTATACTGTTAATTAGGGTGATGAAGATAGGCCTCACTGAGAAAGAAGTAGAATTTGAGGGAAGACATATAGGAGGTAAAGAATTTAGCCAGTTTTCTGGGGGAAGAGTCTTGCAGGCAGAAGGAACAGTCATTGCTAAGGTTCTGAGCCAAATATGTCTGAGAAAGAGGAAGGAGGCCAGTGAGACTGAAGCAGAGTGAACAAGGGGGAAAGTAGTAGAGTTAAGGTCAGAGTGCTTATGGGGACCAGTGAACCACTGTAAAGATATTGGCTTTTGTTTTGTGTGTGATGGGAAGTCACTGAAGGGTTTTGAGTAGAGTTGTGACATAGTCTGACTTAAATTTTAAAAGAATCACTCTGGCTCCTGTATTGAGAATAGAATGCAGGGAGTAAGTACAAGAGTAGGAGACCAGCCTGCTTAAAGATGGTGAAGGAGTAAGACGTGGAGATCATCTTCCTCCCCACAAATACATCAGAAATACATCTACATGTGGAACAACTCCTACGGAAAACCGCCTGAACGCTGGCAGAAGACCTCAGACTTTCCCAAAGGCAAGAAACTCCCCACGTACCTGGGTAGGGCAAAAGAAAAAACAGAGACAAAAGAATAGGGATGGGGGGGCTTCCCTGGTGGTACAGTGGTTGAGGGTCTGCCTGCTGGTGTGGGGGGCACGGGTTCAAGCCCTGGTCTGGGAGGATCCCACATGCCGCGGAGCAACTGGGCCCATGAGCCAAAATTACTGAGCCTGCGCGTCTCGAACCTGTGCTCTGCAACAAGAGAGGCCGTGATAGTGAGAGGCCCGCGCACCACGATGAAGAGTGGCCCCCGCTTGCCACAACTAGAGAAAGCCCTCGCACAGAAATGAAGACCCAACACAGCCATAAAAAAAACAATAATGAGAAAAAATAAATAAATAAATTTAAAAAAAAAAAAAAAGAATAGGGATGGGACCTGCACCTCTGGGAAGGAGCTGTGAAGGAGGAAAAGTTTCCACACACCAGGAAGCCCCTTCGCGGGCAGAGACTGTGGGTGGCGGGGGGAGAAACTTCAGAGCCACGGAGGAGAGCACAGCAACAGGGGTGCGGAGGGCAAAGCGGAGAGATTCCTGCAGAGGATCGGTACCGACCAGCACTCACCAGCCCGAGAGGCTTGTCTGCTCACCCGCCGGGACCGGCAGAGGCTGGAGGCTGAGGCTTGGGCTTCGGAGGTCGGATCACAGGGAGCGGACTGGGGTTGGCGGTGTGAACACAGCCTGAAGGGGCTAGTGCACCACAGCTAGCCGGGAGGGAGTCCGGGAAAAGGTCTGGAGCTGCCGAAGAGGCAAGAGACTTTTTCTTGCCTCTTTGTTTCCTGGTGCGTGAGGAGAGGGGATTCAGAGCGCTGCTTAAAGGAGCTCCAGAGATGGGCGCGAGCCGCGGCTATCAGTGCAGACCCCAGAGACGGGCATGAGACACTAAGGCTGCTGCTGCCACCACCAAGAAGCCTATGTGCAAGCACAGGTCACTATCCACACCGTCCCTCCCAGGAGCCTGTGCAGCACACCACTGCCAGGACAATTTCCCCAGGAGAGCACAGGGCGCGCCTCAGGCTGTTGCAACGTCATGCTGGCCTCTGCTGCCGCAGGCTCGCCCCGCACTCTGTACCCCTCCCTCCCCACGGCCTGAGTGAGCCAGAGCCCCCTAATCAGCTACTCCTTTAACCCCGTCCTGTCTGGGCGGGAACAGACACCCTCAGGCGACCTACACGCAGAGGCGGATCCAAATCCAAAGCTGAACCCCGGGAGCTGTACGAACAAAGAAGAGAAAGGGAAATTTCTCCCAGCAGCCTCAGGACTAAATCTCCACAGTCAACCTGATGTACGCTGCATCTCTGGAATACCTGAATAGACAACAAATCATCCCAAAATTGAGGCGGTGGACTTTGGGAGCAACTGTAGACTTGGGGTTTGCTTTCGGCATCTAATTTGTTTCTGGTTTTATGTTTATCCTAGTTTAGTATTTAGAGTTTATTATCATTGGTAGATTTGTTTGTTGATTTGGTTGCTCTCTTCCTCCTTTTAAAAAAATATATAGATATATATATATTTTCCCTTTTTCTCTTTTTGTCAGTGTGTACGTGTATGCTTCTTTGTGTGATTTTTGTCCGTATAGCTTTGCTTTTAACATTTGTCCTAGGGTTCTGTCTGTCCGTTTTTTTTTTTTTTTTTTTTAGTATAGTTTATAGTGCTTGTTATCATTGGTGGATTTGTTTTTTGGTTTGGTTGCTCTCTTCTTTCTTTCTTTCTTTCTTTTTTTTTAAATTACTTTAAAAATTTTTTATTTTTTATAATTATTTTTTATTTTAAAAACTTTTATTTTATTTTATTTTTTTCTTTCTTTCTTTCTTTCTTTTTTCTCCCTTTTCTTCTGAGCCGTGTGGCTAACATGGTATTGGTGCTCTGGCCGGGTGTCAGGCCTATGGCTCTGAGGTGGGAGAGCTAAATTCAGGACATTGGTCTGCCAGAGACCTCCCAGCTCCACATAATATTAAGGGGCGAAAGCTCTCCCAGAGATCTCCCTCTCAACGCTAAGACCCAGCTCCACTCAATGGCCAGCAAGCTACAGTGCTGGACACCCAGTGCCAAACAACTAGCAAGACAGGAACACAACCCCACCCATTAGCAGAGAGGTTGCCTAAAGTCATAAAAAGGTCAGAGACACCCCAAAACACACCACTGGACGTGGTCCTGCCCAACAGAAAGACAAGATCCAGGCTCATCCAGAAGAACACAGGCACTAGTCCCCTCCACCAGGAAGCCTACACAACCCACTGAACCAACCTTACCCCTGGAGACAGACACCAAAAACAGTGGGAACTATGAATGTGCAGCCTGCGAAAAGGAGACCCCAAACACAGTAAGTTAAGCAAAATGCGAAGACAGAGAAACACACAGCAGATGAAGGAGCAAGGTAAAAACCCACCAGACCAAACAAATGAAGAGGAAATAGGCAGTCTACCTGAAAAAGAATTCAGAGTAATGATAGTAAAGATGATCAAAATCTTGGAAACAGAATGGAGAAAATACAAATGTTAAACGTTTAACAAGGACCTAGAAGAACTAAAGAGCAAACAAACAATGATGAACAACACAATAAATTAAATTAAAAACTCTTTACAAGGAATCAATAGCAGAATAACTGAGGCAGAAGAACAGATAAGTGACCTGGAAGATAAAATAGTGGAAATAACTACTGCAGAGCAAAATAAAGAAAAAAGAATGAAAAGAATTGAACACAGTCTAAGAGACCTCTGGGACAACATTAAATGCACCAACATTCGAATTATAGGGGTCCCAGAAGAAGAAGAGAAAAAGAAAGGGCCTGAGAAAATATTTGAAGAGATTATAGTTGAAAACTTCCCTAATACGGGAAAGGAAATAGTGAATCAAGTCCAGGAAGCACAGAGAGTCCCATACAGGATAAATCCAAGGAGAAACATGCCAAGACACATATTAATCAAACTATCAGAAATTAAATATAAAGAAAATATTAAAAGCAGCAAGAGAAAAACAACAAATAACATACAAGGGAATCCCCATAAGGTTAACAGCTGATCTTTCAGCAGAAAGTCTGAAAGCCAGAAGGGAGTGGCAGGGCATATTTAAAGTGATGAAAGGGAAAAACCTACAACCAAGATTACTCTACCCAGCAAGGATCTCATTCAGATTTGACAGAGAAATTAAAAACTTTACAGAGAAGCAAAAGCTAAGAGAATTCAGCACCACCAAACCAGCTTTACAACAAATGCTAAAGGAACTTCTCTAGGCAGAAAACACAAGAGAAGGAAAAGACCTACAGTAACAAACCCAAAACAATTAAGAAAATGGTAATAGGAACATACATATCGATAATTACCTTAAATGTAAATGGATTAAATGTTCCAACCAAAAGACAGAGACTGGCTGAGTGGATACAAACACAAGACCCGTATATATGCAGTCTACAAGATACCCACTTCAGACCTAGGGACACATACAGACTGAAAGTGAGGGGCTGGAAAAAGACATTCCATGAAAATGGAAATCAAAAGAAAGCTGCAGTAGCAATTCTCATATCAGACAAAATAGACTTTAAAATAAAACTACTACAAGAGACAAAGAAGGACACTACATAATGATCAAGGGATCAATCCAAGAAGAAGATATAACAATTGTAAATATTTATGCACCCAACATAGGAGCACCTCAATACATAAGGCAAATGCTAACAGCCATAAAAGGGGAAATCAACAGTAACACAATCATAGTAGGGGACTTTAACATCCCACTTTCACCGATGGACAGATCATCCAAAATGAAAATAAATAAGGAAACACAAGCTTTAAATGATACATTAAACAAGATGGACCTAATTGATATTTATAGGACATTCCATCCAAAAACAATAGAATACACTTTCTTCTCAAGTGCTCATCAGAGGGAGGAACACTCTCAAACTCATTCTGTGAGGCCAGCATTTTCACAAAGAAAGAAAACTACAGGCCAGTATCACTGATGAACATAGATGCAAAAATCCTCAACAAAATAAAAGCAAACAGAATCCAACAGCACATTAAAAGGATCATATACCATGATCAAGTGGGGTTTATCCCAGGAATGCAAGGATTCTTCAGTATATGCAACAAGAGATTTTCAGTGATTTCTTGGTTCAGTGATCTCTTCAGTATATGCATTTCTTCCAAGTTGTCCATTTTATTGGCATATAGTTTCTTGCAGTAATCTCTCATGATCCTTTGTATTTCTGCAGTGTCAGGTTTTACTTCTCCTTTTTCATTTCTAATTCTATTGATTTGAGTCTTCTCCCTTTTTTTCTTAATGAGTCTGGCTAACGGTTTATCAATTTTGTTTAACTTCTCAAAGAACCAATCAATGTGATACATCATATTAACAAATTGAAGGAGAAAAACAATATGATCATCTCAATAGATGCAGCAAAAGCTTTCGACAAAATTCAACAGCCATTTAGGATAAAAGCCCTCCAGAAAGTAGGCATAGAGGGAACTTACCTCAACATAATAAAGGCCATATATGACAAACCCACAGCCAACATCATTCTCAATGGTGAAAAACTGAAACCATTTCCACTAAGATCAGGAACAAGACAAGGTTGTCCACTCTCACCACTATTATTCAACATAGTTTTGGAAGTTTTAGCCACAGCAATCAGAGAAGAAAAAGAAATAAAAGGAATCCTAATAGGAAAAGAAGAAGTAAAGCTGTCATTGTTTACAGATGACATGATACTATACATAGAGGATCCTAAAGATGCTACCAGAAAACTACTAGAGCTAATCAATGAATTTGGTAAAGTAGCAGGATTAAAAAGATTAAAAAAAAAAAAAAAAAAGAGTGGGAGACCAGTAATGGGGTTATTGCAGTAATCCCGGTGAGAGATGTTGTGGCTTGGACCCAGGTAGTAACAGTATAGGTATGAGAAATAGCTGGATTCTGGATCTATTTTACAGGTAGAGTCAACAGGATTTCTTGATGGATTGGGTGTTCGGGTGTAAAGACAGATAGGAGTCAAGGATGACTCCAAGGGTTTTGGCTTGAGCAACTGGAATAAAGAATTGCTATTAACTGGTTAGGGAAGACTGTGGGAGGAGCAATTTTAGGGGAAGATCAAAAATCGGTTTGGGGCATACTGAGTTTGAGATGCCTATTAGACGTCTAGGAGGAGATGAGTCTGGAGTTCAGGGGAGAGGTTCAGGGTGGGGATATAGATTTGGGACTCATTAGTATATGTCTGGTATTTAAAATGTGGAGACCAGATGAGAGCATCTAGGAAGTGAGTATAAAGACAAGTGATTCGAAGACTGAGCTCCTTGCTAAGTCAAAGAAACACATACTAGGGACCTTTTGGGGGAAATGGAAATGTTCTAAAACTGTATTGCAATGGTGTGGTCGCGTGACTTTGTAAATTTACTAAAAATCATTGAACCGTACACTTAAAACGTGAAGTTTATGGTATGTACCTTATGCCTCAGTTTAACAGCCTTATTCATATACATTTTAAAAAAGACGTCAAAGAGATGAGAAGGCACTAGTAAAGGCTATTTGAGGAGTGGCCAGTGTTAAGGGAAAAAAGCCAGGAAATTACGGGGTTCTGGCAAACAACTCAGTATGACTTTCTTTCTTTCTGTTTGTCCTTCCTTGTATCATTTCTCTACTGTATCTTTCACAGCTAAAGTTGGATAAAAGAAATGAAAAATGGTGTTACTTGCATTTGCTTGAATATATTCTTAATCCAGGTTCACGTCCCTGTTCTGCCAGCTTTTTTTTGGATCGAGTGAAAAACTTTCAAGTTTTGCCAGATGGAATTCTCCCAGACTAAAGGAACTGATAAATATTGGAGAATAGGGGTAATGAGAAGGGGAAAAGGTGACTTCACACAGAAGGATCTTTGCTTAGATGAGCTCCGCAGGTGTATGAACAACAGTGGAGAAAGGGGTCATCCGGATGGGAGTCCTGGAGCCCTGGGCATCCGCCATAGTGGTGGTGGCATCTTTGTAAATAGAGAAGCAAAGTCCACAACAGTTTAAAATGACATTAAACATATGTGGAAAATCCTGTGGCGATGGCTTTTCCTGCTTTTATATGAAGCCTAAGACATGTGGGTCATGCTTTGTGGCTTTGGGAACCGATAGAGTAAGAGACACTGGCAGATGCCTATCTTCTCATATAAGGGCTCCGGTAGCATTGTGCAAAGTAGTGTAGGGTTTAGTCATCGTCCCATGGAAGCCTTTGCTTTATTTAAAGGGTGTGGTGTGTTGCAAGATGCATGAAGTCACTTCTTAGAGGTGTACTTAACAAGGGAGGATTAAAGAGAAGCAAATACAGTTCTGCGGATCAGAAGAATAACTTGTGAGCAAGCACATATTTTAATTTTTTTCTCCATGCTCAGAAATTATGAAAAATTTTGTAAAAGTTTTTCAGAAATTATGTAAAAATCTGAGGCCCAAAGAGGGAAACTGAAAAATGAACTCAATATATTGAAATATAAAAATTAGGAGGGGAGGAAGTAACCTATCATAGGTGGCAAATTAAATCGGAACAAATTCATGCCAGCCTTTTATACCTTCTACTAGATAACGTGAATCAATATGTTTCTTGAGGATGAAAATAAATGAGCTAAAGATCTCGAGTGAAATACTTGCATTTTGATAGATTGGAGCTTGGAGCATTTCGCTTTCACTGCTCCATTAGCATGGGAGATAATATTTGTTTTAGCACTTCTCATCCAAGAAGCTCAAAGCTAATATAAGTGGATTATTTTGGTTAGAAAGAAACCGTTCCCCCCCCCCCAATAAACAACAGTTTATTAGATGTGGCTAATCCACAAATCACGGAAACCTTTTCAAATTAATTTGAACATGTTGCCATTTCATTTTTAACTGGTGAAGAGGACCTGCCATCCGGAAGGAGCAGGAAAGCTGGTCCATTGGCCTCTCAGGCAGGGTCTGCTAGGGCTGGGGGTGGGCAGAAAGGAGCTGGAGGGATTAAAATGCTCGTTTCTGATAGAATGGTGGTAGTCGAAGAGAGCTGGCCCCCTTTGAAGCGCGGTGATTGCACTCCTGTTTCTGCAGCCGTGGGAGAAGGAACAGAGTGGCCACCCAGAGATACGGCTGCTTTGTTTCCCGAGGGAACGGTGCTTCTAGTGGCACTTGACTCATAAGTGAATTTCTCTTCTATGCCAAGCCGTAGGGACAATAAGTAAACTGTCCTGTTGAGTGGGCGCCTCCTGACCACGGGTGAGTCGCCTGAGACGGTCAGTGGGATCAGGCAGCATGGGGTAGCCGGGGGGATGAAGGTAACCATTGGCTCACCCAGCCATTTAAAATGTTCCTTTGAGCATCATCTAGGTGCCAGGAGTGGTAGTATGGTAGTAGATGCTACAATATAATAATGAGCTAAGTAGATATGGCTCCGGCCTCCGTTAGTTTAGTCAACTAGTGTAGAATTAGAACCTGCGCTAAGTATACTGCAAAGGAAAGGCACAGGAGTCTGCGAGAGAGCACGATGGGGGTGTGGTGGGGCAGGAGCGGAGGTGGTAAGATGGTCAGGGGTATGAAAGGGAAGAGAAAGGGGGCAGAGAAATGGCCTTGCGGCCTTGCCCAGTTTTCCAGGAGGTGTGAGACCTGCCCTGAAGGAGCCGGAGGCCAAGAGGAAGGGCCACTTCTGAGAGTGGAAACTCACCTGGGTCAGCAGTGGAAGGAGAACGGGGGTGGGAGTGGGGTGATGGTGGCAGGGATGGGGGTGAAACAAGGTCTTCAGAACAAAGCTAAGGCACAAATGCATCGTGCACGGGGGAGGAGGGAGTGCTGCCGTCCGTGTGGCCTAGTGGATGTTAAAAAATGAAAAAAAAGCAGTTACCTGCTTATTTGTAGGCAAAAAGCCCTTAACACAATACAGCAGTCCTCCCTTGTCCACGGTTTTGCTTTCTGCACTTTCAGTTGCCCACGGTCAACTTCGGCCCCAAAATATTACGTGGAAAATTCCAGAAATAAACAATTCATAAGTTTTAAATTGCGCACTGTTGTGAGTAGTGCAATGAATTTTCTCACCGTTTGCTTCGTGCCACCCAGGATGTGGATCGTCCCTTTGTCCAGCGTATCCCACCCGTTTAGTTACCTAGTAGCTGTCTCTGTTTTCAGATCGACTGTCTCCGTATAGCAGTGCTTGTGTTCAAGTAACCTTCATTTTACTTAACAGTGGCCCCGAAGCACAAGAGGAGTGATGCTGGCAGTTTGGATATGCCAAAGAGAAACTGTAAAGTGCTTCCTTCAAGTGAAAAAATGAAAGTCCAGATAGAAATGAGTCCCAGTGTCTCTCTCCCTGGACAGGGCTGGGTAAACCCAGATACGCTCTTATTCTTGTGCTATCATTTTCTTTAAGTCGTCATGAACCACCATCCTTCAGTTAGCCAGTTTACATTTACCATTAAAACAGCCAAATACTTGGCTTCATGGCTCTGTAAGGCAGTTTTAAAAAGTCAAAAGTGAGCCATGACTTGAAATCATTTAAGGAAAAGGAATAAAAAGTTAATGAAGGACAAAGACCCCAGAAAGACATCCTCCATATTCATGACGGCCTTACTTTTTGTTCCTCATTTAATTCCACATGTTTTTATTTTTGAAACAAACTTCTAAGATTTTCTTAACATTGTCTTTTTTACTTTAACTATCCACCCCCTTTTTAACCTTCCTTCCCAATTTTAATTGACTGCTATTTTTATTTATGCCTTTGGACTGCAAAACTCAAATGGGATGTTTTCTTCTTTCTTATTTGAATATTGTACTGTGCTTCCATCTGTGTCTTATATTTTCTCTCTTATTTTTCATGATTTGTCTCAAATCCCCTTGATATCTCAAGCCATTCAGGACCCTCACCCACGCACCTTTCTTCCTTTTTACTTTTTGAATAACCGAATGACGTTTCACCAGGCACTCCTTCTCCCTCCTCCACAGGTGGTTGTGATACCAGAGTAGAGTTCTCCATTATGGACTTCGAAGACTTCATCGGTGCTTGAGTGGCTGCTCTCCTGATGGGCTGTGGACATCTCGTGCACTTCTCTTATTACTAAGAGACAGGGTGAGGCCATAGTCTTTCTCATATTTTATTGACAGATAAATTGAAGTGATAAAGGTTAAATAGCTTTCCCAGGAACAAACAATGGGTCAATGATAAATGTTTTGCCAATTATCTCTCCATTAGAAGTTGGTCCATTGACAATATTCTCCTCCCATAATAAATCTCAAATAAACATAATAAATACTCTTCTAAACAGAAATGACAGCTTTGTGAAGATCCAAATGCAGGCTCTTCGAAGGGTTCCCTGTTTCTCTGCCCTCTAATCCTCTGAAGCAACCTCTTTTTCTCACCAGGCTCAGATGTTCAACCCAACTGCTATCCAGCCCAATCTTCCTTCTAAGCTGAGATCCTGTGACCTACTTCTCCTCCCCTTTAACAAAGCAAGTCTCAGAGGTTAGAGTTTCCCAAAGATTACTGAGCGCTTAATTTGTTCCTACATGCTTTGCTTAAGGTCTCTGCTATTATCTCCAGTTTACACACGTTTAATACCATATATTTAAGGCCTGATTCAATCCCTGGAACTGTATCTCTTGGTTCTCCCTGTTCACACGTACAGAATCTCATAGAATATGTCTTTCAGTTAACGTGTTTCCAGTTTAGATGTCTTGACTGTTCTGATGGTGAAATCAGTGTGGTTATATCTGGACACTGGGTATTTATGTGTGGCAAGATGGGAGTGTTACCTAAGGATTGGATGAGGCCTTCTCTCCAAACATGTCTGGATGGTTCATTGCAGTAAATCATCTTCCTTTCACCCCAGGAAGTATCACAAAGAAATTTCCCTTCTGTGTTCACAACACTGGATCTATTTCTGCTGCATGGCATGAGGTGGTTTTACAAACTTAAAAATAGCCTCTTCCATTTTTTCTCATTCTTCTGTTATTCCACCCCTCTGCTCTTCTTATCCTTGTTTCTTCTCTTAGCAAGTTATTGTATTTGCTGAAGGATGTAGAAGTCCCATGATGGGTGCGGGGAAGGAGGTGGGACTGTAAATTGTAAACACAGCTGCAAAATGGAGGGAGGTGAGAACAATGCTTTTCTCTAATTAGAAAAACAAAACTGTTTCAAGTTTTCAATGATCATATGGCCATGCTTATTAATCATCATCACAACACAAATAGTAGTTAACAAAGTGCCATGTGCTTCTACATGTATTAAATCCTATGCGATATTTAAGATGTTTTTTTTTTTTACCTTCACTTTACAGGTGAAAAAACTGAGGTTTAGAGTTTGTACAGGTTGCCCAAGGCTACACAGGCAATAAATAGTGCAGCAAGTTTCAAACCCAGGTCAGGATGACACCCAAGCCCACATTGTGCTGCTTCTCTGAATTCAAAGGTGGTATGAGAGAGCCACTGGGAAGAACTTGTTGCTATAAAATAAAACATATATAATAAAAACACAAAATCTGTGCAACCTGATATGTTGCAGTATAAATGTAAATGGAAGCACACGCAAATGGTTCTAATTAGTATCACTCTTATGCAGTCAAATCAATTTTTTACTGTTTCTTTCCTCATTTTGCTAGTTTTCACATATCTCCAACCACTTTTCCCAGATGCCTGGAAGGTCATTTCCTATCTTCCAGTGATATGCATGTAATGACGACATCAAAGGCTCTCTCTGTTTGGGAGGTCCTGAGTGTTGCCAGGTAGGTCCTAGTTCATCTTTTCCAAGATCAAACTGTAAATAACTATTATCTCAATCCAAATGTATTCGTTTTTCATGCTACCAGAATTTTATAGTGCAGTGATGCAGTGATTGAGAGGTTGAGCTTTGGCATTTCATAGGCCATTGTTTGCAATTCGCTCTCTGCCATTTCTCTAGTTCTGTGACCTTGGCTATGTGCTTTCTAAATTTCAGTTTTCCTGTCTCTAAAAGCGATATAACAAGAGTACTTAGTGTGGTTATTAGGATTAAATGAGCTAAAGCTGAAAAGCACCTAGTACAATCCTTGATGTAATAAACACCCAATAAATGTTAGCTGTTACTATTAAGAGTAGAATACTAGTCTCATACTTTATTATGCAGTGAGAGAAGGCAAGAAATGGCTGAATGAATCCTCTGAATTGTGTAATATTAATTTAGATTTTTTTTCAGGGGCAATATTATGTTCTATAAATCCTATAATGTAATAGGAAGTATCCATTCTGAATGGATCCTTCTGAACTAGGAGATTGAAAATATTAGTGAACAGCTTTCAGATGGATTCAATTTGCTTTCCCTCATTTCTTTTGTTTTATTTATATTTATTTTTCCCAGTTTTATTGATGCATAATTGACAAATAAAATGGTATATATTTAAAGTATACAACGTGATTTTTTAATAACTGTATATTCACTTTATTTTTTGTTCAGATTAAGGTGTAATTGACAAATAAAATTGTAAGATATTTAAAGTGCACATCAGAATGATCTGATATACATTGTGAAATAATTACCACAATCAGGTTTATTAACACCTAGTCACCTCACATAGTTACCATTTTTTTGTGGGTGATGAGAATGCTTAAGATTTATTCTCTTAGCAAATTTCAAGTACCCAATACAGTATTATTAACTATAGTCACCATGCTGTACATTACATCCCCAGAATTTATTCATCTTATAACTGAAGGCTTATACCCTTTGACAGCATCTTTCCATTTTCCCCACCCTTCTGGTAACTAATGTTCTACTCTCTGTTTCTGTGAGTTCAAAATTTTTGTTTTTTTTAGAGTCCACATATAAGTGAGAGCATACAGTATTTGACTTTCTCTGTCTTATTTCACTTAGCATAATGTCCCCTAGGTATATCCATGTTGTTGCAAATGACAAGATTTCTTACTTTTTTATGGCTGAGTAATATTACATCTTATGTATGTATATTTGCATATATAGATAAATCTCTCTATATACATGTATATCACATTTTCTTTAGCCGTTCGTCTTTTGATGGACACTTAGGTTGCTTCCATATGTTGCCTGTTGTGAATAGTGCTGCAGTGACTGTCAGAGTGCAGGTATTTCTTTGAGATGCTGATTTTATTTCCTTTGGATGTATACCAGAGATGGAATTGCTGGATCGTATAGTAGTTTTTATATTTTTAATTTGTTGAGGAACTGTCCTACTGTTTTCCATAATGACTGTACCATTTTGCATTCTCATAAACAGAGTACCATTTTTTGGTGTGTGTGTCAAGTATTTTCATGTGAATGTAAGAGGATTTCAAACTCAGTTTTTAAATCTGACTGAGCACTGCTCTTTCTTCCCAGAGTTTAGGGTTAACATGAGGAGAAACTGTATTTTCTATTCTGGATAGTTTTTTTTTTTTTTGGAGATGTTTCCAGGACTTGTTTCTGTGTTTCAGAGACAGCCACAAATGTTGTCTTTGTACCCTTATAAACCAGCAGACGTCATTTCCCAGGCCATCTCTAAACAGGGACCTGGTGTACAATTTTGATGAACAGCTAAGCTCAAGTTATTTATGAGGCATGTGGAAATATGCATGAAGCTTCAAGGATGCTGCAGAAGGCACTTAAAACACAAGACTTGAATGTCTAATGCAATGAGAAGGCTGTGCTTTAAGCAGAAAAGGGAAATCTCTCTTCAAAATTGCACTAATTGTTTTCAGTGTTCTTTTAATTTTACCATCCCAGATACTTAAAGTCTGTAAGCTCTGCCAGTCTCATACCTGAGAAGAGTTGCTATAGGGATATTTGTGTCTGGTAAAAGATCATAGGCAAATCTTGAGATTAATTGGCAGGAGGGCATAACTCATGATAAATTCTTTTGAGATGTTCGTTCAGAACTGCATTGATTATCTTAAAGTTGTTTTTTTACAGGAACATGGGCAAAAGTACTCTGTAAACTGTAAAGTTATGAATAACTCTTATAATAAACGATATGAGGGTCTTAGCCTTAAATAAATGATTAAACTTATTCTGAATAATCTTAAGGAGAGGGCATAAGGCTAATGAGAGAGAAAATCTAGCATGGCAGAGAGAGGAACTCTAATTATCAGAAATGTTTTGAGGGAGAAGTGGGCTTTCTTGGGAACTAGTGAGTTTCCAATTACTGAGCATGTTCAAGTGTGACCTGTGTGTCTACTTGTCACGGGTGTTACAGAGAATGTTGGCGAGACCAGCGACTTTCATTCTTACTCTCTTACACGGGTATAGTGGAGTTCTCCAGAAACTACAAGATCTGCGATTTCACAAGTGATTAAATGCAGAAGTAGATATAAGAATCCAGCTATCTTCCATTAAAGTAGACATAAAAAAGATTTGTAAAGTTGTAAAATGATGCCATTCTTCTAACTAAACAATTTTTGTTTGGGAAAATTGTTATTTTTCATAAAAATGTTATTTATGTTAACATGTATTATATTTATTAACATTATTTTTAATGAATTAACACAAATACTTTTAACACTTCTCACTTTTTATTTCTAATAAGGTAAGTATAAAGAGTTATAATTCATATCCACACCAATTGTTTGAGATCCTCATATTTGTTATCTGTTGCCGTGTAACAGATCATCCCCAAACTTAATGGCTTAAAAACAACAAATATTTATTATCTCACAGTTTCTGTTGGTCTGGAATTCAGGAGCAGCTCAGCTGGGGAATTCTGAGTCTCACGAGGTTGCAGGCAAGACCACAGCTGCCGTCATTGGAAGGCTTAACTGGGGCTGGAGAATCTGCTTCCAGGAAGGCTCACTCACTGGCTGTGGGCAAGAGGCCTCAGTGCCTTTTGTTATGAATCCTCACAACATCGTAGCTGGCTTCCTCCAGAATGAGTGGTCCAAGTTGGAGAGAATAAAATGGAGGGCACAGTGTCTTTTGTGACCCAGCCTCAGAAGTCAAACTTTATCATTTTGCCACATTCTCTTCATTAGAAATGATTAAGTACAGCCCACATCCAAGGGGAAGTGCATTAGGTTCCACTGATGGGATGAGTATCAGAGAATTTGTGGACATATTTTAAAACCACAACTGTCCTCTTTAAGGACCGCTGGACTGGATGATCTTAAAGGGTATTTTTAACCCCAAGTTTCCATGAGGAAGGGAAATTAGGTAAATGTTTAGGTCAGAATAAACATCCAAGAGGCCCTCTTGAAAGGATTTCCCTTATTACCTACCTGGCAAATAGCCATAATTCTTTAAAACTAAATTCGGAAATTACTTCCTTCTGAAAATACTGAGGCCTCTTCCTCTGTACTATCTCTGTACCTATGTATATGTCTGATATTATGCTTTTCACACTGTACTGCAATTATTTTGTTTCTTATTCTCTTTTCTTATTGGACAGGGAGATTTGGAGGTCAGGGATGTTATCATATTTATTTCTTTCTCCAGTATCTAGCACTGTGTCATACTTATTCATCTTCTGAAGTCACATTTACTCTATGTTTGTTCATTTATTCTTTCCTACTGTTCCAACTTTAGTGCCTATACTGTGTTAGACGTTGGGACAAGATTCCTGTTCTTATGGTATATTTTACTAGGAAGACAGACAATAAATAAGTAAACAAACAAACAAGATAGTTTCAGAAAGTGACCCATGCTATGAAGAAAATAAATGCAGACTTAACTATGTGGGTTGCATGGAGCGGGGGTTACTTTAGGTGGGGTGGTCAGGGCACACTATAAGTCTACATGTCTGGCCTTCACTGGCCCAGCCTAGTGTCTGAAACTGGGATGGACCCAAGTCCCCCAGCATGGGAAAGAAGTGAACAGACCTCAGAGTCCTGGGTGTAGGGCCTTAGGACATTCAGAAAATGTCAAATGCAAGGTCCCAATGTAAAAGCAAGAAACAGATCTGAGGTGAAGAATCTGTAGGGTCAGTGAGGCCAGAAGGGGCACATTTGTCACTTGCCTCTGGCCATATCTACAGACTGAGAGAGAGAGTAAGCAAGGTTGCCTGGGCAGAAATGTGAACACAGTGGAGGCTGCAAATCATCCAGGGCCACATAGAGCCCACAGTAAGTAATGGAGTTGAGCCTCAAACCCAGGCCATGGGCTCAATACAATTACATTCTTGCTGTCTCCACTAAACTCTGGGAACTTAATGGAGGGGTATGAGACTTGCCTATTTTAGAGGATCAGAGAGTACAGGTGGTGGTGTTATTGCAGTGTGTGTGGGACATGGAAGTGCAAGGCAAGGTGATGAGTATGGGAGTGCAGAGCTCATTCTAGCCTTTTGTGCTTGGGCTAGTCCCATCCCTTCAGGCCAGGTACCCTCATGTTCTTTTCCTTCCCTGTCCAAACCTGCTCTCAGGGAAAATTCCCTAGTCCAGGAAATGTTCAGCTGGTGCATAATACAGGTGTGGTCCAGCAGGTTTCTGCACAGCAGACATGCTCAGTTCCCAGAATCTACTGGGGGAAAGATTCTGAAGATTTCTCATGACTTTGAAAATATCTTCAAAATTAAGTCTTAATATCCTACAAACAAGCAATTAACAAAGTAACAAACAAAAAACCCTCCAAATCCTCAAATGTTGGCTCTTCCATGAAACCTCCCCTGAGTGGTCAACCTTCTCTCCTTTTTGTGGCCATAGCATTTTGTATATGCCTCTTTTCAAGCCCTTCTCATATTTTAAGCAATTAATTGTTTATGGGTCTCTCTCTTTTGAGGGCAGGGACTGCCATTTATTCACGTTTGGTATATTTTACTTGGGTAGATGTTCAATAAAGGAAAAGGGGAAAAAGGAATCTAAAGCCATGCACACGAAAGTGCCACGGGCCGGTGTCTGCTTGAGACATTGTCCCTTCCCCCAGACGGTATCAGTGTACTGCCACAGGAGACTGGTTAGCTGAATGATGGCATATCTTTCTTACAAAGAATCCCTAATAAGGGAAATGCTTATGTTATAATATTAAGTAATAATAGAGCCAATTGAATTGAATGGAATGTATAATAATGCGTAGGAGGAAGATCTGGAAGGAAATGAACCAAAATGTTGAAATCATAATCTCTAATTGGTAGCATTATTTATGATTTTATTTTCACCTCTCTAATTTTATTGTTATCTGAAGTTTCTAGAATAAGTATGTGTTAATATATGTGAGATAAGGAAATTTGGTCCCCCCCCCCACAGATATCTCTCAGGAAAGAGGGGGTCCCCTTACATTCTAGTCCTTCCGGTGTCCTTTGCATTATGGAATGCTCTCTCTGACATTTTTTCATCCACAAAGTCCTATCTGGGGAAGACACATTAGTTTTAAATGACCTCAAGAAATCATAAAATTTTAGATGATTATGGTGACCTTCTAAATAAAAAAAAAGAGAGCAAAGACACTTAACATGAATTTAATGAATTCTTCCCTAGGGATAAGATCCCCAAATTGCAAGCCTTAGATGCCACTGTAAGTCAGCTTTCTGGAGGTCCCTTTACAAAGCAATAATGTAAGTGGTTACACTGTTAAGATTATGAATATACACCTGTAGGATAAATGGAAAAACAACTGTCAGTATTTTGTGAATAGGTACTGTGGCTTGATATAAAAATTCCAATGGCAGCATCATAGTTAAAAAAAACACACACATACACAACAGATTAGATGAGAGAGAAGATTATGTCTGGAAAACTGTCAGATGACTCGCAAGTGTCTCTCATGATATGGAGGACACTTGCCACTAAAGATGCATATAGCAACTTTGACTCAAATACCTTAATGGATGGACGAGTAGGAGAAAAAATACTTCTAAATTGAATGTTATTTTATATAATATGATTTTAAATATGTACACTTAATTATATTAATAAGTTGAACATTGAAATTAGATACATAACTATTTCATTTACATCCCTAAAGGCTTATATTCAAGTTAGTCAAAACCATTAAACATTTTTTTTCTCTTTGGGAAAGTGACCTTATATTAGGGTCACTTTCTATTCCTGTATACTTTCTTTTTTTTTTTTAATTAATTAATTTATTTATTTATTTTTGGCTGTGTTGAGTCTTCGTTTCTGTGCGAGGGCTTTCTCCAGTTGTGGCAAGCGGGGGCCACTCTTCATCGCGGTGCGCGGGCCTCTCACTATCGCGGCCTCGTTGCGGAGCACAGGCTCCAGACGCGCAGGCTCAGCAATTGTGGCTCACGGGGCCAGTTGCTCCGCGGCATGTGGGATCTTCCCAGACCAGGGCTCGAATCCGTGTCCCCTGCAGATTCTCAACCACTGTGCCACCAGGGAAGCCCCTGTATACTTTTTAATAAGAGAAAAATCAAAAGCGCAAACTTATTATCCCTTCCAGGGACTCTTAATTTATGCTCTTATGTAAGTAGTTAAACTTTAACGTTGAGATCCCAGTCGTCAGCTGGTGGATGGGGAAGATATTTAGGAAGGCAGATGGGTCTCAGCGCCCTCAGAATTGCACAAGGCAGGACATTGACTTGAACCTGAGTGAGCCTGGCTTTGCAGGGGAAGTTTCCACCAGGGGAAACTTCTTGGAGGAGTGACTTTGGAGTTCACTCTATGAGTAGATGGAGGACATATTAGGAAGAAAGGAATAAAAAGGTATGTGTTAGTGATCTACTGCTGCATTACCAACCCCCCCAAAAACCTAAGGGCCTAAAACAACACACATTTATTTATCACTGTTCTTTGGCTTGGCAATCTGGGCAGAGCTCAGCTGGGACCGCTCAGCTCTCTCTGTTGGCACCTGTTGATGGTTTAGTTGGTCATGGAGAGCCTCCTTCTCAGCTCGCAGTCTGGGGCCTGGGTAAACGGTCCTGTAATGGCTGGACTGCTGGGCCTCTTCCCCCATGTGGTCTCTTTCATCCTCACAGATGGTCTTGTTCACATGGCAGCAGTGTCCAAAGAGCATGAAAGCAGAAGCTTCAGGGCTTCTAGAAGCCAAGGCTTGGAAGTCAGAGGATGCCACTTGTGCCACAAACTATTGGTCAGAGCAAGTCACAAAGTCAGCTCAGATTCAAGGCAGTGGGGCAATAGTTTCCACTATTTAGTTTTGATGGGAGTTGCTGTAAAGAATTTGTGGCCATATTTAACTTATTGTAGGGCATCATATGGGGAGAAAGCAGCTTCTAGAAGGGAATCGAGACAAGAAAATGTAAACTGTGTAGCAGGAATTTTAGGGAGTTGAGCTTGATTAAAATAGAGGAAGCCTTTGGTGAACAGCTCGAAATGACACCAGGTAGGTCATCCTGAAGGGCCCAAGGGCTGTAAACTTAGAACCAGGACTTTGATGTGAAGGTTAGCAAACCCAGTGCATGTGCCCTCTCCACTGCCTCAAGTGATTCCTTTTAATTCATCCTCAATATTGTTTTCACTTTAAAAGTACTTTTTGCTTTGAGATCTTAGACGACCCTGTGTCATTAAAGTGCCAAGTCCAGGAATGGACTTGACCAAAGTCCTTATGGACTTTCAGAAGACAAGAGAGCACAGAGGCAGTAAAGGACAGTGGTTAAGCACCTGAGCTCTGGAGCCAGACAGACCTTGGTTCAAATCCTGTCTTTACCACTTGGAAACCATATGACATTTGATTAGTCATTTAACCATTCTGAGCCTCCATTTCCTCCAATATCACATGGAGCTAAAATAGTACCTACCTCACAGGATGGCTGTGATGATGAGATAATATTTTTGCAGATTTACCTTAGGATCTTAAGCATTAAATACGTAAGTTCTCAGTTACTGTCAGCTGTAATTATTGCCTTTGGATTTTCACTCTTCATCTGTAAAATGAGATACTACTGCTGAAATTCCAGGATCTTATTCTTAAAATAGCTAATGAAACTGAGCGTAAAGAGATTTGCAAATATAAAGGGCTATGCCCGTTCCCAAGGATAGTGTTCTTTATTGTGATCTGCGTCCGAAGAAGGTCTGTTTCAAACTAATTGCTTCTCTTCCCTGAAAGAAAACTGACCTCATGGCAAGCATGTCTTACACAGAGTTGATGCTTTGAAGAATAAATGCACTTATTCTTTATTTGAATGTATTATATAAGATGCATCAGGATGCTGGAGCCTGCTTACTTTTAACCACATATTTCCCCTATTTAATAAAAATTTCTATCTCCTCCTGTCTTACAGGCCCTATGCTAGCTAGGCACTGGAGATAAAATGGTGAGTGAAATCAACATTGTTGCTCTCAACAGCTCTGCATTAAATCAAGCCTAAGTAAAAATATACATATTTTTTTTTCTCCAGGGAATATTTACAAATAGATCCCTTAATTTTTTGTCCTCAATCCTGGGCCATTATTAATATTAATTTACTAGACGTAATTTAACCTGGTTTAAGAAAAACAATTATTTTTATAGAAAATTCTAGAGCCAACCTTAAGTCAGACAGTCCATCTGTCTGGCAAGTAGAGTGACAGCTCCATTGACTAATAGTGTAGGGCTTCCCTGAGTCCATCACCCAGGGAAAGAGAGAACAGCATCCAGAAGGGAATAGAGGCTGATTGGACCCCTCATAGTTTTGGTGGTACAACATATAGTAAGGGAGATCTTTAACCACAGGTACATTAAAAAAAATAATCTGTACTAATCTGAGTCAAATTAATGCCTCGCAGACCATTTTATTTGGAATTTATCCTTGGTTGTATTCATGTTTTTCACATATCTACAAATGAATAACCTGATTGACTCAATAAATAGAAAACATCATAGTCACATATAAAGGGGCTCAATTGAGGTTTTAGAAGACTTCAAACTCAAGCTCAATGTCAGTGAAACATAAACCATTTGATAGATTATGGAACTAGGTTCAGCAGAAAAATAGGCAAGGTTCTGGCTTCATCTCTGTTCCAGGAAAGTGCGTGGTACCTAATTGTGGATGGATCTTGGTCCCAAACTGGAGGTCACAGCCAGAGAAAAGTGTTCCACATCATCCTGATTATTTCATTCAGAGCATCTGGAGAAGGAGCACGATCCTGGCTTCTCCACTCTATCTCACTATCATTTAACTTTCCAAGGCTCTACTTGGAAGCATATATCCACCACTCCTCGTCTCTTTCTCCCACTCCTGATTCACCTTTGTAATGCTTCTTTAAACCATTTCCCAGAAAATAGTTGGATCAGTTACACTGTTTTATGTCATATGCTTTAATTATAATCCAAAAAGCAGGAAATGGAAAGTATTGGCATACAGCTAATTATCAGATAAAAAGGAATGTTTCTTCAAATGTGATGAATAGAATAACATGTCATCTCCTGTCAATTAACTATGAATGTGCCCATTCCAGCACTTCTAAAAAGAATCCCTCAAGAAAACTGAGAAATACATTTTTAATGGAGTCACCTGTGCCTCTGGGCCTTGAGAACTTTAACAAGGATCACTCCATGAAAAAAGTTGCTATAGGCATGTATAATAAATTAAACATGAATTTTAAATTATTCACTGAGTCTTCCTAAGGGACTGAGATGCTGTAGGGATAACGAAAATGCAATGTTAATAAGCAATCAGTAGTGGATTTTAAAATGGGCTGAAAAAGAAGGGTCCATCTAAATTTCACCTTTGCTGAAAAATGAGCTAAAAGGATAACTTCAAATTAATAGTACTGATTAACGTAAACTTGCAATGCAAGGCATTTCGTTATTTTATGTACTAGTGCAATTTCATTGGTTCATATTTTTACATGTTTAATCATGTAAAACAATGTAGCAATAGAGCTGAGGGAGAAAATAATAATAATAATATAATAATAATAATGACAGATGCTATTTATGAGTTACTTTGATTGGACTTTTTTGTAAATTATCCCCAGGCTGTATAGGAGACAACTGAGTATAGAGAGATTAAATAGCTTGCCCATGGTCATTGAGCTAGGATTTGAACACTGGCTTTTGTGACTGTTCCTTGTGTTTCCTTCCAACTACGCTATTCTACCCAAATCCTATTGCCTCCTGGAGGTGGATTGATGAAGAGAAGTAGCTAAGGGCTCTGGTGTCAGAGCTCTTAGTTCAACTACCATCTCTTCCTCTTACTAGCTGTGTGACCTTGGATAGTTTCTTCCTATTTAAAATAGAGAAAATAATGTAAGGGTTGAGTGGGAAAATGTATACAAAGCAATTAACCCAATGCCTGCTATTCAGTGAGAGTTCAACATGGGGTATTGTTATTGTTACTGAAAGTAAACGAAAGGAAAAAAGAATGGTGTGGTTGCCTTTGATGACAAACAGCCCCAAAGTAGCGCCATATGTTCTTGCTGGGTGCGGGAGAGCAGCAAACTGCTCACTCTGTTGGGTCGTCAAGCCTGGGTGATCCCAGCCTGTCTCACTCATGGTTTACTGTGCAAAGTCCCCTAATGCATCCGAGTGGATGGCGCTCGCTCCCATCCTGCACCATCTGGTGACAACGAAGGAGACACCTCAGCTCCCTTTGGGTAGTGCATGGCAAGTTCACGGTCAGGATAGTTTCTTTCTCTTTTCTTTTTTTTTCTCAGGTCCTCCTCCTGGAGCTGAGCCAGCAGGGAACTCTCCAACAGGTTTCTCCTTTTTGAAACGTCTCTTCCATCCCTGAGCTGCTAGGGCTTTTCCCTTTAAAGGAAGCCTGATTTAACACTCATAGCTAAATCGAAGAACATTCTGTGGCTTTTTGAAATTCCTTTCTGAAGATGGGAGGAGAGTGTGACGGGTTGAACTGTGTGCTTTCAAAATTCATATGTTGAAGCCCTAACCTCAAAATGTAACTGTATTGGGATAAAGAGCCTTTAAAGAGGTAATTAAGGCAAAATGAAGTCATATGAGTGAGCCCTAATGCAATATGACTGGTGTTTTTATAAGAAGAGGAAGTTAGGATGGAGAGATGACCATGTGAGGACACAATGAGAAGGTGACTATCTATCTGTAAGCCAAGATCTCAAGAAAACAAACCTGCCAAGTGTTGGACTTCCAGCTCCCAGAATTGTGAGAGAATTAATTTCTGTGTAAGTCACCCAGGCTGTGGTGTTCTGCAATACAGCTCTGGCAGATGAATACAGGTAGAATGGTCTTCAGGTGGTCCTGAAGCAGGATATACTGCCTCAAGTGCTCTCTGGTGAAGCCTGAGTTAGAGGAAGAGCCTTCACTGACAGGTCACTGAGGGTCTCAGTTTGTGAGGGGCAGTGGAGGGACAAGAGTGCTGGGAACTTTGAAGTCACCCTCTTGAGAGGGTCTTCCATCTTAAATATCTTTCTCCACAGGTCTGAAATTATATCATTAGCAATTTATATGGAAGTCTCTTTTTTAATATCTTAAAATTTTATTTGTCAATTATAATTCAATAAATCTGGAAAAAAAAGAATTACATTTACAAAAGGAAAGAACCAGTAAGGCAAGCAGATCCAAATACTCGGATTGCCTCATGGCTGGCATGCAGTCCTGGGGCCAGGAGTCCTTGTCCCAGGGTCAGGCAAGTCTTTTTTTTTTTTTGGCTGCATTGGGTCTTTGTTGCTGCATGCGGGCTTTCTCTAGTTGCTGCTAGCAGGGGCTACTCTTGGTTGTGGTGCACAGGCTTCTTATTGCAGTCGCTTCTCTTGTTGCAGAGCACGGGGTCTAGGCGCATGGGCTTCAGTAGTTGCAGCACACGGTCTCAGTAGTTGCAGCACGTGGGCCATAGAGTGCTCAGGCTTCAGTAGTTGTGGCATGTGGGCTCAGTAGTTGTGACTCACAGGCTCTAGAGCACAGGCTCAGTTGTTGTGGTGCAAGGGCTTAGTTGCTCTGTGGCTTATGGGATCTTCCTGGACCAGGGCTCGAAGCTGTATCCCCTGCATTGGTAGGCAGATTCTTAACCACTGCACCACCAGGGAAGTCCCAGGGTCAGGCAACTCTTGAAGCCTTCTTTTTTTAGTTCAACAAGCTCATGACAAAATCAGAATGCAGTAGATCACTGGGATACTATTGATAGACTATTGATGTGGGATGCGGATTTTGGAGAAGGGTTCCAGGAAAGGGGCAGTGAAGGAGAAGATGCAAAGGCACAGATCATCAAGTCCTTTCCCTCCCAGCTCTGCCCAGAGCCAACCCTTCTGACTGGGTTTACAGAAAGAACGGTGGAGTTTTGTTTCTTCCTTGGTACCTCATTCCAGGAAAGTGAGGCTCTCTGGGCTGGGGGCACAAGGCTGTGGTGATTGCTTCATGGTCAATGGTTGAGATGGCTGTCCTTCAAGAACCTTCTTTTGACCTTGCAGATGCTGCAACATTTTGATCAGAAATTTCTGCTTTAAGTGTAAGGGATGTGGTACAATTGAGGAAGGAAGTATGGCGAACAATCAAAACAAAACACTGTGGCCCCAGTTCAGTAAAGCAGAACACATTCCTGCCTCCTGCCCTCAACCAAAGTGTTTAACTTTTCCCTTTTTATTCTTACTTCTGATTCTAGTGTGGTATAGTTTATAACTTTGATATTTTTATTTGTCATCATTTTGCCTTAAACATGGACACAAAGAAGACTTCAACAGCAGTAAACAGTAGTTTGTGGAAATGCGTTTGTGTTTGAAGTTTGATTAAATTTGTCCTTCAATAAGGTTTCTGTTCCTACCCACACTCTCTCTCCTTCCTTCCCTGAAATCTTCCCCCCAACACCGCAGCCCATCCTCGCACCCTCAGGATGTTAGCAGGTTTAAAGGAAAAGGATTTACTTTTTTAATGAGACTGCTGAAGACTGAAAAAAGCCTCTGCAAAATGAATTTCTAAGTATATAATTTCTGATCAGTATGGCAGATTTTGTGAGGCAGGAGACCATCCCAAAGTTTCCAGTAGGTTAGTCTCTATACTTAATGAGAGTTTTGTGTGTGAGATGTAAAATTATGAGCTGTTACTTGTCTTTTTTTTTTTTTTGCATATTTTAAATTGTATACCATGAACAATCAGTTTCCTAACATGTATGTTCACACTCAACCTTATAGCAAAAACAAAAAAACAAAAAAACCAATCCTGTACCTATTAGAAAGAAAATTATTGAGTATTTATAGCATTATTTAAAGTGGATGTATATTATTTCATTTTATATACCATACTTTATTTAACCAACCCCCATTTCTGGACATTTCAGTTGCCCTCATTGTCTTTGCCATTATGCTTATAGCACCCACACCTGTGACTTCATGGGGTGTTAGCTTCATTCAGGTAAAGGGGAAAAGCATGAGTCTAGTTTACAGATGGCTCTGCTGACGCCAGCTGGACATGGACTGCTGAGGTGCCAGCAGAGCCACATGCCCTGGAGGTTGGAGGTGGGAAATCCTCCCCACGGGCAGCACTTTGAGCAGTCCACCTTGTGGTCCGTTTTGCCTGGAAGGAGAGAAGACCTGAGGACTGACGGCAAGGAGGTTTAGGAAGAGTCAGGTGGATGATGCTCTTGAACTTGTGTCCCACATGAATGCTGTCCAAAGAGCATCTACTCCAAAGGCGACTCTCCAGAAGAGGGTGGACATGGTGAGCTGCTCTATGGATGTCACTCAGCCTTGTCTCCAGCTATACCTGTGCTTGCCCAGTGTTTTGTGAACAAGGTCAGAGTAAGAGCTGGAGGCTGTGAATACCTGCAACAACAAAATTTCGCCTTACAAATACTGACTTGGTCATTGGCCCCTTTGAGTGTCAGGTATTCTAAGCAATGTCCAGTCCTGAACATTTCATATGGTACCATATGCTAAGTGAGGCATGGAGGGATTAACCACCTGTTTGGGTCATTTCTGACCTAGCAGCACCAGTTGTGGAATACTGAACTACCAGGACCTGTATCACTTTTTGGAAACAATATCACGGCTCAGTGAATGGGGTGGCTTGGCTTTCTACAAGGATTTATCTGTTGCCCTGATTGACTCTGCTCCAGAGAGCCATCCTCAAATCACTAGAGCACTCTGAAGAATCCGTGGTGGGTTCCAACACCATTCTGTAGGTATTCTGCACTAAGTGAACTGGTGACAACCTTTGACTGGTAGGACTAAGAGTTGAGTTTTCACCATCATTTCGTGTGGGTTTGTATTCACTCTTATCTAGATCCAGCCTTGTAGGAATGAGCATGTCTTGCTATAGAGCATGGGTGACTAACTGTAATAATGTCTTAGGGTATGCATATGCTCTTCTTCAAAGAGCAGGCTTGGAGGGCAGAGAATCAGTTGGTTTCTATGGAAGGCTTTGCTAGTTTTCTAATACACCCCATGCAATACTTGTTCCCTTGCACAATATTGACTTGTTAATCCAGGAGATGGTTAGCTATTCTGTGGCTTAAATTTTTTATTGTAGTAAAATACATATGCCATAAAATTTACCATTTTAGCAATTTCTAAGTGTACAATTCTGTGGCATTAAATCCATAGCTTTTTGCCTCTAAACTTGAGCCCACCTTTCCTTTCTATGGAAGCTTCATTCTCTCCAATGCCATGACCATGTTTCCTTTATGCCAAGATGCCATTAATTGTAAAACAAGCCACTATGTTAATAGCAACATTTCATTAAAAAGGTTATTCCTGGCAAGTTTCCTTGAATGTCAGTTATAAACCACATTCCTATTTCAGAAGAATTAATATGTATAAAATGCACATGACAGAACTGAGGAAATGTGTAGGTTCTCTGTGTTCTGTGGCAATGGCAGGAGTTAAAAAAAATGTTTCTGAGGGGAGAGACAATTTCTGTATGGCATCTATGAGGATCAAACGGGAAACCCATAGCTTATTGGGCAGTCACAGGAAAACCATGACACTGCCAGTGCAGGGGACCTCTGAAATAAAAGGAATGTTTAGGTTTGTGGAGAATAACAGGCTGTCATGACAATCTCAGAAAAAACTTTACTGAAGACTAAATAACCACTACCACAGGAAAGGTTTTCATACTTATTGAGCATCTACTTTCTGCCGAGAACTTTACATACATTTCTCACTTTACCCTCAGTGTAATCTTGGGAGGTAGGTTTGATCCATATTTTACAGAGGAAGATAAGCAGGCTCAGACTGTTTAAATAATTTCCAAGATCTGATGCCCGGCAAGTGGTGGAACTGGGGTTTGACATTTGGACTGTATGACTCTAGTACCTGCATCCCTCTCCTTCATACCAGTTACTTACTGGGTTCTAGCCACTCTGTAACATGACAGAAACAATGGAATTCCCTAGTCTCCTTCTAGGCTTGCAGTTTTATTATGATCTTCTGCTTTAAACCCGCATGGTGGCCATTCCTACAGAATCATTTGTTGACTGATCATGTGCTACTTTGTGATGGGTTTCTATTTTGACCCATATTTAAAACTTTGTTATTCATTTAACATTTTATATATTTTTGTCCTTTCTCTCTCATAGATTGTAAACCCTGAGAGGACACTGATTTGACTGTTGTATCTCCCACAGCATTTTACAAACATTGGTGGTCAATTACTACCTATTGATTTGATTTTAATGAATGTTAGGGAGACATTTTCTGATATAGTTGATCTGAAATAAAAGTCATTGTCAAGATCATTTAAGGCATTAAGGTGTGGTTCACGGGACTTCTGACAATTCTTACACCCACAATGTCAGAGACTCAGGGAGATTGATGAGGGAATAAATGGAATTTTAAAATTTGAGAATAGCTTTTTTGTTAAGGATTTCTAGAAAATATTTGCACTACTTTCAATCTTTGCGGTTAAAATCCCTGTAGATTTTGATCAGCATTTTCATTATATTCATATTTTGTCCTCAATCAGATTATTGCCCACTTTCACCAGGGAAACTTCCCTTACCAAACAGACAACCTTATTATTATTATTTTACCTCTGAGCCTTACCTTTTTGAATATTTCAGAAAACTAATACTGAAAAATTTTCATGCTGAAATATCTATCAAGATCAAAGCAGGGCAGGAAAACATAAGCTAATTTTATTCAGAAGGTTCTATTCTCTCTTGGCCTTGGCGATTGTTTCCTGCTCAGGACACTTCCCCTGAGAGGGTGACACTGGACAGCAGCCTTGAGAGTCAGTGAGAATGGTCTCAATGAACAAGAGAAGAGATAAACAAAACTCTCTTTCACTTCATGGTAGTACTTATTTTTCATTGGAAAACATGCATAATTCAAACTACTACAATTCCCATTCTTATGCCAAATGTAATCCTGGAGGAGACTATTGCTGGCATGAGGTCTGGAGTTTGTACTGCCTCAAAGCCAGTAGCTTGTTTTTCCATCTGCGCTAGGCACAGAGTTTGCAAGCTTTTTTTTTTCTGATTTATTCTCTGGTAAATTCCAGCCTTGGGTTACTATAGGATATATGCAAGGCTTTGCCCCAAGAGCTGGAAATGTACTATGGCCCTTGTTTAAAAATGTTTTGTTACTGGAAGTACAAGTAGTTCTTCTGAGGTTTGTGTGGCCACCTCAGGCTTGTGGGTTCAGTTCAGAGTTTAGATTTAGCTCTACAAGCTTTTATGGCTTGGCTACCTGAGCAGCTGGCTCTCACACTATTCCTTCCTCCAAGCTGGGAAGATCTCCTGGAGTACTTGTCTAAAGATTTCCACATTTTGCTGTGGAATAGTCATGGTGATGGCTCAAGTGTTCTTGGAGGGTGTTCATATCTGGAAGGTCCCTATCTGGTCTGACACTTCTCCAGTGGTTGGCTTTTCCTGATGGAGAGGTGTTTAAGTACTCCATCTTAAGAATGTACTATCTGTTGCACTGAATTGATTTATGTAGGTTTTCTCAAAGTTTGGAGCCTGTGTTTGTTTCCTGTTGCTGCAGCAACAAATTCCACAAAGGTAAAACTCTGCAAATTTATTTTCTGGTGTTCTAGAGTTCAGAAGATCAAAAGAAGTCTTAAGAGGCTAAAATCTAGGTGTCAGCAGTCCTGGTTCTTTCTGGAGGCTTCGGGGAGAATCTGTTCCTTATCACTTCCACTTCTAGAGTACCCAAGCAGTTCCTGGATGCATCACTTCAAAGTCTGCTTACAGGGTTACCCTGCCTTTTCCTCTACTGTAGACAAATTCACTCTGCCTTCCTACTACAAGGACTCTGATTACATTTGGGGCCCACTGGTAATCCAGAATAATCTCCCCATCTCATGATCCTTAATCACATCTGCCAAGTTGCTTTTGCCATATAACGCTCTGGGGAATTGGACGTGGACATCTTGGTGGAGGTGGGGGTGGGTGGAGGAGGGGGCACTAGTCAGCCTACCACGGAGCCTGATGCATCTGAATTTGAATCCTGGCTTGAACAGTGTTAAACTTTCTAAAGCTTAGATTGCTCATGTCTAAATGGTGATAATAATGCTCATCTCTTACTAGGTTGATGTAAGATTTTGATGAGTAAAGTAAGTAAAGCATCAAGGACCCCATAGGCTTTTGGTTAATGTTAGTTTTTTTTTTTCCCTGTCTCCTCTTATAATATCTGAAAAATTAAAGATTTCAGTTTGAAGGCAAATGAGTCTTTCAGCTTTATAATTATTGTAGCACAAAAACAAAATACTAAAAGTACTTCTGCTGAAGTGATTGTCACACAGACAAAATACTAGTGAATACCCAGTTAGGGATGCAAGTCAGCATGAAACTATAATGTAATGCAACAGAGAATGTATTATTGTGTTTAGAGATGTACATATCGTAATATGAATGGAATTAGAAGCTTTCCAACTTAAATATCATATTGAGGATTTTCTCCTTTCAATGTCTACTCTGCTGTGTTTCCACAAATCAGACCACTTTGTGTCTGGGGGAAAGGGAGTGAGAGGGGAAGGCATATCATTCTTCAAATGCTAGTATGGTTTCTATTCTGGCATGGAATAAATCAAAGCAATGATAATTTGTTTAACAAATATTAATTGAGCATCTCTGATAGACAGTGGTCAAGATGTTGATAACATAAAGATGAAAAGCCATGATTTCTACCTTTAAGTGGTTTATAATCTAATGGAGAGACAGAAAATAGATAACTCTAATAAATTAGAAAGAATTATAATTGGTATAATGGAAGCACTGGGAAAGAAGTACTTAAGTCTGCTGGAAGAATTGGGTAAGATGTGGAGGACAGGTGGTCATTCTTGAGCCAACTCTTGAGGGAGGGAAGGCATTTTCCAGGTGAATATGGGGATAGAGTAATGTAGGTAATGGAAGCTGTCTCTGAAAGTGTATGAAGGACCATAATAATACATGCTCACAGAACCGTCACTAGCTTAATGTGGTACGGGCAGATAGGTGTAGAAATTTATCTTGAGAAACAAACATCCCTGACATTGAATTCAAGGATGAATTCAGGTTCATTTTGTATACATAACCCTGGATAACCTAATATTCATTTACTCAACAAATATTCATTGGGCAGCTACAGTATGTAGGAGAGAGTGCTCTGGGCATACAAATTTTAGAGGACTCCATTCTTGCCCTCCAAGTCCTTAGAGTCTAGTATAAGAGCTTGTGATCAGTGTGTTCAAACTAGAAATTTGAAGAGTTTGCAGTTAAATGCAAGTGGATGTTTCTTGGGCTAAACCTTTATGAAAGTTGAGAGCCTTGAAAACTGGAGTTAAAACAGAACTTAAAGCCTATTTATTTTATTATCCAATGGCAGTAGTGATGACTGGCTCTTCATTGAACATTTTCATTCCCCTTTCAGAGTGAGGAGTAGTTACTGGGCAGTGGCTTCTTGGAAGTGACCAAGGACTGCATTTCCCAATTCTTCTTACATTTCAGTGGAGACATACGACTAGCTTTCACTATTGGAATCTGGCGCACATAGCTTGTTGGCTGAGGTGGTTAAGAAGCAGGTGCTTTTTCCATCTTCTCTTTCCTCCCTCATCTCTGGCTGGATTTACAAAAACAAAAAAACACACAAAACAAAAAACACTGTATGTTTCTGAGGATGGTGTTGGTAGAGGCACAAGACAGGACTTGGTCCTTGAGTCACCACTTCCAGGAAAGCTACCAGTTGATTAGAAACACTCTCATTGATTAATACAGGAGTGAGACATAATATTATATTGTTCAAAGCTACTAAAAGTTTGGTATTTATTTGTTTCAGCAACTTGTATTACCCAAGTTATCACAGTAAGGGTTCTCTTATGCAACATACCACGATTCCTGGGATTGGGTCTTCATCGTATCATGGAGGGCCAATGATTTTATTTGACAAATCTAATTGTTAGACATAGCTCCCTTTTATTAAGATAAAATCCGATTAAATTCTGTCTTTTTAACCATTATTTCTGTAGCAAGGCCAGGTAAGAAAATGTGCATGTGTTTGTGGTATGAAGGGGCTTCCTTATTGCAGCATCGTAGAGGGAAGAGGCAAGTTTCAGAGGCCAAGTCTAGTTGGTAAACATGTTAACTGGAAAGGGATTTAAGAAAAAAAATCCAGCTGAAGACAGTGTGGTCAGAGGCAGAGACGGTCTTGAGAAGGGCTATCTAGAAGCTCAAAGTGAGCCTATGAGCCTATGAAGGTCAAGAAGACCCTCTCGTGATAAACACCATGAAGACTGAGAGTTCAACATCTAAATCCAATGATAGGCATGAGGGACTAGATGTATCTTTCCATGGATGGTGGTGGGGAGCTTGTTCTCTAAAGGAATAAGAGTAGATGAGACAGGAGCAAGAGAAAATAATTTACCCTTCTCTTTATGTCCTTCATGAGTTTTATCTTTTCCAACCTAAGCAAACTCTTTTTCTCATGTTTTTCTTATAGACTTTATAAAATTATTTTTACTTTCTTCTGGATTCATTTTAAGTATGTGTAGAATTAAATACAGTACTTCACATGTAGCCAGTTTATTGCAGAGGTCAGTGAGAAGATTATACTAATATCTGAATGTTATATGTATGGTAGAGTGTTAGGAGGCTGGGCTTTGAAATGAAATAGGTTGGGTTTGACTTCCCAATTTGACTTACAAACTTGATGCTTTTGGGTAAAATACTTCTTTGAGCCTGAATTTTTGCATTTATGAAAGAAAAAATAATACTGTATCATATGACTATTGCCATGTTAACAAACCACTCAAAACTTAATGTCTAAAACAATAACCACATATTATTTCTCAAGAGACTATGGGAGGGTTGGTTGAACTTGGCTGGACTCTCATATATCTGGACTCAGTAGGTTGACTGATCTAGGATGACTTCAGCTGTGATGACTTAAATGGTCTCTTATTTTCTAGCAAGCTGGTCTACACTTGCTCGTATGGTGACTAGCAGGGTTCCAAAATGAGGAGAATGGCAGCACACAAGGCCTTGTGAGACCTGGTTCAGAGCTGGTATGATGTTACTTTGGTTGCATTCTTCTGGCCAAAGAAAATCCAGCAAAAATTCGGGGGGTGAAGGTTCCATCGCTTGATGGGGCAGAGAGGGGATGGGAAAGGAAGGAAGAGGTACAAAGTCACATTGCGATGGATGTGGATAGAGGGAAGCCACTGAAGCCAGTAATGCAACCAATCTACCACAAATACTTTCCTCCAAGAAATTTAATCAAGGGTAAACAAAATATACATATAAACTACCTAGCACCCAGTAGACAATCAATAAATTCTAGTTTTTTCCCTTTTATTCCTCTCCTTTACTTCTTTTCTGTTAATGAAGTCTGAAAGTTTATTAGTTTTCTTAGCTGCTACGTTATTATTCTTGGACTTGAAATAAATCCCAAACTAATTTTTTTTGGTATGAATCTGTCTCTCACCTTCTATAGTTATATAACATGTTATATTTTCTGTTCCTCAATTTAAGGTTTAAAACTTATCTTTAAGTAAATTAAAATTTATTATGTGCATAGTAATGGTCCATATATTGTGCAAAGTGTTGTACATAGTAGTGTGGTGATTAGGGGCACCCACTCAGGAAACAGACTTCCTGGTCTTGAATCCTGGCTGTGCCACTCAGTAGCTCTCTGACCTTGGGCAAGTTAACTAACCTATTTGTTGTAGAGTGGGAATAATAATAGTATATTTTATCATATGATTGTTGTGAGAATAAAATGATTTAATATTTTTGAAGCTTTTAGAATGGTGCTTGGCACATAGGAAAGTTTATATGAGAAATTGTTAAATAAATGGGTGAATAAACCAATCTCTTCTTTCACCTTCAGTTTATCACAGTTTACTGTGTGATCTCAACTCTACAGCTCAAGACATTGTTGAGTGATTTTAGCACTTTCCCCCTGAACACATAGGAAACTTATATAAATAGTTATTAAATAAATGAATAAATGAATAAAAAATCCCTAACTTCAAGATATTGCAACAATACACTGTGTTGAAGGGATGTAACCACAAGATATTGTTGACTGATTCAAGGCTCTTCTCCCCAAGCCCTGTGTGCTTTTAGAATTCCTCTCAACACAGTATTCCAACAGCTTTTACAAATTATTCCAAGCAGATACCCAAGAAGCAAACTATTTTTCCTACCTTGTCTTCTGGGTTGCTTTGACCCTGCATTCTAACTTGGCAAGATACTTTTGAGTCTTGATTCCTTTGTTTTTTTCTGTTATCTCCCAGTCTGATTCATCCACAAATTTGAAAATTGTATTATCTTATTTTTGGGTAAAAATATTTAAAGATTACCATTAAACAAACTCTGTTGCACCCAATGAGGAACCACTTTCCGTGTTGGCACAATTGTGTCTTAACTATCTTGAGTGTTTGGATTATCCAGCAAATTTATAATCCACACAGGTTAACTTTCATCATTTTATCTACACGGATATTATGAGAAGCTCCAACTGTTTGCAGAAATCTGTTTACATGGTGTCCATTGCACTTTTTAGCTCACCAACCTAGCAGTTCTATCAATAAAAACAGTGAAGTTGGTTTGAAATCACCTAATTAATGGTAAAATTTTCTATTAATTATTAATAATCACAGTCCAATTTTTCACAAAAACACGTTTAAGATTTTTCTCTACGTGTTTGTCAGGGAGTGGTCTATATTTTACAGACTCTAACCTTTTTCTTCTAGTTATTCTTTTTTAATTGATTAGAATATTTGGACAGTATATTTTTCCTTTAAAATAGCTTCAAAATTACTATAGTTATACATATGCATTGTAATAAATACAGATAATATTAAGAGGGAAAACAAAACTTTAAAAAATCACTATATATAATGGAATATTATTATATATAATACTTATAATAATATATTATATAATATTATATATATATATATTTGAATATTATTCAGCCATTAAAAGAAGGAAATCCTGCCATTTGTGACAACCTGGATGAACCTGAGGGTATTATGCTAAGTGAAGTAAGTTAGACAGAGAAAGAAAAATACTGTATGATCTCACTTATATGTGGAATCTAATAAAGCCAAACTTATAGAAACAGAAGATTGGTGGTTGCCAGGGACTGGGGGGTGGGGGATATAGGGAGATGTTTGTCAAAGGGTACAAACTTTTAGTTATAAGATGAATAAGTCCTGGGGATGTAATGTACAGAATGGTGACTATAGTTAATAATACTGTATTGTGTACTGGAAAGTTGCTAAGAGAGTAGAGCTTAAATGTTCTCAAAACACACACACACACGTAACTATGTGAGGTGATGGATATGTTAACTAACCTTTTTGTGATAATCGTTTTACAATGTATATTTGTATAAGATCATCACCTTGTATACCTTAAACTTACATGATGTTCTATGTCAAATATATTTCAATAAAGCTGGGGAAAAAAATCTCCCAAATTTCTACTATCCCGAGTAAACTGCTATTAATATAATGGTGTTTCCTCGTCCCTTCCCTTCCCTTCCTGTCCCTTCCCTTCCCTTCCCTTCTCTTCCGTTCCCTTCCTCCTTTTATAGAAAAACGCTATCCATACTGTTTCATAGCTTTTTATCACTTAACGATCAATTATTAACATATTCCTATGTTATTAAATATTCTTCCACAGCATCATTTTTTTTTTAAAATCTTAGTGACCTTGGTTTTTTTTTTTTAATTAATTAATTTATTACTTATTTTTGGCTGTGTTGGGTCTTCATTTCTGTGCGAGGGCTTTCTCTAGTTGCGGCAAGCGGGGGCCACTCTTCATCGCGGTGCACGGGCCTCTCACTATCGCGGCCTCTCTTGTTGCGGAGCACAGGCTCCAGACGCGCAGGCTCAGTAATTGTGGCTCACGGGCCTAGTTGCTCCGCGGCATGTGGGATCTTCCCAGGCCAGGGCTCGAACCTGTGTCCCCTGCATTGGCAGGCGGATTCTCAACCACTGCGCCACCAGGGAAGCCCCACAGCATCATTTTTGATGGTTGCATACAGCTTTGTTGTATGAACGTAACATAATTTAATTAGCAACCCTCTATTTTGGGGCACTTGTTTTCAATTTTTTATATTATAAATATTTTCATTTTGAACATTTTTATGGATAAAATTTTTTGTACAATCATGATTATTTTATTAGACTATATTACAAAAAGTAGATTTGTTGAGTCAAAAGATTCATCATTTTTAGCTTTTTAATAAATTTGTCAATCTCCCCTCTCCCTCCCAAAATATTGTTGCTGTTTGTATCATACTGTTGTCTGTTCTGGGCATTAACATTAACATTTTTTTTTAGTGATTTTGATAGGTACAAAGTTATCTAATTGCTTTAATTTGCACTTATTTGAGTAATAGTGAGGTTTAACTTTTAAAAAATAAATATTGTCCTTTAAATTTTCTCTTTTGTGAATTTCCTACTTATTTCCTTTGTCTGCTTTTCCATTACTGTAATCAGTTTTTCCTATTTATTTGTACGTGTGCTTTATATTTTAGTGTCAGTGACTCCTTGTCTGTCATGTATGTTACCAAACTTTTGTTCAGTTTGCCATTTGTCTTTAATTTTGATTTTGTTGTATACGTACAATTTAAAATTGTATGTAGTCAAATCTAGCTACAACTTGAAAAAATTCTTTGGCATTGTCTTCCAGTAATTTTGTATTGATATAATTAAATATTTAAACCTTCTAGAACTGATTTTTTGTGTATTACTGAAGCCAATACTTCACTGGATTGGTTTCTTATTCCCATCCTTCCACATTCATGTCAGTGAGAGCAGTCACGCTCAAGGCAGGAGGCTGAGTTGGAAATACCATTGTTCTAACTAGTGTGGCATCCACAGCATACATATCAGTGAAGCCAGAGGAACATTCTGATAGAATTTGTGTTTACTCTGATCTCATCTTATTTTCTTCTGCATTTTCATCATCATTGTTTTTTTTTTCAGTTGAGATAACCACTTCCTTCCCTTTTTTCTGAAGTTCACTTTAGTGAGCTCAGTGGGTGCTACAAACTAGCTAAATCTAGTTAAAAAAATCTAGCTGGGCCCACAGGCATTCCTTTCTATTATAAAGGCCTTAATATTTTTATTATTTTAGCTCAACAGCATTTTTTTTTTGCTTATTAATATTAGTTTATGGGAAATAGGCAATTATACAAAATACAGGATCGGAACCAAAATTTGTTTTCAAAATGTGAGTTTTGAGACTTGGAGGATTTCATTCGAAGCTGCCAATTATATAATTACAAAAAAATTCATGTTTCAGGAAAACATACTAATTTTAACATTATCACAAAGTTAGGCAGTCAAGTATTTCAAGGGGAAACAAAACAGAAGCATTATTTACAAATTTAGACTACATGAGACATTGTGGAGATTCTTTTGTTAGTCAACAACACAATACATAATTTTATACACTACACTTCAAAAATGATGCATCTGTGAACAATATGATAAAGGTCATAGTGCTGAAGACTTTAAATTCAAGGTTGGTAGAGTTGAAGACTAAATTCAAGGTCACAGTCATACTAACAGACTTTAAATTCAAGGTTGTTGTGATGAAAACTCTAAATTCAAGGACAGATTGTCTAAGAAAGGACAAACAACTAGCATTCAAGCTATTTAGTCAATTAGTTCCCTGTGAGTACAAAATATATAGGAATCACTAAATGGATTAGCCTAATTACAAATTCTGTTCATTTCTAAATAACTTATAAGTCTTTTCACAGAATCATTGTCACATATTTTCTCTCTATCCTTGTGTAGGTATTTCTGCCTCGTTTTAAATCCTTATTCAAAACACTTCTCTCCCATTTCCATACTTTTATAAGTATAAAATATTTTTAAACAAAGAAATGTCTGTTCTAGACATTTCTAGAGAACTATTTTCCCACTAGAGAAAAAAAAGATTCCCATTTCCTCCTCTACCTCAAAAACACAAAGCAAACCCAAACAATCCAATTCCTAAAGTAGCATCTCATAGAACCCAGGGCCTGGCATGATATTTCATGCTAGTTTTACTGCTATAAGCTGAGAACAATTTGATTATTTACATTATTGAGAAATTTGTTTAACAGGCTGGATTCATCCCAGGGCTTCCATCAGCAGAGGCTTGCTTAAAAAAAGACGAGAGCAGTGGCATCTTTGAATGGGAACATCAAAGACTCTCTTCCATCTCTCCTCCTCGTATTCTTCATCAGATTCATCCATATCTGCCAAATTGTCATAATCGTCTACTTCTTCCTCCTCCTCTTCTTTCTCTTGCATTTCTTCTTATTCATTAGGACCCATTTCCAATCGAGCTATAGACACCCTGAGTGTTGGACATGCCATATGGAATCAGGGAATGGTGACATTAAAGATCTTGTCTTTAAAGTAAAAAAAAAAAGGAAGCTATAATATCCTTCCATATAGCATGATGTTATATATGAATATACAACTTGTGTATTCATATACCCAGCCTGGACTGATGATTGGAAATTTACCAACAACTCCAGGTCCTTGAACTTCCTCCTCATCACCTTTATTTATTTATTTATTTTTTAAAGAGTTTTTTGATGTGGGCCATTTTTAAAGTCTTTATTGAGTTTGTTACACTATTGCTTCTGTTTTATGTTTTTGGTGTTTTGGCTGCAAGGCATGTGGGATCTTAGCTCCCTGACAGGGTTTGAACCTGCATCCCCTGCACTGGAAGGTGAAGTCTTAACCACTGGACCACCAGGGAAGTCCCTTCACATCACCTTTAGCATTTGTTATTCTCCAGTAGCGACTGTCTAACTGGCAAGCCTTCTCAGGAAGTGCGTCTTTTGACATTTCAGTCCTGATTCGGTATGTGAAGAAATAGTGGGGTGGGTGTACAGAGCTAAGTTCCTGCAGAAACGATGTGGAAACTGAAACTGTAATATCACCAGTCATTGCTACACACTCTGGATCATAAACATATCTGAAAATTTGGTCTCTGATGATAGGGAAGCCACCTGATACAATATTGTTGACATAAGAAGTAAACCAGTCAGTAAAAGTAGCACCTATGATAAACATGTCAGTAGCAGCTGGACTCCGAGCCATTTGGTCTGGACATTTGGTAGTGAGGTAGGAGATAGATGGGCCCCTGGGCTGGACAGCTGGAGTTTGTCAAGTGGAGAAAAACTGAAGCTTTGTTCTCACGCAGACGCTCCAAGGACAAAGCTAGTGGCAGAAGCTGAGCTCTGCTGAAGTAAAGAGATAAGATGACCACTCCTGAGGTCAAGGAAAACTTCCCTGTCTGCACATGCGCAGGATGCCTCCTTGGGGGTCAAAAAGGGAGGGGACGCCACCCCATAATAAGTGTGGACATACCCCCCACAGGCCTCTGGGGTGGGATACATCTTAGCAAAAAGTTGCGCACGCATGTTGGGGAGGGTCCTAGGGCAGGTCAGGTGTGAAGAAAGAAATAAGAAAATTGGCCAAAGGTAAACAAAAACCCAGAAGGACTGTCCTATATAAGTGATTTAAATCACCTCTTTATTGTGCTACTCATTTAGGACGCCCATACTCTTTCTCTCTGGGTGTGTATTTCTGCCTTGCTTCTGACTTAAATAAACAAACTGCTTCTCTGCGTGCTCACCCACATGTTATGCTGTATCTCTAATAATAAACTTTGTACCTGTTTTTACAATTTTTGCCTCCTTGAAATATTCTTGCTTTCAAACAGGGGAAAGAGCCAGGGCCACTTTGCTGCTAGCCTCTAGCGCCTGGTGGTCTAGTGGCTAGGATTCCTGGTTTTCAACTCAGGTGACCCACGTTCAATTCCTGGGCAGAGAACTAAGATCTCTCTTCAGGACCACACACTACTGTCTCTCCAAGATCAGTAGAAGACTTCATTTTTGTTTCAGCCCTTCCACTGCTATGTACCGACTCAAACCATTATGTATGCAAAAAGTTAAAGGGAGAAAATATTTCAGTCCCTGTCTCTGCTGGAAGCCTCCAGCAGCTGTATAGATGTCTAACAAATCCTCAGAAAGATAGTGATTAGACAGCACTATGCTTCCCAACAACCCAGGAACCACTAACTTCTGCCCCTTGTGGATATGATAGTAACATCGATAATCATCTGGAACTTTGCAGCCCATCTGAGCTTCTGCAGCATCTAGGTTTTCCTCTTGAGCACTCTCTTTCAGAGAGAAAACCACCTGGACATCTGGGTTCCAAATATTTCTTGAGATCATCCCAGGCCTTTGTAATAGCAGCATAATGGTCAATATATCTTCCTATATCAGAAAAGTATCAATGAAGAGGGATTTCCAGCACTGGTTCTTCTGTGTTTTCTCTTCCTCAGGTATCAGCCAGTATGTTTTGCAATGTCTTCTCCACAGCGGATCATGACTTAATAGCTGACTAAGTCTTTGACTGACATAGCAACAATTGATTAGGTCTCGGTAGTCCAAGAAGGATAAGATGAGGAGCAGGGGATTAGTGGGCAGCGATTCCAGGGTCAGGGGCACTGACTGGTCTCTATGGCCGCCATCTTGCCTGGCCCCTTGCAGGCCTGGCTCCACCCCCACCCCCACCCCCACCCCCGGCCCCCGCGGCGGCCACCATCCGCCTCAACAGCATTTGTAAGCTGTGCATTCTATCAATGATGGGTATCAGATGGAGGTGGCTCGTCATTAGCTCCAAAGCCCTAGAAATCTTTTTATCTCTAAAGAGGCAACATATAAGTGAATACTGTTGTGAATACCCAAGTGAATCAGTAAGCAATTGTGATATGACGGGATCTGCCACTGATTCCTGATATAAAATTGTGCAAGGGAAAGGAACTAACATTTATTGGGAGCCAGATACTGTACGTACATTTACATAATTAAGTCCAAACTACAGTTTTGCCGAGGTTACCTATTAGCAATCTGATTTTCAGAAGAAAAAATTGAAGCTAAGGGATTAATCAAATTGCCTAGAGTCATGTAGCTGGTACAAGGTGGAGCTGACATTGAAATAGAGCTCTTAAAACATTTAGGCCACTCAGGATCATGCCTGCCTTTATCATAGTTCAGTAATCAACTGAACTCTTGGCTCAAGAATATACCTTAAATGCCAAGATCAAGTAGCAAATGGATGTGGTATTGGATAATCTACCTCTATGTCCTCTGAGGTACCCAAAGTTAGAACATAGTTATTTTGTGGTCCCTTCCTCTGTACCTAGTTCAATGATGGTCAGTAAGTCTCAGGAATCTGACTGCTCCAGTACTTCTTTCTTATGCAGTCTCAGAATTTCTGATAAAAAGGAATTAATACTTACTAGCCACAGATTTATAGTTCTAAAACCACTGACTTAGGTCATCTAATAATCTTACTTTTAATTTTTAACACACATACTACTCTAATGGGAAAAAAAATTGACCTTACCAAAATTCATTGCAAGACATACTTCTTAGACAAGACAGTAATGAGGCAATGTCTGGTTCCTGTTAATAGTGAAAAATAAATGATTCATAACCCCAACAAAAGTATAGACTTTATCATAAATGTCATTACCCAATGCATTGTCAGTAGAACATGCTATGAGAAATATGAAATGAGACTTTTCTTTATACCTTAATTTAGTTGTCACTTGAATCCTTCCTGGCAGTTTAGAATCCAACCTATTTTAAAGTGGCTAGAGAAGGAGAGGTACATTACTCGCAATTGGAAAGAGTTGCCATATTTATCCAAAGTTCACACCAGGAAGGGACCAGTGTGTTGTTTGTTTTGTTCATAGTTATATAGTTTTGTCTCCATAGCAATTTGAATTTCATGCTCAGGATTAAAAGTAGTAAAGTGCCAACAAACATCAGTGTTTCTGAGAAAGCTATGTAATATTTCAAATCCAAATGTTGCAAACATTGTTCCCTTCTTCCTTGTTTGCCTTAATCTGTTTTCCCTTCTTGTGGAAACTAGCTTTTGTTTTGAAATCTGACATAGTAATAGATTGTTGCAAAGGAAAACAGGAGAAAACAAATATTGTGTTAAAATATTGCTTATATGCCTGAGTATAAAGTGTTTATTATTTTTAAGCCAAGCATTTGTTTTACTTGTTTGGAAAAATAAACTCTGTGCCACAGTGCATTGCCTGCTAGTATTTTATAGAGCCGTGTATGGCTGGTCAGTTATTTTGAGGGGTGATGGGTAGAGGATAAGAATCTCATGCAAAAGACATATATAGGGTAGCATAAAATGAAATTTACTTATCAGTAAAAGTCTGAGGGGCAGCCTGACGTAAAGGAAAAAATCCTGGATTCAGAGTCAGGAGATCTGTGCAAATGAGAGGTGGTTGTGTTGGATTTCACTTTGAAATATTCTGTGACAGGAAATGGACTTGGGAAAGGAAGGAAGAGGGACTTCTGGAGCTTCAGAGTGGGACCGTGAACATTAAACAGAAAGGATAGATCTGGAGAAGCCTGTGTGATGTCCTGTCCTGTGGAAAGACTATTATTTGGGGAGAACTGGGCATGTGAGTGAACCTGAGGATGTGACCTTGGAACCCTGTCTGGTTTTGGTGGGGAGTATGCTTGGTTAAGTACAACCTAATTTCTTCCTGGAATCATCCTTGCTTGTCTCTAAAGACTATGAGGCCAGTCAGGGATCTATACTCTGCTGGTGGAAGTGACTGGAACCAGAGACTCAGGTGACATCACCTGGGAAATAAATGTAGGTTGAGAAAAGGAGAAAATCCAAGGTCACCCCAAAGTTCAGAGCTTGAGTAGAAACAGAGGAGCTCAAGAGTGAAAAAAAAAAAGTCCGGTGAGGTAAGAAGAAAATTAGGAGAGTGGGTGACATTAAGGCCAAGAGAGGTAAGTGTTTCAGGAAGTAGGAGTTGGTCAATAAAGCTACATGTTGCTAAAAGTCTCAGTAAGATGGAGGCTCAGGTGTGTCCATTAGGTTTGGCAACATCAGGTTATTGGTGACCTGACTGGAAAATGGAAGAATCAGAAGCTTGACTGGAGTGATCAAGATGAGATTGGGAGGTAAGAAAGTGGAGAGAGGAGGTATAGTTACTCTTTTGAGGTTTTTGCTGTATAGAGAAGGAAAGAAATGTGGTGAAAATTAGAACGTACTTTGGGTCAAGGGAGGGTGATTTTTAAGACCAGGTCAACTACATCAGATGAGACGGATTCAGAAGAGTGGAAAAAATGGATGATGCAGGAGAGAGAAGGCAAAACTGCAAGGTAATGAGAGGATGTGGATCAGGAGGTCCCAGTGAAGCAGGTGGGCTTTTTTTTAGAAGAACAGACACATCTAAGTAATGTCAGGAAGGAAGGTAGAAAGAATAGGTACAGAAGAAAGTAGATTAACAGAAAGACAAGGGGGGGCTTCCCCGGTGGCGCAGTGGTTGGGAGTCTGCCTGCTAATGCAGGAGACATGGGTTCGAGCCCTGGTCTGGGAAGATCCCACATGCCGCGGAACGGCTGGGCCTGTGAGCCACAACTACTGAGCCTGCGCGTCTGGAGCCTGTGCTCCACAACGGGAGAGGCCGCGATGGTGAGAGGTCCGCGCACCGCAATGAAGAGTGGCCCCCGCTTGCCGCAGCTGGAGAAAGCCCTCACACAGAAACGAAGACCCAACAAGCCATAAATAAAAAAAAAAAAAAAAAAAAGAAAGACAAGGGAACACCATTTAAATTGCTTCTTATTTCTCAGGAAAATATGAGGTAGGGTCAAGGGCTAAGGTGATGTTTGAAGAGAGAGGAGGAAGTATGTAATAGTTGTCTATGAGAGTTGGAACGCAATGTACTGGGGAAGTGTAAGTAGAGTACATGCCGGGAAGTATCAGGTATCCATTTGTGACTCTGAGTCATGAATTTATTGTGGAACTAATTAGGGGTATTAAATCGTTTTCTTTTCTTTTTTTGTGTGTGTATTAGTTTCTGCTTTATAACAAAGTGAATCAGCTATACATATACATATATCCCCATATCTCTTCTCTCTTGCGTCTCCCTCCCTCCCACCCTCCCTATCCCACCCCTTTAGGTGGTCACAAAGCACGGAGCTGATCTCCCTGTGCTATGCAGCTGCTTCCCACTAGCTATTGATTTTACATTTAGTAGTGTATATATGTCCATGCCCCTCTCTCACTTTGTCCCAGCTTACCCTTCCCCCTCCCCGTGTCCTCAAGTCCATTCTCTAGTAGGTCTGCATCTTTATTCCTGTCCTGACCCTAGGTTCTTCATAACCTTTTTTTTTTTTTTTTAGATTCCATATATATGTGTTAGCATACGACATTTGTTTTTCTCTTTCTGACTTACTTCACTCTGTATGACAGACTCTAGGTCCATCCACCTCACTACAAAAAACTCAATTTCGTTTCCTTTTACGGCTGGTAATATTCCATTGTATATATGTGCCACATCTTCTTTATCCATTCATCTGTCGATGGACACTTAGGTTGCTTCCATGTCCTGGCTATTGTAAATAGAGCTGTAATGAACATTTGGGTACATTGTTTTGAATTATGGTTTTCTCAGGGTATATGCCCAGTAGTGGGATTGCTCGGTGGTATGGTAGTTCTATTTTTAGTTTTTTAAGGAACCTCCATACTGTTCTCCATAGTGGCTGTATCAATTTACATTCCCTCCAACAGTGCAAGAGAGTTCCCTTTTCTCCACACCCTCTCCAATGGCATTTTTCACAGAACTAGAACAAAAAATTTCACAATTTGTATGGAAACACAAAAGACCCTGAATAGTCAAAGCAATCTTGAGAAAGAAAAACAGAGCTGGAGGAATCAGGCTCCCTGACTTCAGACTATACTACAAAGCTACAGTAATCAAGACAGTATGGTACTGGCACAAAAACAGAAATATAGATCAATGGAACAGGATAGAAAGCCTAGAGATAAACCCATGCACATATGGTCACCTTATTTTTGATAAAGGAGGCAAGAATATACAATGGAGAAAAGACAACCTCTTTAATAAATGGTGCTGGGAAAACTGGACAGCTACATGTAAAAGAATGAAACTAGAACACTCCCTAACACCATACACATAAATGGTTTTCTCTATCAAACTTCAGTTTCTAGAATATGGCCAGAGTTGAGTTTAATCAGATTTGATGTTCCAGGCAAGTAGGAAGGAGGGAGAGAGGGGGAGAGTGATTTTCTGGGCATGGAAGATAATGAGGAAATGAAGGGTGATGAGCTGAGAAAAAAGTCATTGGTAAGTGGGGGAGTGATCAGGACATTGATATATGTGCTCTATAAGGAAGTGGAAGTGAGGGAATTGTAGTCCTATGGTATGGGCTTCAAACGAGCTGGGTATTTTAAAGAAAAAAAGGGGCAGATGAAAGCTTTGAAAGTAGCACTGGGAGCTAGGAGGACACCAACCAGCACCTGAAGTTCATGGGCTGTAAAGAAAGAAGCAAACTCTGCTTGTGTCCTTAGGAAGAATAAGATTTCAATTAGAGAAAGAAGGTGAAGGAACCATTCAGAGAAAGGGAAGACAGACTGGGGGTTCCATATGGCCCAGTGAAGAAGAGGGTAGAGGAGAATGGAGAGGGTGGACATAGGACTATGGGATCCAGACTGGAGGGCAATGGGTGGATGAATGATAGGACATTAGAGTTCTGAGAGTGGTTGAACAGAAAGGGATATAAGGCATGAGAGTTTAGTCTTGATGGTCTCTTAATAGAAGGCCCAGCCGTTCAGATCTGTCTCATAATGTAACTAGAAGGAACAGGGAACTGTGGACAAAAGATACTGTACAGGCTTCCTTGGGTTTCTGGACTCTCTTGGGGTTATTACTACTAACTAGCTGCATGCCCTAGTTTTGCATGGGCAAGTTCTCGTCTGGCTCTCACTTTATTCATGTACAAAGTGAGTCACTTCCCAGGACTCATGTGCTGTTTTCATTTTCTGAAATGGCCCTTACTTTGTTGCCAGGCTGTTGAAATCCTAGCCGTTCTTTAAGAATCTTCTCAGAAGTCATCTCTACCATTAGGCTTTTCTCAGTTTCATCACCCATTTCAACCAGATGTGAGCTTTATGTTCTCAGAATCACCGTAACACTGTCTGAACCATCCCAATGGCAGATATCAGTCTTCCAAATAATACAGTTATTTGTGTTTATCTCTCATCCTTGTCAAAAACTCCATGAGATAGGAAATGCAATACATTCTTTTTGCTCAAGTTGATGCTCAGTAAGTGACTTTCAAATGAAGTCACTTACTGAGTCAGTAAATCATACTTCTGGAGGACACAACAGTATTGAAGTAACAGAGACTATTAGAAAGAAAAAGTGAAAAATACCTTGTATGATACTTCAAATTTGCATGGGACATTTTGGTAAGTAGAAAATGCAAATTTACTAGGTCTAAGAGTTGTTTGTATGCCTCTTGCTACAAACTTGAAGCAATTATGGATACAGTAAAGCTGTTAATAGAGGCTTAAGGAATCCTGTCATGTTAAATGGAAAATAACAGAGGAAGAAAGGAGGTGAAAATTCATATATTTAAAGACTATTGGAAGTACAAGAAAAGCTAACTGAAAGTAATAATATAATTCCTAGGCTTTAAAAAATGTCAGTGTAGAATTTGTACTAATACAAATTAGTGAAGAATTTCTCTAGGCTAATGGTTGCCTAAGAATGTATCTGTATTGGGAAGCATATTAGTTATTGGTCTGTGAAATTGCATGACATGATTTGGAATGTGATGTTGCTTTGTCTGTTAAGCAGAGTATTTTTAAAAAAAATTATTTACAGGCTACATTTTAAAAATTGAAATATAATTGAGTTAAAAATAGCATATGTTTAAGGCATACAGTTTGATGATTTAATACACATGTACATCAGTAAATAATCACTGTAATCAAGCTAATAACATGTCCACTGATACAGGCTACCTTTGAACCAAGGCCAAATCTATCCTTTTTTTGGAGGCTGGGTGTGGAATTCATTAGACTTAATACTGACAAAAATAAGGTGGGACTATGTAATTTTTTATATAATTTTTAAAGGTTACACTCCATTTATAGTTATTACAAAATAGTGTAAATGGATTATTTTAGTAGCTGTATTTTTTGAATCCAGAGTTGAGTCACATGATCTGACAAAAAAATAATGTACTTATTGGAACCAGTGGGACATAATGTTGGAAACTGGAAGTATTGGGAAATTCCAGAAGTTTATGTTGTGTAACAATTCCACCACCATCACTACCACCACCACCACCAACAACAAAAATTTTCTGAGCCCTTACTATGTGTCAGTCTCTATTCTGTTTTACATGTTGTGCCAGTTCAAGTTCAACCAGAGACACAGAACCAGTAGGAGATATAATATATATTAAGAGATTTATTTTGAGGATTTGTCATATGCGATTGTGGGGGGTCCATAGGCTGGGTTGTTAGGAAGGACAAGCTGGAACTCTTGGGTGTGAGCTGAAGCTGCATTCCACAAACAGAATTTCCTCCTTCTCTGGGGTGACTCAGGTCTGCTAGTAAGACCTTTCAACTGATTAAATCTGGCCCATTCAGATTATCGAGGATAATCTCCCTTTCTTAAAATTACTTGGTTATGGACTTTCATCACATCTACAAAATGACCTTCAGAGCAACATTTAGATTAATGTTTGCTTGAATAACTGGACACTGTAGCCCAGCTAAATTGATAGATAAAACATATATTATCTGATTTAACCCTCAAAAGAATTCCTCTGAAGCAATTCACACGAATGACAAATCTTGGAGCAAGGGTTTGAACCCAGGGATTGATGTAGGGCCTGGGGATTATATACCGTGCTGGAGTGCATTGTAGCAGAGAAACTAAAGCATACATAGTTTCTCCTCTGAAACATCTCTTGGGACAGGCCCCTTGTATTTCCTAGAGAGCAATCAATCCCTTATAACTAGGGTTGGTGGTTGCTCTCAGGCTGTCACATGGAGGATATTATTCAACGCCCAAGTTAGAGTGATAAAAATAACTTAAATTCATTAGCTCCCTGGAAAATTGCTTAGTTCCCTTAGTTTCATTCAAAGGGTCCAAGGGAAACCAAGCAGTTTGTCTTTGTCATCCTGTTTACCCCTCGATGCATTTTACTAAGACCATGAATGTAAAAATTGATATTGAGACGAGTATTAAGCTTAAGTTAAAATTTAGGTGATGACTCTAGAGGGTTTATTTTCATCTAAATCTTTCTTAGCTATCATAAGAAAGAGCAGACCATCTGGTAGAAAGAGTAGAACGAGATGGAAATGCAACCGAACTGTGAACAGAAAGGGCAATCCAGTAACTGAAGTGCAGATGGGGGCGGATCGGCATGTTGTGGTGACTGTCTCTGCTTGAGCCTCTGGCTGCATATGAGTCTTGGGGGTCCTGGTGGAGAGGCTAAGATTGGCTGGTGTCAGGGTGGACCCTTCAAACCCCATAGGTAGGTTTTGGAAAGTACTGTTGGTTTCCAGCCCAGTGTCCTGCTGAAGCTGCGATCTATCACCCCTGGGCTTGCCTGTGACCATGCTCTTTCTCTCTTCCAGATCCCCTGCTGATTGGATTTTACCTCTCAGGAGGTGCATTCTCCTTCAGGGTCTCAGTTAGATACTCTGACAAACAACAAGGGCAACAAAAACACAAACACTTTGCTCCTGTGTCTGTGACAGACTCTGCATGCCTTACTTTGATTAGAAGCTTTCTTGAACACTGCTCTTCCCAAAAGGGAAGAACTACGTGAGTAGGCTGAATATTGACCTCCAAAGATAGCAGATCCTAACCTCTGGAACCTGTAAACGTTACCATAGATGGAAAAAGGGTCTTTGAAGATGCGATTAAATAAAAGATCTTGAAATGTGAGATTATTCTGTATTATCTAGGTAGGCCCTAACTCCAATCAGAAGTGTCCTTATAAGAGAGAAGGAGAGGTGACACAGAGAAGGAGAGGGTAGTATGAACACAGAAATGGACAGGAGTGATGCAGCCACAAGCCAAGGAATGCCAGCAGCCATGGGGAGCTGGACAGGCAAGAACAGATTCTCCTCTAGAATCTCTGGAGGGCTCTAGGGAAGACTGTGCTCAAGTGATACTAATTTTGGACTTCTGGCCTCCAGAACTGTGAGAGAATAAATTTCTGTTGTTTTAAACTGCCAAGCTTGTGTATTTTGTTACAGCAACCACAGGAAACTAATACAGCATCCTAACTTTTCCTTCAGATAACTCCTAATATCTCATCATCTCCATTAAGTCCTCTGTGAAAAAATAAAGAATCCTAATAGCGATTCTACACCTCACCCAGTGCTCTATTTACTTGATCTTCAGGAGAAAATTCAAATGTTTATTGGTTTGTTGTATTGTATTTATTCTTGGTTTGTTATAAGCTAAAGAATGGAAGGGAATTTTTCATTCGCTTTGTGAAATAACCAACATAATGCTCTAGAGACACTGTTTTAATGATAAGAACATGTAGAAGACTTTAAAAGAGAAAGAATTATGAGAATAATGGTGTTTGGCCTTCCAATCAATACCCGGAAAAGGCCATCTGTCTCTTTCTTTTCTTATTGCTGCTACTGATTCCTGGCTGTTACTTATGCTGATAGAAAGGCTTCTATTGTTCATCAATTATTACAGCTCTTTTAGCTTAATGGCTTGCTTAGTATTACAATTGTCTGTATTAAATGCCTTGAATCAGTTTTTAGGCCAATGACCCAATGGTAATAACAATAATAACAACAACAATAATAATGTAAAAGTGGGTTTTATACTATTTTATGTCACTCACCACAATAACCTATAAAGGAAGTACTCCTGTAGATGAGAAAACTGAGGTCAAAGCATTTAAGTGACTTATCCAAGGTCAGAGCTAGTAAAGGGCAGAGCTGTGTGCTTAACGATGACATGATGCAGTTTTTTAATCTTAAATCATTCAATCTCATTCAATAATGATCACAAATCAGTATCCCAGATACAGCTCAGGCACTTCAACTCACTCCACCTTGGAAAATGGTCTCCCCAGTCCCTCTTTCTACTCTCCACTTTCCAGAAAGGCTGGGACAGCCGTCTCTGAGACCTAAATCAGGTTCCAGGCATGAGGTCTAGGGCGTCTTGGGAATACGATATAATAATCCAGTCCTCTCCTCACCCTCCCTTTCTCAACTCTGCTTAAACCTCTTTCCCTGAGGATTTGCATGTATCAGTGTACATTATGATCCTGCTTGGACTATTCTACAGCTGAACTTAGAGCTAGAAGAGGTCTTAAAAATATTTAGTTCAACACCTCCTTTGACAGATGAGAAAAACCACGTTAAAAAAAATACAGAAGACTTTAAGAGAAACAGAATTATGAGAATAAAAAGTTAAAAAAAAAAAGACAACTCTCCTCTTTCATTAGAATGGATTTCGGATTAGAATGGCCTGCTTGTCCAGTTGCTAAAGTAAGTTAAAGTGGCAAATGTAAAGTAAGCAAGGTTATTCTATGACGTTCAGAGTTTTCTGATTATCAGTACAATCTTTTTTTGCAGATCAATGCATTTTAGCATTTTATTACAACATTTAGAGTGTACTTAGATCCTTTAATTATCCAGCTTATCTTAAAATCTTAGGCATGCTTTAGGATACAGATCTTTGGAACAGCTAATCTGTATACCAATGATTTGGTTAGGGTCTTAATTCCTAGAGAAGATAGGTTCATTTGAATTTCCAATTTAGGATATAATTTCATCTTGTTTTGTTTAAAATGTCTTAATTGGTAAAATTTGTGATAATTTGGCTTTTCTGTACTCCCAAATTAAAGAATTTACAAGAGAAGGAAAAGTCAAAGAGATGTGTTCAATATATGAGACAATATTAAAAATCAGTTCATTTTAACAGCAACATTGAGAATTTATAGTATCAGCAAATAACACTTTATTTTTCTCAAATCTGGATTTGATAGATGACTTGGCCACATCCGTTACTCTGCATGAGCACCCCTAACATGAATTCTGTCTTACAGGAAAGGAGCCACTGATTTACTGTACATTTAGAGTGGTTTTATTATGTGTACAGAAAGTTTTACGTAAAAGGATGTTAATTGCAAAGGCTAGGGAATTGCCCTAGTGTTCATTAATAAGGAACTGGTTAATATAATATAAATCTATAAAATGGAACATTCCATTAAAAATGCAGTAGCTATATATATGTATATATGTATCTGTGTATATATATGTATGTATATATATTATACATATAGGTGGTGTAATCCTCAAGACATATTTTTAAGTGAGAAATGAAAGATGGAGAAAAGTATATACAGAACACTGCTATTTGTGTTTTTAATTAAAAATTTACTTTTCATTCTGAAATAATTTTATATTTACAAACGGTTGCAAAAATGGCATGAGAATTCCTGTTTATCCTTCACCTAGTTTCCCCCAAAGTTAACACCTTACATAACTGCGGTACAATGATCAAAACTAGGAAATGATCATTGATGCAATTCTATTAACTAATCTGCAGACTTTTTGCCATTTTTTTTCAGTTCTTCCACTACTGTCCCTTAGGGTACTTTGATCTGGGGCAGCATCTCCAGCTCATCAGTCTTTGCCTTTCATGACCTTGATCCTTTTGAAGAGCAGTCATCACATATTTTGTAGAGTGTTCCTCAGATGGGTCTTTCTAATGTTTTCTTGTGATTTGACTCAGGTTACAATTTTTTGGGGGCCAGAATATTGTAGAAGTGGTGTTGTGTACTTCACTGTTCATATCTGGAGACACCACTCGTTACTGGAGGTGCCAACTTGATCACTTGGTTAAGGTGGTGTCTTCCAGAGTTCTCCATGGTCAAATTATTATATTTTCCTCTTTTATTAATAAGTATCTTATGGGGAGTTAATTTGAGACTGTGTGACTATCCTGTTATTTATCATACTTTCTTGTCTACTAATTTGAGCATCCATTAGTGATTTTTGCCTGAAACAATTGTTACTGTGATGTTTCCATTTGTGTTTTTAAAAGTGACGTACACACCTATGCCCGTGTCTACATAAAATATCTTGGGAATGATATATCAGAAACTGCAAAAAGTGGTTAGCTCTGGGGAAGAGAACTGGGGAAGAGGGCAGCTAGACAGCCAACTCAGGGAGATGTTTCACCATGTAACCTTTTATGCAGTGTGAATTTACCAGGTTCATATCTTATGATTTGGGGAGGGATAGTGGTAGGATCAAATTTGTTGATTTAAAAAGTAAAATTATCTTTTGTAAAGAGTACTGTTTGCTATCAAATTAATTTATGATAAAAATTACTGGGAGAGAAGAGAAGTGAAATTCTACTTAACAAAAAGGATTTTGCTATTTTCTTAAATACAAATTAGAGACTGTTTCATAATATTACCTGAAATCATAACTACTTGGGTTTGTGATCCAGAACTGTAGCTAGCTGGTAAATTTTATCCCTAAAATATAAACAGCATTAAAATTTTACTTATTGAAACCTGTGATAGATTTTTAAACTAGGTCTGTATTGTATAATCGTCTTTTGGTATAAATATTAATTCTAAAAAAACATCAGTTCAGCAACAGAATATGGCACTCCTACTATTGAGAGAAGCCATGCTGAGCAAGCGTATTAGTATTTTATTTGTAACGTTCTGATATATTTCTTTACACAACTAAGAAAAAAAATGCTTTAAAATTTCCAGGTCTTATACTAACTATGATTTCTTACCACAATCATTATTCTAAGAGAAGTTTTGGAACCGTTCAGAAAATTTTAGAAACACGGACTCTTCTTGAGCTCTGCTGGTCAAATATGCTATGTCTATGCTACTTGTGTAACTGATGGAATACCCATCTTCCCAGTTTGTGAGCGAAATGGGTCACGTTTATATTTGTAACATGGATATCTATGCCTTTCTTCAACAGAGGGCTCCTCCTTTAACATGTGAAATTAAGTAGGAGGCTTGATCTTACAGATTTCTTGAGTTATCCACACAGAAGTCTCTTCAATGCCTTATGTGATTTCCCACCATTCCAAGTCCCTCCATGACCCCCAATGGTGATACTGTTGACTCCTGTTCTGTTTCTCTCTTGTCATCCTTGGCTGTGATGATGATCATCTCACTAAAACCACTAGAGAGCCATGAGGGGAAAGTATGTGAGTGTGTGTGTGTGTGTGTGTGCACACGCAGTTACTTTCTTTAACCTTCCTGAGACTTGTGTAATAGTTAAAATAACACTGTCAAATAGATTTTTCTATAGTAATGGGAATCTTCTGTACAACTGGCACTGCCTGATACAGTAATCACTAACCATATGTGATTAATGAACACTTGAACTGTAGCTAGTGCAACCGGGAAAATAAAATTTTAACTTTATTTAATTTTATTAAAATTTAAGTGGTCACACGTGGCTAGTGGTTACTGTAGTGGACAGCACAAATTGAAAGCATGGTTTCTGGAATCTGATTGTTGCCAGCTGTGTGATCTTGGGTCAGCCTAATTTTTCTCATCTGTTGGATGGAGGTAATTATGTACCTCCTTCCTAGGCTTGGTCTGAGGATTAAATGATATGTGTGGAGCGCAATGCTTGCTTTATGAAAAGGGATCAATAACACTTAGCTGCTGTTTATTATACAGATTACCATGACTCCAATCCTTTTTATTCACAGGAGTGTTTCATCTTTTTTGAAGATTACCTGCTCTAAGTATTTGTAAGGTTCCCTTTGATGCACACTGGGGCCAAGAAATAATGCTTTTAATGCTTCTTCGCTACCACCTTGCTGGTGGGGTTGGGAAAGGAAGTTAGTGAATGTTTCTTAGTGAACTGACCCACCTGCAGGTCTTGAAACCTCATTTGCTTCCATGGTTCCCTCTGACCCTAATGTAGACTTGCCCAGGTGTCCATGGTGAGAAAAAGGTCATATTCCCCTTCAATACTAGGCCCAGTGAGAAGAATCCCCAAACAAGGGTATTGGGGCCCCAAATGAGCACTTTAATACAACAGCTCTTTCAGTTTATACACAGACACTTTCTCCAAGGCACTTATATAGAGGACAACTTTTGACAAGTTTGGGCAGCTGCTGCATACTGTGTCCATGCCACTATGCCCATGGACTATGAAACCCTCAACCACCATGGTGAATTTCCAATTGGGATGTCTGTTTTTCTGTCTTCACACTGATGTCCTAACATCCCTGGGGGTAAGCCCTGTGACTTTCAATGGAGCGAATGTGGGTCCTAGGCTTTTTACTCCCATGAGACTTCTCATCTCTAAATAATTTAGAGCAAAATGGATTAAGTGGGAGGAGAGACCGCACCTAACTCTACCTGGTAGCGTCTGAGGCCCAAATGCAAATGGCTCTACTGGGGAAAGATGAAGAGCCTTAGAGCCTTCATGTCCTCTAATATTTGACCTTTCTTGACTTAGTTCCTGAGAACCTTAGCCCCACTCTTGTGTGATTCCTTCCACTAAGCAGTGAACTTCCCTAAACAATTACCAAAATAGGAGGGTATTCATCTCACAGTAAATTCTTCTTAACTTAGGGGTTTATTGATATCTGAATAGATTTCAAGGCAGTCCTAGAGAGAATATTTGCTTTACAGGGTAATTGTGAAATATTAAATATGAATTCACTGTGCTAGTAATAGGAATTCTGTCTGATCAAAAGAAGGAGGTATATATGTTTCAATGACTTTTTAAAAAAAGTGGTGGGGGTATGTTTCCACCTATTGGTTTCATCCTCTCATAGACACTTAGCTTTCTGTTTAGTTCACCTCCGTATCCTTGACAACAATTATGTGCCAGCTCAGTGACTCCCACTGTGTCAAATGGCTTGACCTGACGACTTTGTGGAGTTCGATTCTCTGAGTCTGTGTTTTCACTTTGCTAATTGCTAGTTGACTGGTTTTTTGCTATTTATTTTCCTTGAGTCTCAGTTTCTTCATCTGTAAAGCTGGGAAACTGATGCAAAGTTGTTATGAGACTTGCACAGAGAGATTCATGTATGTGCACCTAACCCAGTGTCTGACATAACAATAGGCACTAATAAATGTCTCCTCCCTTCCCTTCCCTTCCCTTCCCTTCCATTCCTTTCCCTTCCCTCCCCTATTTCTTTGCATGGTGGATATTCTTTTCCCTTGTTTTATAGATGAAGTAATTGAGGTATAAAGAAAGATATGTGACTTACCAAAGTTCACTTTTATATTTAGGAAAAGCACCAGAATTAGACTCTTGCTCCCAATCTCGTAGTCATGTTTCTGCTATTAGATCATGTCGCCTTGTGTTTGTTTAACAAAGTCCATAGATTAGATTTGGGGGCTCAAGACCAAATGAAGAAATAGATAACAAACTTCAAACAAAAAGACAATGAGAATTTTATTAATTTATAGCAATGTTTCTTCATTGTAGACTCAGTAAAAGGCTCTAAGTTTAGTCTTACGTAAGGTTTGAGTTGAATGTGGCAAAGTTACTGCCTTAAGGAATCTACAGGTGGTAGAAATAAAAAGACAGGAATCCAAAGGATGATAATCCAGTGCAGTGCATCATAAGAGCCTCATGAGCCCTGTAAAGCACTAAGGGGATTCAGAGAGGTGGGAGGGGTCTTCTTGAAGGCAGCATGTTTGGGCAGGTGTAATGATCTCCTCTCCATCATCGTGGGTAGGGTTGAAGAGGACTCCAGCACTGCTCATTTTCAACTTCTTCTGCCAGTGCTACTTATTTCTTGTTTTACGTACTGTCATCATAGAAAACACCTGGATTTGGGTTCGAAGAACCCAGAACTCTTTATAAAACCAGTTGTGCAAATATTTTTGTTGCCTTGTCTCTATGTGGAACAGCTGTCCTGGAAAGTATTGCATTTGCTTCCCACATTTAATTAGTCACTAATGACCAACACGGGCTATAAATGAGTTCTTTGCCTTTGTTGATGATTCAGGTCAAGCATGGCAGATGGTTCCTTATGCTGAATTCTCCAACAAGCATCTATTACAAGAAGATGGACGCCTCAAGTTCAATAGAACAGCCAAGAGCAAACAGCTTGCAGATGGCCAGCGTTCCTGGCATGGGGATATTTCACCACAGGATGCTTCACCACAAAGTTCAGCCTTACTTTCAAAGCTGGCCTTCCTTTCTGCTTTCTTCCTACTCCTTCCTTCCTTGCTGCCTCCTTCCTCCCTTCTTTTTCCTTTATTTTTTCTTTATTTCTTGTGTTCCTACCCAAGAGGAGTATACCAAAGAAACAGACTATGGTTTTGTCCCAGGTGGAATTGACAATAAATTTAAGGAGACAAAAACCTGAAACATAAAATGATTTGTGGATAGAGATAAGTGTAGAGTGAGGAAGCCCAACCTATATTCTTAAAGGTGGAGAGAATTCACAGTAAGTGATCCATCTGAGGTGGGGTTTGCCAGGAAAGTTTCTTGAAGCCAATTTGCTTACTTTCTTTCCTGCTTGCTCTAAAGCAAGTTATTTCAGGTTCTAGTCATTTGATTCCATATGCATTTTGTTCTTTATCCACATCATCAGCATATCTACATTTTTGGGGGTTTGTCATCCAACCCGAGCTGACTGATGCCTAGTGTTCTTATCTTGTTTCCTACTGTTTATATAGTGTTCAAACTTAAGGCCAATTTATGATCAGTCTTTTTATTCTCCATATATTCTTACATTGGTCTGACTACAGCTTCCCGTGGGATTACAAGAGCGATGTACAGGTGATGGTGATACCAAGAGGCTTGTTTTGAGCACGATTTGATTCAATACTCCAAATTAAAACTTCCTATTGGCCAAACATTGCCAGGGAAATCTTTGGTAGTACAAAGGCAAAGAACAAATATTTACTGAGGACATGCTATGCTAGATACGGTGCTAGGTATTTTAGACAAATCCATTCAATTATTACTCACAATAACTTCAGTTTACAATGGAAGGAACTGAGGTTTACAGAGATAAGTCAACTTGCTTAAGATCATATAACTCGTATATGTTGGAGCTAGAATTCAAACTTAGGTCTCTCTCACTCCCAAATCCATACCTTTTGCACTATGCTAAAAAGCTTCCTTAATATAGGGCTTGTAAAGGGTTCCCAGATACTTGGGAATGCAACAGAATCCCAGACATACCACTGCCGCCAAAGCCACTGTCACTGCCCCAGTGGGAAGAACTGGAATCAAGGGCTCGTGGGTGCTCCAGGAAATGCTGTGGAAACTGAGTGATGTGTGTGAAGATGGCTAGCGAGAGAGGAAGGTAAGTGTGTAAAAGATGTTCCTCTATCATCAGTTTTATGTTCAGCTATGAACACTCTGCCCTAAAGAAGGTCTGTGTTTCCAAGGTTACAGCTCTGTAGTTCCACTGGTCTCTCACCCTGCCTACTGTTCATAGCTTTTTGGGGAGAGTACCAGTGTTGCCTCTATGGAGTCTAAGTGGTATCATTCACCTTGTAGATCCAGAACCAATGTCCCCTCTGATTGTCTTAGGGCAGGGACCAGTCATCTGATTCAGTCTCAGTCAACTGTTATGATGTCTTATTCCCTCAAGGGTCTCATTGCTTTTTTTGACATCCAGCCTTGGACAAAGCCAATGCAGTCTGTCCCATTAGCTTTTATAACTTTAAATCTCTGTGGAAATACGTAGTAATCTTAGTTCCTTTTCCTTAGGAGGCTTTGGGTTCTTTATATAAATTGCACACGTAATTTCCAGAAACCTCCATACCCACTTCTCAATGGTATGAGAGAGGAGTGGTTGCCCTCATCTGTTAAATATTGAAGCTTGGTCTTTAGTTCACTCAAAATGTGATTTCTGTTTAATCTCAGAAGGAGAGTAACCAAATACATGCTCCTTTCTAAATGAGATGACAGTACTCTCTGTGGCCTGGTACTTCTCAAGCTCAGCCCCAGTTTTGTATCGCCTAACTTCCTCATTCTGTTACCATCCATGAACCAAGCTGACTGGAGGTCAAAGAAAGGCAATAGCAGGAAAGCCTATTTAGAACAAGACGCAGACATACAGGAGCTGAAGGAGGGAAGTGCATGAGTGATGGATGGGGGAAGGGAAGTGAGGGAGTGAATTTTTAATATAGAAGAGTTGATTTTGAGGCAGCTTCTTCCTTGTGACAGGGACAGATATACCATTTGAAGCGAATGAAGCTTAAGCTTCAAGCCTCTCACTTGCACGGGACACTTCCAAGGCCCTGGCAGAGATTCTATAAACTTTTGTCTATAATTTTATGCTTTTTTTAAAAAAGGAAATTCCCCTCCCTCACATTGTATAAACTACAGGCTCCACCTGAAAAACCTGGTTTCATTCCTGCTATTTTAGAACGGTTCTTGCTAACACAGAGACCAATCCTAGCTTGACTAGTCGAGAATTAAGACTGAATTGGTAATTGTAAACCCTGGCTGAAGGGGCTGCTTAGTGGGAAGAGGCAAGCTGGAACTTCTGGCAGCCCATTTTGTTTGGGCCAGGGTTGCTCAGTAAGTTTCATTTCAAGTGTCAACCTCAGTCACAGTCATGGTAGTTCTTATGTTGAGAAGGGTTCTGAAGCCAGGTTCATGAGAGGCAAGAAATGATGACCACTATGGATACCTACCCAATACTAGCCTTGATATGGGTTGGACTCCATCTCCCTGGTCCAAGTGGGAAGCTGCAGTGTTACAAATATGGCTGGAAAAAATAAAGAGCAAAGGGAGGTCTTTTTCTGTGGTGTCTTTCAGAAAACACAAAACAATTCTTTTCATCTGGCTTCATGAATCATACAAAATGTTGGGACACCTGGCAAAGAAAGAGTCTTCATAAGACATGTACTGAGCCTGGCTAATGGCTGTCCCTTGAAAGCAGAGCCGTATGCTGAACAGAAAGTGGGCTAGTGCCTCTGAGTATTTTCTGTCTCTGTCATGAGTTTGCATGTCACACGGAGACTTAGTGGTCATTTTCCATATGTGGAGTGAGGATGTCAAATGCTGTATTCTGGGCTTAGCACATTCAAAGAATCAAAAATCATGGCTCATTAAACAGTTAATAGGTTACAGCAGATTTATACCATGTACTTTTCCTAAATAATGTGTGTTGTGGGTTGAATTATGTACCCTTCCCCCCAGCCCCCACCATCCATTCAGTATCTCAGACTATGACTGTGTTTGGAGAGATGGGCTTTAGAGAATTAATTAAATAAAAATGAGGTCATTAGGGTGGGCTCCAATCCAATATGACTGGTGTCCTTATAAAAAGAGAAGATTAGGACACATATACACATAGAGGAAGAACTCCATGTGAACATGAAGATGGCCCTCTACAAGCCAAGGAGAGAGGCCTCAGAAGAAATCAAAACTGCACCCTGATCTGAGATTCCTAGCCTCCAGAGCAATCAGAAGTAAATTTGTGTTGCTTAAGTCACCTAGTCTCTGATACTTTGTTATAGCAGCCCTAGAAAACTATCACGGTGTGTTTGCAACGTTCCTTTGGGATTTTGTTCTTTACCATATACTGTGAAATTTCACATATTTTTCTGTATTCTGTTGTATTCATATTTATTGAAAAGTTCTCTCCTCATTTTTCCTTTTTTTTTTTCCTTTGACCATGCAAGCTCTGGGCAGAACATTTAACAGTGTTGATTTTTGCCACAAGCTAGACTGACTTGATGATATTTCTATTTAGACTGCCAGCAAGATTTATTGAGAAGCTGGTGAAAAGGAGGACAATTCAAATTAATTTCACTGAAATGTACTGGAGGATGTAAATAACCCTTGGTTTGAAAATCTGGTTAGCAGTCCTGCGAGTCCAGAAAAATGTTGCTGGAGAGAAAATAGCAGAGAAGATTATAAAAGTACAGGCTTATCACAAAAGAGGCTGTTTTGATCTATATTTTGAATAACATGGTTGAGGTTAGGAATATGTTTATTTCAGAAACAAGATGATGAATTTCTGTAATTATTTGGTGTGTATCATAATCATCTGTAGAGTCAGCAAATGATGTGCACTGTAGCCCTCAAAGGCTGAGATCACAGGGAAAAAAACGCATCTTGATTAGCCATAATTCATTAACCAGAGTTCATTTGCAATCTGCTCTTAGGAGAAAAATGTGCAACAAAAAACAAACATGCAAAGCATTTGAAAACAAATAATCAAATTTCTAGAGTGTAGAAATTCAGGCCAATCTTATATACCATGTACATCTATATCTAAATGTTTATTTAATATGAATTATTGGCTATTGGCAAGAATTAGGATACTGAAGTAATGCAAATCTTCAATCATCGAAAACTGAGTTAATTTATTTTTGTTCATTATACAGCATTTACTAAGGCAAGGAAGTAAGCTGGTTATATTCAGAAGGCATTTTCCATAGCAAGGGTAAAAACAAATGAGCTTTCCTATTTACTTGTCATCTAAGCAAGAACTTCAAAGAATAAACATCAGCCTTTAGAAACAGAGGTATTGTGTTTCCAGTTTCACTAGCAAGAGCTCTTTCATACTAGTCACTCACATATAAATGTTGACTTGTTGGCTTTCAAAATTTTCTGATATTTTTTATTAAAGACAATAGATTTTTTTAAAAAGGGTTTTCTAAGAAAATTTGACTGTCAACCCCTGGCACTCATCTGCCAGAACTGCTAGGTGGGCAGCCATCTGCAAGGAGTCTTTCACCGTGGGTGCTGTAAACCCCTGGTCTGAGCCTCCATCCTCTCTTGCCTGGACCCCTGCAGTAGCTTCCTATAGAGTCTACTGCACCTTAATCCTCTGTAGTCTGTGCTCAACACAACAACCAGCGTGTTAATTTAAAATATGTGTGTCACAAATGCTGGAGAGGGTGTGGAGAAAAGGGAACCCTCTTGTACTGTTGGTGGGAACGTAAATTGATACAGTCACTACGGAGAACAGTATGGAGGTTCCTTAACAAACTAAAAATAGAATTACCATATGACCCAGCAATCCCACTCCTGGACATATACCCAGAGAAAACCATAATTCAAAAAGACACATGCACCCCAATGTTCATTGCAGCACTATTTACAATAGCGAGGTCATGGAAGCAACCTAAATGCCCATCGACAGACGAATGGATAAAGAAGATGTGGTACATATATACAATGGAATATTACTCAGCCATAAAAAGGAACGAAATTGGGTCATTTGTAAAGATGTGGATGGATCTAGAGACTATCATACAGAGTGAAGTAAGTCAGAAAGAGAAAAACAAATATTGTATATTAACGCATATATGTGGAATCTAGAAAAATGGCACAGATGAACTGGTTTGCAGGGCAGAAATAGAGACACAGATGTAGAGAACAAACGTATGGACACCAAGGGGGTAAAGTGGTGGGGGTGGTGGAGGTGGGGTGATGAATTGGGAGATTGAGGTTTGACATGTATACACTGATGTGTATAAAATGGATGACTAATAAGAACCTGCTGTGTAAAAAATAAATTAATTAAATTAAATTAAAAAAAAATATGTGTGTCATTTCATGGTTCTCCTTAGTTCAAACCCTCTATGACTTTTGATCTGTTTCAGAGTAAAAACCAAAGTCCTGACAATGGCCTCTATGGCCCTCCATGATTTGCCCTGTCCCTCTGTCCCTTCTGTCACTGGCTTGACTTGTCCTGCTCATTCCCTCTGCTCTAGCAGTGCTGACCTCTTTGCTATTTCTTAATCCTGCCAAGTCCATTCCCTCTGTCTGGAATGTTCTTTCTGCAGTTGTTTACAGGACTCCTTCCTCCACACCTTTGGGTTTTTGCTCAAATGTCACTCTTTCAGAGAGACTTTTCTCTCGCTTTAAAACTGCCAGCCCTCCACAGCAGCACTTCCCATTCCCTTGCCCTGATTTATTTTTCTCTATCAGTCTTATCACCTACGATTTAGTCTCTACTTGTTTGTTTTATTGTCCTTCTTCCTCCACTAGGATAAAACCTCTGTGAAGGCAAGGATTTTAGTCTATTTTGTTCACTGCCTAGAATCCTGTTTGGCCCATAGGAGAGCCAATAAATATTAGTTTAAGGAATGAATGACGGATGAGGACTTTCCCCAGTAACTTATTTACTTATTTGTCAAAGGGGCCAGCAAGAGAACTCAGAAAGAAACTAAATGAAATTCTAACAATAGGTTAGGGCTCAATGAAATGGAATGAAATAGAGGGAAATAGCAAAGCATTTTGTCTAGTGCCATCTTGCATTCTGCGGGATTTGACAATAACATAAAAAAGCAAAAAGAGATAGACTGATATTTCCATAATAACATCTCTTTCTATATATTAAGACCATAAAAGAAACAAGTAGGCTACAAAACATTCTCTTCCAAGATAATAAAATTTCTTCCATTCTTTCTTCCTATTTGTTTTTTGTTTGTTTGCCTAATCACATAAATTATAAAAATTAATGACAGAGATGGGTCATTTTCCAGAGGTTTGACAAGTGAAAAATCCACTGATGCATTTTTTCTTGTTGCTGTTGAACAGATTTTTAAATGAAGAAGTTTAATTACTTGAGTTTTATCATTGCAGGCATCTGCTAATTACAGCTGTTCCTACGAACTGGATTGGAATATACTTTTTTCCTTTCTCCTCAAATTAAAACCTGACATAAAAAGCCATTGCTAATTTGAAGATGATGATTTCAGCAGTTCACCATTTTGGCTCCCAATTATTTAGCATCTTACAGAAAAGCACTTGCTTGACTGCTCATTGGCAAAGATAAGTGAAGCATTTAACCAATGTAAAATGATGGGATAAGATTTACATATGCTCTCAAAGTAGTAACCTACTTCCTGGGTGAGGACAACTTTCAAAATAGATGTTAAGTACCAAAATATATGATTTCCCCTTCAGATAGTGATATAGAAGTCCTGTGTTTCCTCATAGTGTATATTCTGGTTTTCTTCCAGTCCCCTACCAGTTCTAGCACCTATCAAAAGCCTGGCTTGGAGAAGTAATGTTTAAAGACATCTAGGGGAAAGGAAGTAAAAGGCAGTGAGTATCTGTGCATTAATAATTTTTTCTCCATGACACAAAACACAATTTCTTACCAGTTGTGTTTCCCTTTTTGCTATGGCTGCCAGGAAGCTCCAAGTCATGTTTATTAATAATTTTAGTAACAAAATTGGCACTTGGGGCTAGCATATTTGCTTCTTCCAGGTATTCATGGCCTCCAGATATTTGTGCTTTTTCATTTACATTGCATTATTGTGTATGTCTATGGTGAGCACCTTCACATTGATTTGTAAAATATATGGATTATAAAAGAAACAGAACCTTATTTTAGTCCTAAATGGCTTCTTTGTCCTCCTTTCCCCTTTCTTCCTACCCCAATGCCAGCAGCCTGATAAAAAGTTGACATAATGAAAAATAATAAAATTACTTTGTTTAGATTGCATTATGGTCTAGGCCTATGTAACTAACAGCACTGACAATATTTAGAGGCCTTCTATTAATAACTGAATTGTATTGGATTACTTAATTATGATGAAACAACCAAACTGAAGTTTCTGCAGTCTGGAGGGAATTATTAAAACATAAATAAGAATTATTAAAACATAAATAAAACAATGTCAGCAAATTGCAGTGTGACTATGATACTGTGTTCTCATGTCTGTGAATAAGAGGATCAAATGCTGGAAGTGAGCTCAATGGGCTTGTTAGAGGGGCTTGTCTGTTTTAGCAAGTTTATCCCCAGTGTCTGAAACATAGTACAGGCTCAATGAATATTTGTTGAATGACTATTGAATGAATATAATTTACCATATATGATGTTATATAAACTGTACGTATGAGATGAAGCCTCATTCAATTGTACTTCTAAGTGGAACATAGACTGAGTGGTGATGGGAGGGAGGAAATAATGGAGAAATTTCTCTCTAGAACCCATAGTTACAATTTTAGCGTTCTTCTTTCCTTGGATAGATCTAGATTTCCATTAGGTGTGATTTTTCCTCTGCCCAAAGGATTTCCTTTAACATTTCTTGTAGGGAAGTTTTGCTGTAGATAAATTCTTTCAGCTTTTGTATGTCTCAATAAATCTTCATTTCACCTTCATTTCTGAAGGCTATTTTTACTGAATATAGAATCCTAGGTTGACAGATTTTTGTCTTTCAGTGCTTTTTAGATGTTGCCCCATTGTCTCTTGGTTTTGCTGTTTACAACAAGAAGTCTGCTGTCATTTTTATCTTTGGTCCTCTGTACTTAATGTCTTTTCACTGGTTTCTTTTAAAGATTTTCTCTTTATCATTGGTTTTAGGCGATTTGATAATGATGTGACTTGGTGTAGTTTTATTTATACTTCTTGTACTTGGAGTTTTTTTTGAGCTTCTGGATATTTTTGTATTTCTATAAATATTCTTGAGATTTGTTCTGGGATTCAGTTAAGTTACTTGGAAACAGTTTGATCCTTTTAGTCTTGCTTTTAGGTTTTGCTAGGTGGGAGCAGAACAGTCTTTTGTCTAGGGCAGATTTTGCCCCACTATACAGGACAAATTCTTCTGATCACTCAATCCGATGTCTCATTAATTATGTGTTTTTCCACTCTAGCTGGTGGGAACAGGAACTATTTCTGGCTCTGTCTGAGCTCTGGGAATTATTCTTTCTAATCCTTTTGGGCAGTTGTTTCCCAGACCTTCGATAGTTTTCTCACACATGTGTTGATCATTACTCAGCTGAAGACTCAAGGGTGACCCTTTGCAGATCAGAGCTCTCTCTGGTATATTGCCCTGCAAATTCTAGCTTCTTTAGCCTTCCTAAACCCCCAGATCCAGCTCCTTAACTCAGGCAAATTGTGGGTCCCGGCTGGAAAGGTTTGATCCTCCTCCATGTGTTTCCCACATCCACTCATCAGGCTAACCTGAGCATGATCTCATGGTTAAGGCCAAGGAGCATGGTTGGAAAGATAGCAAGCTAATTGGACAAAGAAGATTACATGAGTGAGCCCAGAATCAAGAGATGAAAAACTGAAGGACTGTTTACTGCAATGAGTCTGCAATAACCAGTTTTATGGCCCTTGATGCATGTTGTCAACTTATTCTTTAGAAAGAATATACAATGTTACCGGCAATATATATGTATACCTGTTTTTTATATGGTCTATTCAACTTTGAGTTTTACATATTGATTTATATTTTCAGTGCTTGGTCATATACTTGATTTTTCTTCTTGAGGAAACTGGTTCTGAGTCATTTACATCATATTACTCTTCTCTTGTTTATAAATATATATATATAGTATAATTTCTTTATTGATTATCCTTGCAAATAATCATCTAAACTCCAGAAATATTGATTAATGTAAATTTTTTCTCTCTCAGTCAGTGGAATTATATGAACACTTTAGGAGATATAACCAATACTAGCCTTTATTTTAATGGGAAATTTCCATATGATAAGACCAGTTTACTTAGAGACGAGTGTGATCGAGAAACAATATGGAAGTTAGAAATGGATTTAAAAGCAAAGACATTTAGAACTGCAAGGACTAGATATTATCTAGTACAATGTCCTCTTTATAAAGATATGTACAAATAAGAAAACTGGGGCATAGAGCAGTTTAGTTACTTGTCCAAAATGAAAAACCTATTAGTGATGCAGGGTCTGGTACACAACAGGTATGTAATAAGAATTTTTTGAGTGAATAAATAAAATACAAGACTGGAATTTATGTCGCCTATGTTTGGTACTCTTAATTATATGATCATAGAGGTATAATGTCTCTAGGATTGAAAACTAGGCTCAGCTACAGGACAGAGAGAAGCAAACTGGATCCATTTAGGGAAGCACAAACTTTCAGGGTATTAAAAAAATTTTCCTCAGTAAGAGATTGTGATGGCTTTCTACAAACATCCAAGTAGAAGATGTCTTACTGTTCTCCAGAGGTGTGTGGGTCAATGAGTGAAGATGTGAATGAGGGAGAATGTCACACCCTAATGTTAGCAAATTTGATACCAATGAGGCAGCTCCCCAAAGCCTTGGGAATGTGGAGACTTAGACTAGATTAGGGGAAAATAGTCTAAGACAGTGGTACAGTTCAGGTCTGATAAATTCAGCTGTGTGAATGATGAATAGATAGAATGCAAAAAAAAGTATATCCATTCTCAATGTCAGGATGTAATTATTGTATGGAATTTGGTCTATTTTAACTTTATGATGCTTTTAATGTCTAGGATGTCAGCTCATCAGGAATGTCTAGTAAAGTTTATCCTTTTGTAAATTATCTCTTTATCAAGTGAAGTATTAGAACTTTTACTAAATGACTAATCTGGTACCAGGTACAAGCCTGAGGGTATTAACAATGTTTCAACATAAAGCAATGAAAAAGACAATCCTCAGTTGTTAACTACTGGTTTCCCACAGATCAAGAAAGTTAATCACTCAGCACAGCCATTTAGGCTCCTGGGGACAGGATGAGACAGGGTGAGGGATTGGACAGGTGGTGGTTTTGCAGGAATGAATGTCCCAGCTCCCCAAGAACTGGACTAAATCTCCCGCAGTCTTGTTTAGTAAGAATTTTATGGTTGACTGACTTGAAAAATGTTTTCCGTGGTCTGTTGGTGTTAATTATCAACAGGTATTGCTGGGTATTTGCAGCTGGCCCTGACAGGAGTGCTCCGGAGAGAACCAAGACAGAACAGTCCTGGAAATTTGGCAACTGTGGTGATAAGGGAGATAGAAACTCATAGATGTGATTTGCATTTTTTAGTACACAACAATTAAGATGGACAGGATTTTTGAATAAAATTTATAAAGTCATGAAGAAGCATACACAATGGTGAGCTCTCCAAGGGCAGGAGTGTCTTGGTCTTTTTTCCACCTGAAGACTTTGCATTCACTATTTCCTCTGCCTGGAATGTGCATGCTTGCTTCTCGGTATTCAGGTCTTAGCTAAATGCCACCTTCTCAGAGAGGCCTTCCTTGATAACCCAGTCTAAACTAATTTCCCCTATACCCATCCACTTCACTTTCTCACACATCATTCTGCCTGATTGTCTTCACGGTATTTATCATTATCTGCAATTAAATGCTTTTGTGTTGATTGTATGTCCTATGCTGGTGTTTAAGTACCAGGAGAGAAATAATACTGTCTGGCTTGGTTGCCATGATATCTCAGAGCTCACTAAATGTTTGTTGAGTAATTGAATGGAGCAAACATAGCTTATTCAGTGAGTCATAAAATCATGTCTGAAGTAGAGTATATATCCGTCAACAACCCAATCAAAAAATGGGTGGAAGACCTAAATAGACACTTCTCCAAAGAAGACATACAGATGGCCAAGAGGCACATGAAAAACTGCTCAACATCACTAATTATTAGAGAAATGCAAATCAAAACTACAATGAGGCATCACCTCACACCAGTTAGAATGGGCATCATCAGAAAATCTACAAACAACAAATGCTGGAGAGGGTGTGGTGAAAAGGGAACCCTCTTGCACTGTTGGTGGGAATGTAAATTGATACAGCCACTATGGAGAACAGTATGGAGGTTCCTTAAAAAACTAAAAATAGAACTACCATATGATGCAGCAATCCCACTACTGGGCATATACCCTGAGAAAACCATAATTCAAAAAGACACATGCACCCCAGTGTTCATTGCAGCACTGTTTACAATAGCCGGGACATGGAAGCAACCTAAATGCCCATCGACAGACGAATGGATAAAGGAGCTGTGGTACATATATACAATGGAATATTACTCAGCCATAAAAAGGAACGAAATTAGATCAGTTTTATAGACGTGGACAGACCTAGAGACTGTCATACAGAGTTAAATAAGTCAGAAAGAGAAAAACAAGTATCATATATTAATGCATATATATGGAATCTGGAAAAATGGTACAGATGAACTGGTTTGCAAGGCAGAAATAGAGACACAGATATAGAGAACAAATGTATGGACACCAAGGGGGGAAAGTGGGGGGTAGGATGAATTGGGAGATTGGGATTGATATATATACACTAATATGTATAAAACAGATAACTAATAAGAACCTGCTGATAGTACAGGAAACTCCACTTTGCTGTACAGTAGAAACTAACACAACATTGTAATATAACTATACCCTAATTAAAAAGAAAAAAAAAGAACTTTGGGTACAAAAAGTCAATGTTTTTTGATGATGGTAATAGGTAGGGTTGACTATATAATTTATCATCAACCAGCAAAGCTTTGAAAATTGAACAGGTTTTAAAAATATAATACAACTATGAAATTGAAAAAAAAGAAGTAGAGGGTATATCTTGACACTAAAAGTTAGTTTTCATGTTCATTAGAGATATTATAGAACATCTATAAGAGTTTCTACCTTGGTAATATTAGTTGGTTCACAAAGGCATGAAGTATTAGTGAATGATAGATCCATTAAAGTTCATTAAAAGGCAGTAAGGATTGTGGCATGCAGCTGTAGATGTCTTTAAAAAAAAAAATCTTTATTTATTTATTTTTGGCCACACCATACAGCTTGCAGGATCTTAGTTCCCCAGCCAGGGATCTAACCCATGCCCCTTGCAGTGGAAGCACAGAGTCCTAACCACTGGACTACCAGGGAATTCCCTGTAGATGTCTTTTACGAAATATCCTTTGTTTTTTCCTGTCAGAAAGCAGAATACTGTACAGAGTAGTTTGTGGTCTGATCCAGAATAATGTTTTTAAATTTTTCTGTATCACATCTTTATTGGAGACCCCAGAGAGAGAGCACGTCTCTCAGTTAGAGATGGGATAAGGCAGGAGGAGACTTTGGGATATGACATGGAGGGATTTCTTTTCTACCTGAGAATCTACCTAATTGTGGTGACACCTTGGGGCTCTGATCAAGCAACATTCATATGACATTAGACAATGTAAAGAAGAAGAAAGAGGAGGGAGAGAAGGAGAAGGAAACAGGCTGTGATTTCACAAGGGTTTATTTCACCTGAAAACACACTTTATACAAAACCGAAAATAGACACTCTATGTGGTCTGAGGTTTGAGCAAAGGATCAAGGAAATTTGACAAGTGCTGACTGTTGGACCCATACACTGCCCAAATTTGAACCCTGACTCATAACCTTTCTGAGCCTCAGTTTCCTCACCTGTAAAATGGGGATAATAATAGTAGCCACCTTCTAATTTTGTCATGAATGTTAAATGAGCTAATACAGTGGAAGTGCTTAGAATGGAATGGGGCCTGACACATAAATGTTAGTTTTTTGCTTTTTTACATAGACGGAGCCAAGTAGCCAGTTACATAGGAATTGGTGGTAGAGGAGTCAAGTGTTTAATGGCACAGAAAAGGGTATTAGGAAAGAGAGTTAAGGGGAAAACAGAATAGGACTAGAGTTATTGTTCAAGAAGCCTGAGGAAGCTAACAGAGGAGGCTGAAAAACAGGTCAATTTTCAGACTGTGGAACTGCAGTTGTGGGTGGTTGGAAGCTAAAAAGCCTTTGTGCATGAGATTATCATGCACCCAGGAGAGCCATGTGCACCCGAGTACTGGAAGTGGGATTGTAGAATGCCTACTTGGCAATACACAGTGGTTTATCCAAGCTTAGCTAAAGCTTTTATCCTCTCAAGCATCTATGTGCTTCCCTGTTTAGGAGACCATGTTGGAATTTAAGACTCAGAGTCAACAGCATTGAGCTATAGGATCAGATAGGCATCAAACACTTGGAGGCATATAAAACACACCTTCTGGAAGTACCTGGATTATTTGCCTCAAAGCCAAATGAAGTTGCAAGCAGCTTTACTAATTACAGGGTGGGAAACTCTAGAAGTTTTCTAAAGAGCAGGGAGTGGTAAATGGAAAATAATACCACAGTAGTCATAATGACTAATTATAAGGTCTAAATGTCATTGAAATGACATTGAATGTCATAGTTTTTATTCAGCAGGTTGGATTATGGCTTCATTTTACTGTATTTAAAACAGTTCAGCTTTAATGGTGTCCTCAGTTCCCTAATTTTGTTTCCTCTATGTCTGAAGTTTCTCAACTGCAGATTTTCTTACCATAGAGGCATTCAGAGACTGGGGCAGCTCTACTATGCTACAGTAGAGATGGATACTCAGTGAGTAAGCTGAGAGCCTTCTCAGAATAGCAGGGATTTAAGTTGGGTCTTAAGAAAGAAAAGAAACTAGCATTTATTGCATGCTAAGTGCTTAACACCTAAGCATACCGGGAACTTTATACATATCTCAACCCTCACAACACTATATATTAGGGGGGATTATCCTCATTTTACAATGGAGAAACTGGGGGTCAGAGATATTAAGTGACTTAATAAGGTGATATTGTCAGCGTTTGAATCAGAGATGTCTAATTCCAGAATCTGTGTTCTTCCTTCTATACATCTCCCTTCTATTACTTTCACAAATGAATACGATGAGAGGGGTGGGCAGAGATTTGTGGTGGGAGAGGAAGGAAAGGGAGACATGGAAACAGCAATTGACATAGAACAATTTGATAAAATGAATAGAAGTAGAAAAACTCATTCCTTCACAAATCTAAGTGAGCTCTTATATTATGTGCAAGACACTTGTGTAAAAGAGTTAGTTGATTAGTGAGCTGGAGAACATCTGGGGGACATTGGCTGTATGGCTAGAGGGCAACCCGTGAGAGGATGGGAGACTGTTAGGTAACTCTGGCCTGGAAACGTAGGGGAGAAGGAAAACTTGGAGGGCCTTGGGAGTGCAAAGAACTTAGCTGTGTCCTAGGTTGCTTTTGGAATTGATTTGGTCTTCTCTTGCTTTTCTGATCATAGGCAACCAGGAGTCACATGAGCTTCTCTGGGTTATTGTGGGTGATCTTGAACCCTGTAAATTTAAACTAGGGTTGACCCGTACTTTGAAGGTAGATGGGTGGGTGAGTGGGTTACTTGGAGTTGATGAAGTTTGTGATTCTCTCTCTGTCTCTTTTTTTAAATCATTTTGGGTCTTATGACCAACTGAATTACTCACTAAGTTCTTGATAGAAAAATAAATGGTTTTAAAATGGTTTTCAGGAAAGCAGTTGAAGAATGGTAGTAACCTCATTATTTTGCTGTTAGCACTATTGATGTCCCTTTTAACAGTCTAACATTAGATGATTGATAGTCTTCTTTGCTTCTCCTGAATCTACTGTACTCTTCCTACTTTTATTATAGCAATCATCACAGTTTAGCAAAATTATTACATATCTGTCTTCACCACTAGATTGAGATTGTTAGTTTGTAAAGGCAAGGTAAGTTTAATTGCCTCTGTCCCAGTTCAGTGCTTGGAACCTAGTAGGTGCTTAATATGAGTTTGTTGAGTCAATTTAAAAAATTACAAACCTCTCAGAGACAGTTTGGTAATAATACTGAGTAGTGCAGGACTGCCTAAGCTTCCACTATAAGTAAGTCTGCTCTAAATCCTAAGTGGCAAAATATGCAGCTTGTTGTATCAGGCAAACGCTAATTATCACCTGTGGTACCCTGATTGTGCTAGATAGTCCCCAAATGTGGAAAGGCACTTGAGGCTTATCTTTTAATCAGTACTAGTATGCTAGTATCATTTTTCATTTTTAGTGGAGTTTTCCACTTAATGAAGGGACACCTAAGAGCCTTGGAATGGGTGTTCTCACCACTGGGCAGCTCACACAGGGAACTGGCCCTTGTTTTGAACTATATGCATCCACAGCTTTGTAAACCACTGAACTGAATAAATGCACAAAGTCCTCTGATGCTGCCTTAGGAAAATAATCTTTCTCAAAGTTCAAGTTGTTTTTGTTTTTGTCTCAAAAATCTCATCTGAGGGAGTCAGCTACATGTATCCTTTTATTATAAAATATACTAGAAATTTTGCTTCTGATTTCTGGACAAAAGTCTTTTGGAAACTTACTGCCCCTTACCCCAAGGATGCCCTTCTTTTCAACTGGTAATTGAAAAGAATCCTCCTTTCTTCTGTGGAAATTTAGGGGTACTGGAGATTTAGGTGTTAGCGGCATCTCAGTGAAGAGGATAAATATTTGACCCATAGTCGGAATCATTCTTGACGTGAAAATGGTTTTAGTGTCATGCTGACCCAACTATTTGGACTCGTAGACCAAATTTATTGTGTTGATAGAGTAGAAACCACTTAGGTAATTTCTCATCATAGTAGACCGCTACATAGATCCATTGGAAGTGACACCAAAAAATTTAGTCTTTTCCATCTCCCCCTTGAGAATAGTCAAGAACTTTGATGACTAGGTAGATTTGGGTGGTGATTTCGTTCTTCTTTGCTTATTTAAACCATGTTACTAAACAATAAATAGCAAGCGTTGGCTCTTGTCAAGTACTGTGCTGGGAAGAAAGACACAGACCATCAGAGGCTGGTTGTAAGGAACAACTTGCAATCTAGCTGAGGAGAAAGGGCATTTGAAACAGTACATATATTACAAGCATTGACAAGGCACATATGGGATGTTTGAAAACTGGAAAGAGCTATGTAAATGTAAGCTTTTAAGGCAAGACATGATGAATTGCCAAGTTGTGCTTTGAAGGATGAGGAGGACGAGGGACAGGGTAGGAAGGATATTCCCATGTGGCCTTTGGTGAGAAGACAGAAAAGCACGGCGTGACTGTGCTTAGAAAAGTGGTCAGTTTTCCTGTTTTACATAAAGCAAAGGTCTTATACAGACAAATGTCCTCCGAATATTAATCCATCAGCTCAGGGACTTCACACATGCAGTCACCTCTCCTTTAGAGCCATCCCCTTACCTTTTCCCACATTTCCATCTGGCTAGGCTTTCTCGTCTTCAGATGCCATCTTAGACCTCACTTTCTCTCACCAGTATTCTTGAACTGTAAACCAACACTACCTCCCTTTCAATTTCAAACGTCTTTTCTCCTCAACTAGACAGTAACTTGCAGTGTTAGGCCCTGTGTCCCCAGAGCCCCAAATATAAGTCTCTTTGCATTATAATTAACTGTTTACTCGTCTCAATGCTCACAAAGACTCTAAGCAGACTGAGGGCGACATCAAGTGTATGTTCTTGACTGTTTCTGGTCCTAGACTAAGCACAGTGTCTCACACCGGCTAAGGGCCCATAACTTGCTGTCAAGTACATTCAGTGAAGAACAAAGAATTGAACAGATTCAGCCCACTGAAGGGGTAAATATTACCAGTATAAAGAGAATGAAAGGTCTTTCTCTCTTCAGAAACTTTGAGAAAATGTTTGTCAAAGGGCTGGGGATTAGGGAAATGTGGGGTGGGAAAACAGGGAAGAGAAGTGATTAGAAGGTAAGAGTGTGAGGGTCAGGAAGGAGAAAGGATATTGTGTTATAACCTGGTTCCTAGTCCCTTACCTTCTTAACGGTTTCATTCGGATGATAGCTCATTTTGTATCAGTCATCTCCCAGCCATCAGTTGTCTCAATTTAAATTATATTTAATGTCTAATACTCAAAGCATATTTATATCTTGTTAATTCTTGCAGTTGAATTTCCTTCCCTCTCTTCCTTTCATCCATTGACTCTCATTCACTGGTTAACTCATCTGAAGAATATTTGAGGAGCTACTTTATGCTAAGCTCATAAAAACTTTGGTAACTGGATATATCCTGTGAAACACAGTAATCCAAGTTTACATGCTTAAATTTTTTTCTCTTTGCAATTTAAGCCCGAGCAATTGTTTTCATCCATTTGGGTTTTCTTAGCAGGGTGTAAGGATTTAGATGGAAAATCCTGGCTGCCGTGACTATATTAGTAATGTAATCTGAGTCAGGCCCTTCAAGGTTTTCTATACAAGGTTACAGGGTAATTTTTTTTTTTTCATTTTGGTCAAATTCTCCCCTACCCGCATCTTCTTCAGCTGTTACCAGGGAGTAAATGGCTGAGAACTCCAAGTACAAAAGATAGCTTTCACACTGCACTAATCCTTAACAATCTTTAAACAGGAAGAGTAAAGGCAAAGTGAAAAAAGGAACTTTTTCTTACCCTCGTCATTTTCCAGTTCTATATTAGATAGAGACAAGAAAAGATTTTTACTCTGAAATCTCAGCCATTTCAGAGGCTTCCCTTAGCATTCAATGATATACAGTAAGTGTGTGGGGCTGCCGCAAAACCCCCTGGGCATCTGAGTTGGTGTTACGTGAAAGGCTGAACATCCATTCCCAAATCAGTGACTCGAATGGTATCAGTTTGCTCTTTCCTGTGTCCACTGATAAACCTCAGTAAATGATACTAAAGGTTATAATAGTGATGGACCTTGTTCTAGAACTGTGTTATAATCTGGGACCTAGGAAGTCACTGGCAAAATTCAGTTAGTGACTACGGGGTGGTGGTCAGTGTTTCAAATTACCAGAAAAATCAAGTTGGCATAATTCAAAATAGTGGATTACCTGTTAAGTACAAGCACATTTTAATGGAAAGAAACCTTGAGAGAGATGTTTAAGACAATTAAGACATGCTTAATATACTTCCCATGGTCCTTCCTGATCTGGCCCTGGAACACTCTCTCTCATTTTGTTCTGGCTAGTTCCACTGTCTTTAGGTCTCAGTTTATGAACAATTTCTGCTGAGAAGTCTTCCCTGACTCTCTTGTGTATAGGTTCACTGCTTGTTATGCCCACGTCTATTATAATACTAAATTCATTCCTTCTCTCTTCCCTCTCTCCCTCCCTTCCCTTCCCTTCCCCTTCTTCTCTCCCTTCCTTCCTTTTCCTCTTTTACCTCCTTCTTTTCTCCTTCTCTTATAGAATCGTCCATCCTGTTGAGAAGAATCTATTAACCTGGTTCTGGTTAAGACAATACTGGTGAGAGCAGTCATGCCAATTAATTTTTTCCTACTCCTTCTAGAGGAACTCAGGTTCCACTGGGATTCTTTGCTATACTTTCTGAAATATGTTAATACATGATTCTCTTGGCCATTTAAGAACTATTGTACAAAAAAGTTTTTTGAGTATGTACAGATTTCATAAATCAACAAAGTGTAAATACACTATTGCTCTAAATATAATATGAATGCATATTAATCTAGTTTTCTTCTTTTAACTCCTGCTGGAGAAAACCTTCTAATGGCCAAGTAAATTGGCCTTTTTTAAGGCTCAAGTTGACCTTCCTATCTAATCTGCTTTCCTCGTTCTCTTATTAATTCGAACAACAGTAGTTTGTTTGTTTCCTTCATTGACCCTCTTCTTCCATCCACACTTTGAATGCTATATCAGCTAGGATTGTGTTTGGCTGTACATACTGAAAACCTTACAACAGTGCTTAAATTGATTCAAATTTATTTGTTATCAAGTGACAATAGATGGGAATTTATTTGCTATTAATACATCCTGGGGCAGTGCTATTTCATCTGCTTTAATTTTTTAAACCTCTCCCAAATATAACATATATAAAGTGTATAAAATATAAATACGCCTGTTATCAAATCATACAATGAACACCTGTGTAACCATCACCAAAGTCAAGAAATAAAACATTGTCAATATCTCCCAGAGACGTCCCATGTATCCCATTCCAATTCCTACCCCCTTTCTCCACCCCAAAGATCAACCCTCTCCTAATTTTTGTGGTAGTTGCTTCCTTACATTTCCTTACAGTTCTACAGTGCTAAAACTGTATTATTCCTAAGTATACCAACTATAGTTGAGCTTTGCCCATTTCTGGCTCTTTTATATAAAAACCATACAAAAATGTGTTTTTGTGAGTTTGGTTTCTTTTGTTCAACATTTATTTGTAAAATTCATTCATATTGTTATATGTGGTATTCATTGCTAAAAGAATTCTATTGCATGAGTATGCCCAAACTGATTAATCTAGTCTGCTTTTGATGAATATTTGGGTAGTTTCTTATTGTTGAGTATTATGAGTAGAGCTGATATGAATGTTCTCATCTGTCTCCCAAGGTGCATTTCTTTAGATATGCACAGAGGAGTTGAATTGTTGGGCTTCGTTTTTTTTGGAAATAGAAGTTCTCTTCAGTGATGCGACAGAACCGGGTAGAGCTCGCCCAGCACAACCCACAGAGTCACCTCCCAAACGGATTTTGTCTCAGAGCAGAAGAGTCAAAGTGAGGCTGACCCACATGTGGGTGGGATTGCAGTTTTCTGGCTCATTTAGTTGTTGAAAAAAGCAGCTGATCAGAAAGTGAGGGAGGGGTGTTAGATGCTAGTGAAGGAATCCCTCTATCTCTCGGGGATGTTGGGGATTGAAGGAGGGGCTCAGGATTGGCTCTATTTGGAGACCTCTTAGCTGTTCACCCAGGTCTAAGTAAGCCTCAGTGGTATATTAGAATCAGAAATTTGGGCAGGTGGTCCTGGAAAACTTCTCTCAGAAGGTGACATTTGAAGAGAAACCTTAATCATTTGGGGGGAAGAACATTCCAGTGAGAGAAGAGCATGTACAAGGCCCTGAAGTGAGGACACTGTTGGAGATGTTAAGGAAACACAAGATGGCCCGTGAGGCTGGAGCACAGCGGGCAGGAGGGAAGAGGGGCAAGGTTGGAGCAAGATGGGGGAGGTAGACCAGAGGCAGGGCTTGTAGGACTGTGGCCCACAGAAGGGAGTTAGTGGACCCCAGTGTGAGGGAAGGAGTATTAAGTTGGGCAGTGAACCAATCTGATTCATGTTTCAAAGAGATCACTCTGGCTGGATTGCAGTGTTGGCAGGAGTGACAGCTGGGGAACCTGTGGGAGACTATTTCTCAGGGAGAGATGAAAGTGGCTTGAAGTAGAGGGTAGTGGTGAAGGGATGGGTTAGAGCTGGAAGGACTGAAGGCAGAAAAGTTGACTGTGTTTCTGTGGCTTGAACAACCAAGTGGAAGACAGTATCATGAACTGAGACAGGGACAGCAAGGCTAGGAATCATTTGGGGCAAGGGGAAGAGGAGGCAGTTGTAGCAAAAAAAGTTCTGTATTGACCATGTCAAGTTTGAGAGGCCTGTTAGGTATTTCAAGGAAGCATTCAGATACATGAATTTGTAGCTGAGACAAGTGTTCCTTACAAACTGTGAGCAAATCTTTGTACCTTTGGGCCCTATCACATGGCCTGGTACATGGTAGGCACTCAATACATGTTCAGTGAATGAATTTATTTAAAAAATATACATGGAACTCTTACCCTGTGCCAGGCACTGTTCTAGGAGCTGAGAATATAGCAGTGAACAAAAATTCCTGTCTCCTTAGAACTTAAAATGAATAAGTGCATGCGTACATGAATAAATAAATGAATGAAATGTATATCCAGGTAATAAAGTGTTTCTTATTTTATTTTTTCTCTCTGTCTTAAAAACATCTTTGAAAATATTAATTAAAAATGGAACTCTCCAGCAGGATTAATTATAAGGATCATGTCTAGAGAGACTTACTGATAATAACCTGTTTTGCTTTCTCTTTCTCTTTTTAACTTGGTTTTCTTTACCTTTATGTGCCCGAGACCTGTGTATCGGTTGGTGATACAGTAATTGTGTTAGATGGGTGTTATTTACAGTTGCTTCGGAGTCGATTTCTAATTTTCCCTTGAAAAATGTTATTTACAGGCACCCTATTTTCACTTGCAGGTGTGAAATGGCTCTGTGACACATGAAGCGGAAGCAAAATGTCACTTCTGAGGTTTGTGATAAAATTTCTTGTTAGATTCTTCAGGTAGAGCGAGAGGCCTTTCTCACGGCTGTGACACGCTGTGCTGCCGAGGCAGAGAAGCTGAAGGGAAAACTTGTGTGCTTTAGTGGGGAGTGCCTGTGGTCTCACCACTGTGCTAAACAGAGTTCCAAGAAGTTTGGTGTCAGTCAATATTTTGTAAATGGATTTAGCATCTTCTGAGCTTTCAGGGAGTTTGTAACTTAGAACAACCTGCAGTGATTCTTTTTGCCCAGTGAGGTATTCATTAAATAATACAAATAATTAATTCCCATAAAACATCTTTATATATTTGGATTCTTATATATTAAATATCATGTTAATTCCCAGAACGGATTATTCAGTTTTCTACACTAAGCCCTACTCGACATGATGTTAAAAACTGTTTGTTTGTTTTGGACCCTGGTTTTCCTTGATAACAAAGAGGAATATAAGTAGCAGGTCAGGTTTTGCCTCATCAACAAAGTGGATATTTCTTAGAAAGTTCATTTTCAATCAGGATTTCCTTTTTTGATTGCCTTAATCAAGGAAAAGATAGCCTCCCTAAATGAAATACCCCAATCTCACCAGAATTAGAAAAGGCAAATACCTAAAATTAAATTTCCAAAGGCCTGAACTTAAAGAGTGCTAAAACATTTACATATTAAGGGATGTGTTCCTTCATCTATATTATGTGCTTGCAAGATAATTGATAGTTGCTGATTTGGGAGAGCTTGAAAAGAACATTCATGAATGTATTTTTTTTTTTAAATTAATTAATTAATTTATTTATGGCTGTGTTGGGTCTTCGTTTCTGTGTGAGGGCTTTCTCTAGTTGCGGCAAGTGGGGGCCACTCTTCATCGCGGTGCGCGGGCCTCTCACTATCGTGGCCTCTTTTGTTGAGGAGCACAAGCTCCAGACGTACAGGCTCAGTAGTTGTGGCTCACGGGCCTAGTTGCTACGCGGCATGTGGGATCTTCCCAGACCAGGGCTCGAACCCATGTCCCCTGCATTGGCAGGCAGATTCTCAACCACTGCGCCACCAGGGAAGCCCCTGAGTGTATGTTTTTTGATTTAATATATGGTCTCCGAATTTTTTTCTTCCTGTCCAGTGTATTCCCTTTTGAATCTTGGGACTCCCCATACCAAGTCTTCTCCAGATTAAGATTAGGAAGCTGGTTCAGAGACATCAGAGTCTGCAAAGAGAACTCTGCTGGTGCAGCGAGCGTCCTTCTCTTCGTCCAGTACACTACACAGTGGACAGGAAAAGATGAGCTTTCAAACGTGGGTAGGTTATGAAGCGCATGTAGTCCATGCTAAAGATCTTGATTCACTTCCTGTAGGTGATGGCAAATAGTTGGAGGATTTTAGTGGAGGAAGAAGAGAATCAGGTTCGTCTTTTAGAATGTGACTGGTGGTGGTGGGGAAGACGATGGTGAATGGCCTGAATCTGGGAGCAGGAAACCCGTTAGGAAGTCACTGCAGGGGATGGCTATTTTCCACTCCCACCCCAGCTTTGTGCTGAGTGTTCTCTGGACATAGGCTTAAGTCTCTGGTTCTAGCCACTAGTTTGGAGTGCAAAGAACTTGCAACAGTTGACAGAAATAAAGATTATTCATCATCTGCCCTCTTTCCTGCAACCCTGGTCCCATTTCCCCTCATGGTTAGTAGGAAGAAAATCTTCACAGGTGTTGCCTTTCTCTATATTTTTTCTAGGATTGGTTATCTTCCACCATTACAAAGTTTAGTGCCTTAAAAAAAAATCAGCAGAATTGGAAAATCTCACTTTGGGAGACGGCCTGGTCCTTCACAACCTGTTCCTCCAAACAAACTTGATTTGTTTGTTAAAATAGGCATGAAGAAGCTCTTCTGTGAAGCTTCCTTTTCAATCTGACGTGTACTAAAGGCTGTGTGTTTCAAGAACTTGGCTGTGATCCTCCAATAGGTGAAACTCCCCAATCCCCGCCCCCCCCCAACCTTGCACTGGCTCTTGCACAGCTTCCTGGGGAGGGCTTTGAGGGGCATGGCCTGATATGTGAGGTGTTGAGTCTTCCCTGGGGTCAGCTGGCTCTTTTATTGGGTTGGAAAAGAGATGAAACTCTTGGTGTATGCATTTCTTAAGCATATGCATTTCTTAAGCATATGCATTTCTTCAGCATGTCTCTATCACTGGGGATTTGTCTTCCTATTTTAGGACTGAGTCTCATTTCAGTGTAAGTGTGAGGCAGGAGATAATATTTCAAGCCAGATTTCCTCCCTAATTGTTGCTTCAAGTAAAAGGAAAATTGGGCTGGGAGTCCAGAGAGCTAAGTTTTAAATGTACTCCATTATTAATTTAAATAAAAATGAAATAACATTTTGTAGTACATAATTTTTTATGCTAATTCTTGCAGCTGACTTCATTTATTTGATTTCTCCTTTGATTTTAATATAGAGACATATCTCAGAAAATCTTCCCATCAGCCTATCCATATCTGTCTATTTTTCTTTCCACACAATGTCTCTAGCTTGAATGTCCTCAAGCTTTCGTTGACTAATTTTTAAAAAAATGGCTTGAGATCTCAACTCATCCACTGAAAAGAACTCCAGAACTGTTCCACGTCTCTGAGGGGATGGAAGGTGGGTATATTAGTGAGTCTACCTTACAGCCGATAGTCTACATAAACAATGTAATGGAGAGTGCTCCTGAATTTGGATCCAGATTGCCTGGATTGAATCCCAATTCTACTGCTTCCTCTGTGACTTTGGCCAAGTTACTTAACTTCTCTGTTCCTCATTTCCTTATCTTAAAAATAAAATAATTACAAACGAATCAATGGACAAAGGATTAATCTCTAAAATATATAAACAGCTCATGCAGCTCAATATTAAAGAAACAAACAACCCAATCCAAAAATGGTCAGAAGACCTAAACAGACATTTCTCCAAAGAAGACATACAGATGGCCAAGAAGCACATGAAAAGCTGCTCAACATCACTAATTATTAGAGAAATGCAAATCAAAACTACAATGAGGTATCACCTCACACCAGTTAGAATGGGCATCATCAGAAAATCTACAAACAACAAATGCTGGAGAGGGTGTGGAGAAAAGGCAACACTCTTGCACTGTTGGTGGGAATGTAAATTGATACAGCCACTATGGAGAACAGTATGGAGGTTCCTTAAAAAACTAAAAATAGATTTACCATATGATGCAGCAATCCCACTACTGGGCATATACCCAGAGAAAACCATAATTCAAAAAGATACATGCACCCCAATGTTCATTGCAGCACTATTTACAATAGCCAGGTCATGGAAGCAACCTAAATGTCCATCGACAGACAAATGGAAAGAAGATGTGGTACATACATACAATGGAATATTACTCAGCCATAAAAAGTAACGAAATTGAGTCATTTGTTGAGACATGGAGGGATCTAGAGACTGTCATACAGAGTGAAGTAAGTCAGAAAGAGAAAAACAAATATTGTATATTAACGCATGTATGTGGAACCTAGAAAAATGGTACAGATGAACCGGTTTGCAGGGCAGAAGTTGAGACACAGACGTAGAGAACAAACATATGGACACCAAGCGGGGAAAACCGCGGTGGGGTGGGGATGGTGGTGTGCTGAATTGGGCGATTGGGATTGACATGTATACACTGATGTGTATAAAATTGATGACTAATAAGAACCTGCAGTAGAGACAAACAAACAAACAAACAAAAACAACTAATACTAAACTTTCTTTGGGTTATTTGTATGGAAATATGTTAATATAAATGTTTCAGACATTACATGAAATTTCTAAAAATCTTATATGTTCTGGTATAATGTTATAAGTCATAATTCTAGTTATTACTTTAAAATGTGTATCTCAGAAATAAAAAAATAAAATAAAATAAAATAATTATTGTCTCCACCTCATGGGCTTGTTTTGAAGGTTAAATGAGTCAATAACTTATAGGGTTGTTAGGAAGATTGAGTAAATTAATATATATAAAATACTTAGCACGGTGCCTGACCTATAGTGAACATTATACAGCTGTTTATTATTCTTTCATGGCTCATTTTTCCTTTGCTCACTGGCTCCTACCCACAATCGTCTAGCCAGCTATTGCTGCCATGCCCTTTTCCACACAGTTTTGCCTCATGCCAGGCACCAGCCTTCTCCCTTCATTCTTCTGAAGGCATTGCACGAATAAGGCTGCTGTGAGTAATAACAACACAATAATAATAGCTAACACTTACTGAGTGCTCATCTATGCCAGCACTGTTATTAGAACTTAACATCTATTAGCTCATTTAATTCTCATACCAACTCTGTGAGATAAATGTGATCATTTCCCTCATTTTACAGATGAGGAAACTGAGGCACTAATCAGTTAAATAACTTGTCCAAGGTTACACAGTTGGTAAAGAGTGAAACTAGATTTTCGAACATCATTTACTTACCATTCTCCAGGCCCTTGTATATACAGGGAAGTATCTTTTTTTTCTTCTTCTTCTTGTGAATGATATCCTTAGAGTGTACTCCTTTGGCAGGTCAAATTCCTCATCAGCAATAAATGAGGGGGGGGGGTGTTGCAGGAGGAGAGGGAGGGAGTCTCAGTATGTAATGGTGAGCCTAAGGAAATATCTGGAGTATACTGAGAACCAAGTGTGTGCTGCCCGTTGTATGAAGCCCTCGACATCATTTTCTTAGGGAATTCTCATGGCCACACTCACTTTCTATTATGGTCATTTACATAGTTTTAGGAAGGCAGGGACTTGCCTTCAGGTTACACATTGCTCATGAGTTGTTAAGACAAATTTGAACCCAGGTCTATCTGGCCCCAGATCATCACAGCGCATCTTTTCACCGTACCATCCTGCCTTCCTCAGAGCTGACCCGAGCGTTTATGCCTTCAAGCATTTGATGCTGTCTGACTTTTCTTTTGGCAGTCCTCTTCCCCTCTTTTTTAAACCTCTCTGATTTAGCTTTTCTTTTCAACAGCTCAATCATATGAACAAATATTTGAGTGTCTATATTGTTAACATTAAGTAAGAGTAGTTAAATGGATTAAGGATGCTTATTGAAATATTTAACCTTATCACCCCAAGGAGCTGTAAATGTGATGCCAGTAAGTATCATTAAGCTTTGTTCATCTCAATACCAGCTGGTATTATAGTATTATGAAATATTAAAGCACAGTTTCTGCCCTTGAGATGGTCGCCTTGGGTGGGAGGAGTGTATGTGTGTGTGTTGCATGCAAGTACCATTTCTCCTGACCTTCTCCCATCAGGACCCTCTCTATGTCTACTCAAAGCAGCCACCCTGTCGAACTGCTTTGCCTGCTGTCCCAGATTATTCTGGGAGTGTGTTTTAAGGATTTGTGTCAGACAATTAAGACAGTCAATAGGCTTGAATTTTTTTGTTTTTGCCTGGCTGATCAGTTTAATTGCAAGGCAGTTATTGGATGCATGTTCATATCCCTGGTGGTGGGATGTTACTGGAGAACTCTGGATTGTCTACCTTTAAGCCATGTACACTCACCTGCTGGGTTTCTGGAATTTGCTGGTTGACAGAATGGTCAGCTTCCAGAAAATGATGGACTATAGTCATGACTTTCATGTTAATGTGCTCTAAAGGTGACTTTCTTTAAGCTTTTTGATTAATATACTGAAAAAAAGTGTCCAGATAAAGCACTGTGTAACAAATTACTGCAAACTTTGTGGCTTAAAAAAATATCCATTTATTATCTTGGTGCTGCAGTTCAGAAGTCTGAGCAGGCTTGACTGGGTTCTGTGCTCAGTGTCTCACAAGGCTGAAATCAAGGTATCATGAGAGATTGTACATGAGAAATATTTTTCGATTCTCTGAGCTGTAGATTATATGACCATTTTAAGGACTATCTCATATGACTTGATACTTACACCAGACAATTAACTATAGAGATTTGAGAGGGTGAACATTTTGGCATTCCATTTAATTTGATACAACTGGGCTTCAGTATTTTTTTAAATTGCAGTATAGTTGATTTACAATGCTGTGACAATCTCTGCTGTACAGCAAAGTGACTCAGTTATACACATACAGACATTCTTTTTTTATATTCTTTTCCATTATGGTTTATCACAGGATATTGAATATAGTTCCCTGTGCTATACATTAGGACCTTGCTGTTTATCCATTCTAAATGTAATAGTTTGCATCTTCCAACTCCAAACTCCCAGTCCGTCCTCCCCACCTGCCCCCTGGCAACCACAGGTCTGTTCTCTATGTCTATGAGTCTGTTTCTGTTTTGCAGATAGGTTCATTTTTGCCATATTTTAGATTCCACACATAAGTGCTATCATATGTTATTTGTCTTTCTCTTTCTGACTTACTTCACTTAGTATGATAATCTCTAGCTGCATCCATGTTGCTGCAAATGGCATTATTTTGTTCTTTTTTATGGCTGAGTAGTATTCCATTGTATATATGTACCACATGTTCTTTATCCATTCATCTGTCGATGGACATTTAGGTTGTTTCCATGTCTTGGCTATTGTGAACAGTGCTGCTATGAACATAGGGGTACATGTATCTTTTAGAATGATAGTTTTGTCTGGGTATATTGGGCTTCAGTATTTATTCAAGCAACACAACTTCTTCTCTTAATCAACCATTGACCATCTTTTCCCTGACTAAAACACTGTATCAGCAGTCAGCGTATCCAAGTTGGGCTTTTAGTTGTGCCACTTGAACAAATCATTTTTCCGTCTCTATTTCTTCCTCCTAAGATGACATTAATGCTACTTTTTACTCCTTAAGTATATTTCATCTTGCAAAACCTGTGCTCAGCAGATGCCCAGCAGGTGGTATACAGCTTCTTGATCCCACTTTCTTCTGAAGCCAGTGTTCATCTCAGATTTTCACACTGGGAGAAGTATGAAAAGAGGCCACCACACAAAGAGGTGACTGTGCATGCTTCACCTGTCTGTTCCATTAGTCCCCTGGTTACCTGGTGCAAGAACATGTGACATTTGTATTATACTTTACAGTTCACAAGGAGGACGTGACTCATTCAGTATCTGCAATGGACTGAATGTTTATGTCTGCCCCAAATTTACGTGTTGAAATCCTAATCCCCAAGGCAATGGTATCAGGTGGAGGGGGCCTTTGGGAGGTGATCAGATCATGAGAGAGAACCCTCATGAATGGGATTAGTGCCATTATAAACGAGACCTCAGAGAGATCTCTAGCCCCTTCCACTGTTTGAGGTTCCAGGGAGAAGGCGGCCGCCAATGAGGAAACAGGTTCCCACCAGATGCAAATCTGCCGGAGCCATGGTCTTGGACTTCCCAGCCTCCAGTACTGTGAGGAATAAATTTCTGTTGTTTATAAGCCTCCCTGTCTATGGTATTCTGTTATAGAAGCCCAAATGAAATAAGTGTCTTATTTGATTCTTTCCATAATTCTGTGAGGTAGATATTATTATGACTTCTATTTTACAGGTGGAGTGAGTAAGGTTCAGGAAATTAAATGACTTATTCAACTTCACATAAGAAACAGAGCCAGGACTGGCTCTCAAGTTTCTGACTTCAAATCCTGTGCTATTTCCACCTCACCTCAGCTAAGCAATGAGAGCTGCATGTAAAAAAATTTCAGATATGAGGAATGACTTCAATATTTGGTCATTCTTTATTTCTTGTGCTGTTTCAACACTAATTTTTGGCTCTTTTGATTTTTTTTTCTCAAATGTATCTTCCCAGAATCCAAATAAACATATTGGCATCATCCTGCATGACTATTAGTATCGTCCTGGGGCACAGTCATGCGTGGTATGGAAGAAAGTAACTGAGAACAAAGGATTATTTATAATGTTGCCTCAAGGTCAAAAGGAGTTGTACCGTTTCCATATTGGCCTCAAATGTTTATAATTTACATGTTTTAATCCAAGTCTGAAAAGGGAGGGAATTTTATTGAAGGAGATTCTCAGGTATATGGAGATCTCTAAGATTTCTCTCTTTGAGACTCTGAGAATCCCCTTCACAGAACAATTAACATAAGAACTTACATACAAAATTTTCTGTACAAATCAAGGAATTTATTCATCCTTAGCATTATTTCTTAATCCCATTCTTAATGCAATTATTCATGTATCCATTAATTCTAGAGATAGTCAATTGAGTAGCAATGGGCATTAGTGGATAGGAGGTAGGATTCTGAGGTCAGGCTGTCTGCGTTGAAACCCAAATCCTGCCATTTATTTGCTGGGTGACCTTGGCTAGTAACTTAATCTCTCTGTGCCTCATCTATAAAATGGGCATGATAATAGAACCTACCACTTAGGGTTGCTGTGAAGATTGATGAATTATTAAAGGCAAAACACTTGGAACCATGACTGCCTGTGCAGGTAGGACTTCTCAAAGAGCCCTCAAAGATGTCCTGCCCTAATCCCCAGAACCTGTGACCATGATGAAACATCACTGCCACAATTGTGTTATCCAGGCACCATTGACCTTAGACAGGAAGATGATCTGGTGGACCTAATCTAATCACACAGGCCTCTTCAAAAGCAGAGAGCTTTCTCCAGCTGATGGCAGAAGAGGAAGTCAGGGAGATTCCAAGTGTGAGGAGGACTTAACGTGCCATTGGCAACGTTGACAATGGAGCAACCCAACTGAGAAGGAATGTGGGCATCCTTAAGGAGTTAATAGAGACCCTGGGCTGACAGCCAGCAAGAAAATGGGGGCCTCAGTCCTGCAGCTGCAGGGACTAAATTCAGCCAACAACAGGAATGAGCTTAGAAGTGGATTCTTCCCAGAACCTCCCAATAAGAGCCCAGCTGACTGATATCTTGACCTCAGCCTTATGATATGCTATGCAGAGAACCCAGTCAAGCATGCCTGGACTTCTGAACTACAGAACTGTGAGATAATGAACGAGTGCTTTTAGCCACTAGGCTTGTGTTAAATGGTTACGCAACAATAGAAAACTAATAAGAGTTACATAGACGTGCTTAATAAATATTAGCTCTCATTATTATATTTATTATTAGACATCTTCAGTGAAGGATGTACTGCGTGCCTCACTGGGGAAACAACGTTGAACAAGATATGGTGCAGGTCCTCAAGGAGTTTATAGTCAAGAAGATAAATCATTTCATTTTTTTCTGACACCCAGGCTCTTTGAAGATCAATCGCTACTGAATCTTGTACATATTTCTTCTTACTTTCCTTGCTTTGGTTCACTTTCATCATAAATATTCATTTTTTAGTTTTTTTCATTTTTAGCCAGTAGCTAGACTATGTTTAGCCACCAGCAGCAACTGTTTGCCATGAGGGAATTGGGACTAGGATTTATTGTTGTCTCCTGTGCATAATCATTAGGGGGTCTGGGAAGCTCTTGGGTTTGTGCTCAAATATTGTAAGTCGTACCATGGGGACAGCTGTTTCTAACAAAGGATCTATATAATCCTTTATCTCTAGAATCTACCACCTGGTGTTCTCAACAGCCCTGAGCACAGAACAATTCCCAGTTTAATCAAACTGGAATACAAAAGGAGCAGTGGGGGCCACACTGTGAGATACCCTTGAAGTTGTTCCAAGGGAAAGGGACCTTTTGTTACAGAGACACCTCATTTTAGAGTTCAGTGACCTGTGACACTTCCCCAGCTGGCAGCTCAGCAGGGACCTTCTGATACCTTCCTACACTCAAAAGCCACTTTTGGTGGGCAGAACAATGAAAAGATCATTAAGCGCTACTTGGTGGGAGGCTGGTGGGGGAAGAATGAGAACAATAATGGAGCAGTGGTGTTAACGAACATGCCTGCAGTGATTTTATGATTTTTATTCAAATGTGAGCTGTCTTCATTTTCTGAGTCTTTGCTTTATGATAAGGTTGGTGGGCGTTTGTGTATATTTACTACAGGTAATGGGGATAATACCATTGGACTTTTTTTTAACATTCATTTTAAAGGTCTTTGAATTGGAGCTAGAGTGGAAAGGGGGAACCCATTTGCTGGGTGTACTAATTTTGAAGCACTCAATCCCCTTCCTGAACTGGAATCTTGTTCCTTCCTACTGAGGTTTTTCAGAAAAAAGACATGAACAATTCCCAAAGCCATTTCGATATCAAAATAAATTTTATGGAAACCTCGAGTTGTAAAGCTGGGAAGCATCTGAGTCATTTGGTCTCACCCAGCCAATGTAGGCGGGAGTCCCCATGACCACATCCCCAGGGGAGATCATGCAAGTGTTTGAACAGCAAGGCAGTCTGAAGAACAGGAGCTTAGGGGCAGGCAGAGTTGTTTTCAAATCATCATTCTATTACTTCATGGCTATGTGATCTTGAGCCAATCATTTGGCTTCCCTAAGCCTCAGTTTTCTTATCGATAAGGGGGATAATCGTATTTAACCTTCAGTCTAATTGTGGTGGTAAAAATAAACAATGTAAAGCGACTCCTAGTAATTTCCATCCAACAGTAGTTTTTAAATTTCCATGGTTTAAGTTATTACAGGAAATGACTTCGGCTAACCGAGGTCTAGTCTGGAGAGGCTGTAGGTTAGGGAAGAGGAGGGGGTGTTAGATGAAGTCCCTGAACTCCAGACCCTTATGTCCAACTACCTTCTTGATATTTCCTGACAGGGGTCTATTAGGCTTTTCAGACTTAATACATTCAAAACCAAGATCCTATTCTTTTTTTTCCTCACACTTTCTCCTTGTCTTTACATCTCAATAAATGGCAACTCCATCTCTCCTTCTAGCAGTAACGGTCAAAAACTTTGAAGACATCCTTGATTCCTTCTCTTTCTCTTGCCCATTCAGTCTGTCAGGAAATTCTATTGACTCTACCTTCAAAATATTTCTAGAATCCAACTACTTTACACGACCTCCACTGTTTCTGAATTTGGTCCAAGTCATCAGCATTTTTCAACGCAGGAGTCAGAGTGATTCTGCAAAAATGTGTCAGACTAAATCACTCTGGCTCAAAACTCTCCTACGGGCTCCCCTGTCATTAACTAAAAGTCAAAGACATTATAATGGCCTACAGCACCTGTGTGTGTCTGTAAACTGTCCCTAGTCCATGAGGAGATTAGGAGCTTGTGCCAGAATGTAAATCAACTATGTCACTGTTTAATTTGTTTTGGAATTCTCTTCTGAGAGAGTCTTTCAAGACCCCTGTCTTGTTCTGTTCTTAGTTATGCTGGTCTACTTATTGTTCTTCAAACATACCAGCCATGCTCCTGTCTCTGCACAGACTATGCTCTCTCTGCCTGGAATGCTTTCCTCCCACATGTCCAAGGCTTATGTCCTCACCGCCTTCAAGTCTTAACTCAAATATCACTTCTTCAGTGAAGTCTTCCGTGATGACCCTGGCAGTCCCTATATCCCACTTTTTAATTTTATTTTTCTCTATAACCCTATCACCTTTCAAAATCCTAATATAATTTACTCATTTGTTTTAAAATGATCATTCTTGCAACCCTGGAATGTAGACTCCATGAAATGAGGGACTTTTTATACATTTTGCTTTCTGTTTTACCCCTGGTATCCAGAAAAATGCTGGTAAGTATTAAACACTTGAAATACGCTTAGAGAATAAATGAATGCATTTGAAATTAGTTAAATGGCTTGATGGAAGATATATATATATATATTTTTTTTGTTTTATGGGACCATATTTTTAAAGCTTTTAAAAAATTATCCAGAGGTAGTAGGGTTTGAACTATGGGTATGGCCTAAGACAGGCTTGGATGGAACTTGGGATGTCCAGGAAGACAGTGAAAAGACATATAAATCAAAGGCTTTGTCAAACAAGCAGTAATGATGTTGAAATTTATAAGTATCAGTTTTTTTCTGGGTGTTCATTATTATTTGGTGTTATTATTACTGCCATTTTTGCCAGTTGTTAGGTAAAAGTGACATCATTTTACTGTTTTAATTTGCTTTTCTTTAACCACAAATAAGGGTGAATATTAGTTCCATAGTTTTGCTCCTTCTTAAAATTTTATCTTGTGAAGTATCAGTATTTATTCTTCTTTTATTTAAGGATTGGTCTTCTAATATTTTAACAATTTATATCAATTTGTATAAAAATTTCTCCCCTATATAAAGATACTAAACAACCTTAGGCTTTTGTATTTGCTGTACATATATTTTTGTCAGATATTTATATTTTTTATCTTTAAGGTTTACATATTCAAAGTTTTGAAAATTCATTTAGTTGAATATGTTGGTCTTTAAAATTTTTAATATCTTCTGTTACTTTTGGGTTTAGAATTCAACCCTTCTTCAGACTTTTAATTTCCAAATGATTTCTGATTAAAAGTTGCAAATATAGCATAGAGAGTTCCTATTCACTCTTCACCCAGCTTCTCCAAATATTAACCTCTTCTACAACCACAACCACAGTACAGTTGTCAAAAAAAAAAAAAAAATTGACATTGGTGAGATACTATTAACTATTGATTCTATTTGTATTTCACTAGTTTTCCCCTAGTGTTCTGTTTCCGTTCCAGGACCTAGCTCAGGATCCCACATCTCATTCAGTTGTCACCTCTCCTTGGTCCTCTCTGAGCTGTAACAGTTCCTTGGTCTCTCCTAGTCTTTCACAACACTGACACTTTTGAGGAGAACTGGTCCGTTATTTGGTAGAATGTCCCTCTATTTGGTTTGTCTGATGATCTCTCGTGAGCAGATTGAGGTTACGCGTTTTCAGCAAGAATCCAGCAGACGTAATGTCAGTGCCCTTCTCAGTGCATCATAACCCAGGCTTCATGATGTATCACTAGTATGTCATTACCAGTGATATTAACCAAGATCACTTGGTTAAGGTGGTATCTGCTGGGTTTCTCTTCTGCGAAGTTACTATTTTTCCCTTTGTAATTAATAAATATCTTGGGGGAAATATTTTGAGACATTGCAAATATCCTGTTTCTCCTCAAACTTTGCCCACTAATTTTAGCCTCTGTCTGTGGATCCTCCCTGCAGTAATTATTACTGTGGTGTTCTAATGGTGATTTTCTATTGCCCTTGTTTCTTCTACTTTTATTAATTAGAATTCTTTGGTAAGAGAGAGCTGCCTTTTCCCCTCTATTTATTTATTCATTTCACTGTGGACTCATGGATATTTATTTTATTCAGTGTGTTATAATCCAATGCCATTATTATTTGTTTTGTTGCTCAGACTGTTCTGGCTCAGTACCGTTGATTCATTTCTACACGCCTCCATCCTTTAGAAGCCAAAGTTATTCAAGTTCTTTTCCTTCCTCTAATATTATTATAAAAGTGCGTCTGTTTCTACTGGGTATGTGGGAGAGAGGTGGACATAGGGTTGGTAAGGTCTCATGGAGGCTAAAGTGTCCTGTTGGGTCTTGAGGCCTTCCAAGACTTCTTTAGGGTAGAAGAAGACCTAGACCTAGGGAAGCTGAGTGCCCTGAATTATATAACAGCTGTTGCTGTTTAATTCATTTGCTGTGAGCTGGGTCCCAAGTGCTGTGTTGGTTCCAGCTACGGACAACAGCAGGCCTAACATGTGTCATCTCAATGATTTTGAAATTAATACCTGATAGAAGAGCTAGGAGTCCCAACTTCTCATTTCCAGTCCAGTACTATTTTTGTGTTCTTGAGAAAGTTTCAGGCTGACTGTGGCACTTCTGAGGATATACCATCTGGTTGTCTCTCAGCTCTCTGGATTTTGTATCACGAGGAAAGATGGAAAGAGTGGTAGCCTCCTGGGAGTGTGTAAACTTTACTAAAGTGATAATTTTCATTGGGGAACAGAGTGATACTGCCAACTTAGGAGTGCTTGATGCCTCGATAAAAATGGGTGTTTGTGTCAAGAGTTGAGGGGTTGGATTACCTTCTCAGCATCCCGGCTCTCAGCTGCCTTCTTCTACTTGTCACCTGATGCAACTGGCGGAACAGCTTCTACTCCCTGTGCTCTTGTCCGTGACTAACCAGCATGTCTCTTGCTGGATTAGTCTTCAGGGATCACAGGACAGCTTGGCTTCTTCCTTCCTCAAGTACTGCTAATGCCAACTACGGAGAACTTATAATGCAATACAGATACTTGGAATCGCTGACTCACTTCACAGTGACGTCCATGCCCATGAATGTGAGTGAGCAGCATGGAACTAAAACAGTCTTTAAGGATATTACTAGACTTTTTAGACACTCCAGTCTGTCCTACATTTGTGTTAAATGTTTTGCCATATAATGGATTTGGGCTAAGTCAAGAAGAATTTTCTGATACCAAGGATTGAGATAAGTAAATGAGATATGACCCATGAGATCATATTGGTAGAAGTGGCTTAGATCAAACAAATAGCCCTTTAATCCTTTTTTGCTATGTGTGTAGATTCTTTTCTTTATTATTTTCTGTTTTGGCAGTCTATCCATAATCTGAAAGATAAATTTCAGGGATGGGGGCAAGGGGAGGGATGGAGTGGGAGTTTGGGGTTAGCAGATGCAAACCAGTGTATATAGAATGGATAAACAACAAGGTCCTGCTGTATAGCACAGGGAACTATATTCAATATCCTGTGACAAACCATAATGGAAAAGAATATGCAAAAGGATATGTATGTGTGTGTGTGTGCATGTGTATAACTGAATCACTTTGCTGTACCGCAGAAATTAGTACAACATTGTAAACCAACTATACTTCAATAAAAAAAAGAAAGATGAATCTAATTGATTAGTAGTTTTAGATGGATATACTATCAGTTTGAGCCAGTGACAAACTGGCCCAATCTGATAGTTTAGACCCTAACTCATAACTAAATGTGTAAGGCTGAAAGAAGCTCTGATGCCCATGGCAGGCAGAGAGCATGCAGTGCTGGGGGGTGAGCTTCTACATTCCCTTATCTCTAGTTGTTTATCTTTGATTCCTCCTTTTCTATAAAGAAGAATCCTACACTTAAATCCCAATTGTCTAGAAAAATTTCTTTCAAACATGTTTACTAATCTTGTTACTATGTGCCAGGCACTGGTATAGCTGGATATACCTTCATGAACAAGATGGCCTTGACCTCATGGAGCTTAAGGTCTACAGCAGCACAGCCCAATAGAAATATAATGTGTGCACATGTTGCGACATAAAATTTTCTAATAGCTACACTAAAAGAGATAAAAAGCAGGTAAAATAAATTTTAATAATATATTTCACTTAGCTCAACGTATCTAAAATATCATCATGCCAACATAACCAACATAAAAATTATTAATGTGATAGTTTACATTTTTTTATTGTACTAAGTCTTCAAAACTTGCTATGTGTTTTATGCTTACAGCACATCTCAATTTAGACTCACCACATGTTAAATGCTCAGTAGCCTCATATGGCTGGTGGCCACTTGACTGGGCAATGTGGGTTTACCGACACCAGATACATAATCACACAAGTAAACATTTGAATTACAATGGTAATAAGCACTTGGGAAGAGCTTGGGAATGTTAAAGGTGAGACTTGAGGGATGAGTTGGAGTGTGTGAAGCCAGGTGTGAAGGAAGATTAGAGTACTCCAGGCAAAGGCAATGGTCTGTGTGACAACTTTGAGTTGAAAAAGGGGTGAAAAGGAGGCCAGCATTCTGAAATTTGTGAGTGAGGGGGGAAATGATGGCACTAAGAACAGAAAGAGAGAAATCATCCAGAAGAAATCTATTTTTAGAGAAAAGATAAATGTGATTTTAAGATGTTGACTTTTGGGTGAAAAAAATAGAGATGTGGGATAGGAAAATGGAAGAAAGGAAAGACCAGAGATTTAGCCTTTAGAGTTGGTGGAGCTGGCAAGTTACCTCTTTTGTCAAAGTCCTAATGTCTGGACTTCTTTTCTGGGGCCGCTTGTAGGTGTGCTGGAGACCACAGCCGAGAGGGAGTAGGGTAAGTTGGTGAAATAGATCAGGAGGGGGAAGAGATAGAGAATGAACATAAAGTGTATCCTAGAGAGGGCCAAAGGTCATGAAGGGAGATTAACTCAGTGATGAAGTCTTAGGGCCAATGGGAAAAGGAATGAAAGTTTAAATCGAAGGGATGAAAGCCTGGGAGAGGCGGAATGGAATGGGGGAGCAGAAATAAGAAGAGGGGGGTCAATGTCAGCTGGTAAAATGTGATTGGTGGACAGTCGCTTTCTTCAGGTGGCGGCCAGCAGCTTAAGTGGGTGGTGGGTGAGCCAGGTTTAAAACAGAGGTAAAAGGTCCAGTACACACTTTAAACAATTATCATGTTACCAATACTTCTACACACTGCCAGTTGCAGAGGAAGTGACCCAGAGTCTGAAGACAGGCCCTGGAAAATGGGCTGATCCTTCTAAGGGTCATAGCAAGCTTCTATGCCTGGAGAGAAAGCTTACTTGTCTGGGCACTGTGAAAACCTGCCCCAACTGTTACCTCCCATGCTCTTATAATCTGGCAAGCAAGGTGTCTGGTGCTCTCAGCAAATCTGAAAGAGATGGCAGTGATGAAAACTGGTGTTTATCTCTCAGATGGTGAAGTCTCTCTTCCACCCATCACCAGGAGAGAAGGCAGGGCATTCCTACATCACTAGGCCTTGGGTCAAAACACACAAATTTTAAAGCTCGAACTCCATCATGATTCTCTTAAAGCTTGCTGCATCTGTGCTGAGATCACCTGAAGAAGTCTGATTCCTAGGTTCCCGGAGTTTGTGTTTTCCACCCTGTCACCTGGAATGCTGAAACAGCAAAGCGTTCTCTTGGCTGCGTGAGAGAATGCAGCATTTGGTAAGATGGGCAATGAGCCTGTTTGAAGACCCAATCATGAGCTGGGCACCGACTGCAAATGCTGCAATTAAAAACAAAGCAAAATAAAACCATCCTACAGACCAGATGTCTTTTAGCAGGAAAAAACTGTGCTCTGTTAAAATAATGGGATGATGGTCTGCTTTGGAGGTGATCCTGGCTTTCAAGGACAGACGTTTTCTCAGTGATGTTTGTGGAAATGTTACTGTCTACTCTCTAGGTCTTAGCTCTGACAGTATTCTCCCCTATAATTCCTGAAAGTTAAGGATGATAGGTGCATGAATATGAAGGGTAACAATGTATGGGATAGAGATCATTTCCAAGACCGGGAGAGTCATTTTTAATCTAGGCTTGTCAAAATAACTGTGCGTCTACATTTACTGATCATGCTGATTAAATAATGATTAAGAGCTGTGTTAAATCATTCTGGAACCATACAGGCTTAAACAATTTTGAGTAAATTAAAAGAAAATGTGCTTAGGTGTTTGATTATAAGCCATTCTCTTGGATGACAGCGCACTCAGGTCTTTTGTGGGTGAGAAGAGGGAAAGAAAGAATAGGTGACTGAGGAGGTCAGGAGCTGCATGGGACCAGACGGCTCAGGGCTTGGAGGTCATGACAAGGAGTTTGGGTTTTATTCTAAGAGTAATAAGAAGCTAGGGGAGTGTTCCACACAAGGAATATTCACAAGATCTGATTTGTGTTTTTAGAAGCTTACACTGGCTGCCTTGGGGTGCAGCCATATTGGATCTAGGGGGAGAGTGAAGTTCCCATTCTAATTCTGCTCATGTAGCTGCTGAAAGGCCTGATTCCCAAGCGATGTGGCAACAAAGAGAAACAACTCAGAGGCAGGAAAAGAGCAGGCCATGCAGAGGGGAGATGCACAACTCATCTTTGTCAGCTGATTTTAGCGCAAATTTCCTTTATCACCGAGGGACATTTCAGGGTACATACAGATTCCATGCAATTCTTCTTCTCCTCCTTTGGAGTCAGTTAACAATTAAGAAGCCCCTCATTTTGCCCCTCTGCCTTGGCTAAAGGAAGCCAGGGCATACTCTGGTAACCTCTCTGCAGAAGTCTGAATGCAGTAACTGAATTCTAACTGTAACAGAATTCTTCTGTTTCATCCTGACTCTCGCCCTCCAGAGCTGGACTGGACTTGTTCAGCTGATGTCTTTCTCTCTCTTTGCTTCTGAGGTTTCTGGAGAAGCAAAGTCCATTTCAGTCTGGGGGCAGACTTATCTCTATAGTTGCTGGCTGGGGTGGTTTTTCTTGACACTGCATGAATCCCCAGGTAGTTAGCAATCTCTGGATTTTGTCCTTGGCCCTGGCCAGGCACCCTCCCCACCTTTTTTTTTTTTCACAGGCCCCTGGCTCCCTGGCCTGCTCTGCTCAGCTGAGACTTCTGTCTCTATCCACACAATCTCTTCTCTAGCGAAGCCTCGGCTGATCCAGTCTGCCTTCCTCTGTTGAGCCTCATCTCTCTTTACAAGAAGTCACCACCTAACCTTTCAGACACAGGCTAGCATGCCTCTTCCCATCAGTTTTCACATCTTGAGCCCTGGCTCCTGATACATGTGGAACAAACCTGTTTTCATGTCATATCCCAGGCCTCTATGCAATAAATTTTACAACGTTAATATTTTGAAAATTCAACTCAGTTATTTTAAAGGTCGTTTCCGTGGAGTCTTATTAACCAGATTTCTTTTAAAGTTTTTTTGTTATATTTTTATTTCAAAAATTTTACTCTCTATATACAATTTTCTAAGCATCTGGGCCCCTCAAATTTATTAATATATCTCTCTAAATATCTACTGTTTTTCTTAATGAATATTGTGATATATATATGTACATATATCTAAGATTAAATGGCTTTTATAGAAAGCACTCAGAATATTCTTAAGTGTACATTTTGAACTTTAAATTGAAATGTGTCAGATCTTTTTACTTTAGTAATTACAGTTAAAAGTAATTTTAGCTCTAATATTTAAAGAAGTAGACCCTAATAACTACATCCCTTTGTACATTAGTAAAAACTGATATTCCCATTACAGAACAAAGGTTCATTGGAATTGCCTCTTTGCCCAGCATTCTGGCTGGTTGCAAGTACATGAGGAAGGATTAAGGTAGTGAGGTAGAGTCTGTTCCTTAAGTGTCCCACGAACGCAGACTTAATGGGCTGGTAGGGGAAGAAACAACATTTGCCTTGGAAATTGGGTCAAGCTTTTGGGAACTATAAGGCCTTCTCAGAACTTAGTGAGGGTAATTCAATGATCATTCTAGGATCTTTTGTTTTTCCAGTTATAAATTCTCTTGTGGCTTAATTATATATGAAAATGTAAACAGAGAAGGGTCATTAAGCAGCCTATAATGAGGTCAAAGTGCCTGTGGATTCTCCACCTGCCTTTTGTTGGATTACATATTACTATTTCCTGGTAATGGACAATAAACTAGGTGTTCATAACCTTTTCGGACTCAAACAGAAAAGTGTTTGCATAAAATCCAATATTCATTGGCTTCAAAGTGGGCTCATATGAACACCTCCCTCCTGTCTTCCCTGACTTAGAAAAGCAGGTGCCTTTACAGTGGTCCAACCCAGAGTCTTTGTGGAATTCTACGTCTGCACTCTTTGCTTCACCTTGACCTATGGCTTTTTACAATTTATGCATCAATGGAGCTTATTATGGGAGTCTTTTCTTTTTAAAAAACTGAGAACAAAGGGAATACAGTTTAGAGGTATAATCCTTTTTTCTCTCTATTAATATTCCTCCCGTCTGTCACTGTTTCCATCAAGATGATTTTTTCAAATTATAGGAGCATTCCACGTTCACTGTGAAAAATTAGAAAATACAGAATAGCAAAAGGAAAAAAGAGTTACCTCAAATTCTACCATGCAGAGGTGACCAATTTGGTTTATAACAATGTCCTCATTGGGGGTGCATTGGGGTGCACACCTGTTTCTATGAACTCTTCATGGGGGTGCTGTCTACTGTGGATCTATGTATGAAAGTTACTATTACTAGAACCAGGAGAGACAAACTGTTCTTGAGACTAAGTATAACAGGATAATGAGAAAGTGGTAATACTACAGTGTCATGTGCAACCAGGGCCAAAGAAATATGGTATTGATTGCATGTTTGCTACCCTGTGGAACCACTTGCCTGTGTGAGGACAGAAGAGGTCCCTGTCAGGGCAGTAAATGGTTTATAGCTCAAACAGACTCGGACTGATTGCAGCATGACACACTGAATAACATGGGATTACTCTGGGATTGCTTAGTGCTTTTCTTCTTTAAAAAGTCTTTGAATTCTTTTAAGCAACTGGCTTCATTTATAATTTTAAAAATATCAATTGAAACAACTCTGAGCTCTACTACTAGTTATTAAATTAGCAAAAAATTAGTAACAATGGCAAAATCCAGTGCTAGTGGAAGAATACAGTCGTATGTTGCTAGTGACATTTCAAGTACTCCAGTGATTCTGGAGTACATCTTGTTCAATTTTCATTAGGGCAATAAAACTGATTTTGTGCCCTTTCACTCAGTTATCACCCATGTTATGAGATAGAGGTCAAGGAAATAATAATAATAAAAAGGAAGTCATTTATATACAACATGTTATAGCTTAAATTATGGGTAATCGGGAAAATCATTGTCAAGAGACTCTCCTTCTATTTTTATCATTTTCAGAAATGTGTTTCATCCACTTAGGAGAGCTCTTCTAAGTACTGTAGTCTTTGAGTGGTGACTGAGCCCAGGGCTGTAGGAGAGAAACTTCTCTTGATTAAGTGGAAGGACACAATTGGTGACTTTCTGCACAGAAAAACCTGCTTGTGGATTTCCTTTACTCCTGCCAAATTTTCCCAATATATACACTAATGTTGATTGGTAACATAACAGAATGCAGAATTAACAGGGATCTTAGAGGACATCTTATTTAGCTCACTAACTGAGGCAAGTACCTCCTCTAAGTATGTGGGCAGATGTCTGCTCATTGCTTCAACTCACTACGTCTTGGGACAATTTGTTGGAAGCTCCATTATTTAGGAAGTTCTTCCTTATGTTGAAACAAAATCAACCTACTTGCAACTTCTACCTGTTAATTCCACTTCATTCTTCTAAAGACATGTAAAATAAATCCGGTTTCTTTTTAAGTCTTTTTTTTTTTTCTCCCCAGGCTGAAAATAGTTCTTTTAGACTTTGCTCAGATGTTCAACATATGGTTATTTTTCTCTGGAAGGATACCAATTTGTTGATGTTCTCCTTAAAGCACTGCAGGAGAAAATGACTGCAATACCCTGTGTGTAGTCTAAACATTGCAGAGAAGGCCTAGTAGGATTGTTCATTCTTGACACCACACTTTTATGAATATTAAGACCTCATTAACTTTTATTCATGCATTTACCCATATTCTGTGTGTATACAACTAAAAGCTATTAATATCTTCATTTATGTGGTTGTTTGGGTTCTCCTCTATTCTGTAGAATTGCTTACTTGAATCTAAGTGCAGTTCTTCATCAAAATATATAAATATTTTGATGAGGAATAATTTAGAGACAGTAACAAGCACTAATCTGAATTTTTGCATATATAAATGCCCATCTAACCACCACCCAGAACAACATATAGAAATTCTCCAGCACCTCAGAAGGTTCTCTCATGCCCCCACAGTCAACAGCTCCCCAAATGTACCCATTATTCTGACCTCTGTAACTGTAGATTAATTTTGCCTGTTTGAACTTCATATAAATGGAATTGTGGGATTCCAGTTCTCACACTGGTGTCTGTGAGATTTATTCATATTGTTGAGTAAAGCTGAAGTTTACTCTTTTTTTCTTGCTATGTTGCATTCTGTAGTATGAATTATACCACAATTTATGTATCTATTCAACTGTTTGTCTTTTTTGAATAAAGCTACCTTGACAATTCTAGTACATGTCTTTTGGAAGATACAAGTACTCACATCTGTTGGTTATATATTCAGGTGTAGAATTGATGAGTCATGGGGCATATATATGTTTTGCTTAGTATATGCTAAGTTTTGTTTGGTATACACTGACAAACAATTTCCAAAATGGTTGTACTAGTTTATATTCTCAATAGTAATGTATACAGTTTCAGTTCTTCATATCTTTTCTTGCACTAATTATTGTAAGTTCTTTTAATTTTAGCCATTTTAAAGAGGTGGATGGTGTTATCTAATTGTTGTTTTATTTTGCATTTCCCTGATGACTGTATAATTTTCATGTAAAATTAATTGCATGATTCAGCTCTCTTGAATTCATTTTGGATCACTATTTCATTATCCCAGAAGTTTGCTATTCCACCTAGCTTCTTGTTATCCACTCATTTTAGTTATGTCATTTATCCTCCAAGTCCCCATAATACAGGGATGTGTACAGAATATGGCATCAAACCCCTCTAAGTTGATATCAATGTTTTGACTGGTATCCTTGGGTAGGCCCTTCAACCAATTATGAAATCAGCCTAACCGTATGATTATCAGCCAACATTTCACCATGTTCTCAATAAAATTATCTAGAAATCTTGAAATTCAGATCCTCTTATGCCTATAGAATTCTTCTTATCTATCAGTCTAGTTGGTATTCTTATTGAAAAATGAAGTAAGTTTAAGTTGGTATTCTTTGTGAATCCAGAATGGCTCCTATTAATCATTTATTCCCTCTCTGTGAGCTTACAAATTACCCTGTTCATTTCCTAATGATATATCTTCCACTTCATAAATGTAAGACAGCATTTTCAACTTCTTACTTAAAACAAAAGTATGGTTTATGATGGTCTCCTTGTTTCATTCAATTGCCATGTTTAAGTTGATTTTCTTTTTTATAAATTGCATCCTTCCTTAATGATTTTAAGATAGCTCATTAGTTGACAAGTACATAATCAGTACTTTTTTCTTGGAGGATGGGAATTAAGAAGTATTTCACAAGGTAAGTAATCATTCATTAATTTATCTCTAAACTTGAATTTCTAATTATCTGATTTTCCTAATCCCATATATACTAAAGTACTGCTTTACTTTTGCAAATGGGCAGAATGATAGAAAAGATGGATAGTGGGAAAGATTTTTCTAGAAAAGAAGATAATTCAAAACTTAAAACCACTGTAGATCATTTAATGAAATTATCTTGGTCTATTAACTGGATCTCAGTGAGATTAAAGAGATCGTCTACTTTTAAAGTAAGAATCTGGTCTAGCCTTGAGAAATATAGAAGCAATAACAGAAATAACCAATTTATATTATAGGGCTACAGTTGCTTGTTATATTGCTTTGTGATTTAAGCAAGGAAAGTAAAGATTTCGTGGAATATATTCAATTAGCTAGAGCAGATGCCTTGACCGATTGGAGAGTTTTTGGCCGCTACAACCCCCAATTAGCCTTGTCTTTTACGCTTTTCACTATATTGTAATAAAATGAATCAAAGAGAAAATAGAGGTTATCTAGTTCAGTGTTTAAAAATTACCCTTGAGGAAACTAAGACCCAATGAAACTAAATGATTTGCTTAAATTTTACCACCCAAGTAGTGGTTGAAGAAACAGATGGACAATGTTTCTGCTCTCTCGAAGATCACATTTTAGTTGGAAGGGGACCTGGAAGAAGCAAAACACAAACACTAGAACAGAGTAGATGGTGGTAAATTTTAGACAGAGAGACTGGGATACATCACATTGTGTGGCCAGATCTTTTGCAATTTAGTTCTCTTTCTGCTTTACCAAAATTCTTCTTGAATGACTGTTTCAAAGAAATAGAAGAGATAAATGACACAATACTTTGCATGTGTATTGAAAGTCAAAAATACAAATTTATTTTCTTTCGATTAACATATCCCCATTTGTGTGGGTTTTTTTGCAGGGGGTGTCTTATTATTGTTATTGAAGTATAGTTGTTTGCAATATTGTTAGTTTCAGGTGTACAGCACAGTGATTCAGTTTTTTTTTTGTAGATTATATTCCATTTTAGGTTATTACAAGATATTGGGTATAATTCCCTGTTCTACACAGTAAGTCCTTGTTGCTCCCCTTGTTTTTTAAGAAATACAAATTCATAAAATATTTCCAGAATGAAGATATATGTAGATGAAAAATATACTCAAGGAGCTCAGAAAGTCCAGCAGTGTTTCTTAGGGCAAGTGAATCATATAGTTTCATCTTTGAAACTATTTTTTCCAACATATTGATTAAAATCTTCCCAGAGGGGTTTGATGAAATGGTATGACTAATGACTAATCTAAAAAATATTCCAGTAGCTTTTCTAAGGAAGATTCGAAAAATACTCTTAGAGGCCTCCTCAAATCCTAGTCATTGTATACTTTATCTAATTTGGCTGTCCTTCAGCTTTCCTGCCAACAAACAGGGAAAACATTTAGTGTCAAGAACTACATTAAACTTCAGGGAGATTTTTTTTAAAATGTCTGAGATAGATAAGATCCTGGCCCTCAGCGCTGCTATACTCTAATTAAAGAGATAACAGTACCAGGTGGTTAGCATGTTGAGCAAGTGGTACAGATAAGAGGTTTGATGGATATGCAGAGGAGGGAGAAATGCCTTTCTGCAGGAGGAAGGCTTCCTGGGAGAAGTTATGAGTTGGAATGAACTTTGAAGGATGCATGCTTTGAAAAAGAGAATGCTGTAATTATAGCAGCACTTGTGAAAGCTTTCCCAAATAAAGCTTCTGCAGGGACTGGGGCAGGGATTATTGTTCCCCAGTGACATAGATCAAAAGAGTCCATTTGTGATGAACAAGCCTGGGTGGTTGGAAGAGGTGAATAGGGTAGGGTAGAGCAAAGGAGGAGGTGAAGGATGACTTTGCAGTCTGAGTCTGGGTGACAGATGGCTTCATTCATACAACTGAGAAGTTCTGAAGGGAGAGCAGGTTTGGAGGTAAGGTCATATTTAATGTTAGCAGCAAATCTGACTCAAAATGTCCGTCAGATAGTAGGAGTGAAGGACTGGGCTAAGAGTAAGGTGATGGTAGTGTTGAGGAATCACCTATGTGAGCACTGGTCAATGAGAGGGGGGGATGTGGGCTCTCTAAAGTGAAACACTGACCAAGAGCCATTGATGCCTTCCACTGGGGCATTTCTAATTGATCTCCTAGATTTAAATGATTCCTTGGAAGCTTAAGGGAGCTGACAGTTATTGAACCAGTACTCAACTCACTCAATACTCGATGTTAATGACAGCAAATGGGGCAATCTATATTAGTACACACACAGTCCTACTCCTGCTTATTGATAGGATGAAATATATATGCTATATGCCAAGTATCTATCTCATATCCTTTGTGATCTAGACCAGGGCATATTGAAGGTGGAAGGAGGCACAATTCAATCATGCCAGGACAACATTTGTAAACCAGGACTGCCCCAGGCAAAGCAGTAAGTATGGGCAGCCTACATATTGAGGAATTATAATTACAAAAAAGCATAAGGTAAAAAAGAGCAATTTTTAATGTTTTATTAGCTAAGTAACCCTGGATAACCACTCAACCTCTCTAAACCTTCGTTTTCTCACCTGTAAAATTTAAAATACATTAAGTCCCCTACATAAGAAAGAGTTCTGTTCCAAGAGCTCGTTCCTAAGTCCAATTTGTTTGTAAGTCCAACGAAGTTAGCCTACGTACCCAACTAACACAATCGGCTATATAGTACTGCAATAGGTTCATAACACTTTTCACACAAATAACACATAAACAAACAAACACAAAAAATAAAGAAAACATTTTTAATCTTACAGTACAGTACCTTGAAAAGTACAGTAGTACCAGCTACATCACTGCTGCTTTTATGCTTGCTTCCAGACATTCTGGGCTTGAAATAAAGATACTGAACTACTGTACTCTATACAGTATTGTACAGTAAAGTACACAAAAACACAACCACTTGTAGAGGATGCACGCACCTGATAACGTACACAGACACGTGAACTAACAGGATTGGACTTGCGAACACATGTTCGCATCTTTGAAAGTTCTCAACTTGAAGGTTCTTATGTAGGGGACTTACTTAATACCCTTGTCCCTCTACAGTTCTTTTCAACACAGCATGCAGGGTGATCCTTCCAGTACATACACTAGTTCTGAGTACATGGATGAAAGCAGAGAGACCAGTTAGAAAACTGTGGCAATAATCCAGGTCAGAGGTGATTTTAGTTTAGACTGGAATGGTAGTAATGAAAGTTGTGAGAAGAGGTTAGATTCTGGATATAACTTGAAGAAAGAACCTACAAGACTTTTTGCTGAGAGAATGAGGGATGTTAAGGAAGAATATAAGTTTTTTGGCCTAAGTAACTGAAAGAATAAAATTACTATTCGTGAGGTTGGGAAAACTGTGAGTGGAATAGATTTTGGAGGAAGATCAGGAGTTCAACTTTGGAAATTTTAAGTTTGAGATGTCAATTAAATATCCAAATAGAGGCGTTGAGTAGGATATTGAAGTCTGTAGCCTAGGAGAGAGTTTGAGCTGGAGATATACATTTGGAAGTCACCAGATGACATACGCAAGTATGTGACGGTCCAAGAGAAGAGGAGAGGTCCAAGGTCTGAGCCCTGTGCATTCTGACTGAAAGAGAAGGTAAAAGAGAAGGAAGGAAATAGCAAAGCATGTTGAAAAGGAGCAGCCAGAGTGGTAGGAGGAAAACCAAACAAACATGTCTTGGGAGAAACCAGAGGAATATTTGTTAATTTGAAGGGAATTATCAGCTCATATGAGCAGTCATCTGCTGATAGATCAAGTCAGATGAGGACTTAAAATTGATCATTGGACTTAGCAACATGGAGGTCATTGGGGAGGGGTGGGGTCAAAAGCCTGAAGTGGAAGGGTTTAAGAGAGGAAGGGAGGAAAGAAATTGGAGACAACAAACCTAGAAAACTCTTTTAAGAAGATTTTCTCTAGCAGCGAGAAGAGAAATGAAGTGATAGTTGGAAGGGAAAGGGAAAGGAAGAGCATTTTTTCCACCAAGATGGACAAGGATCAAGTAGAAAGAAAAATGGAAAATATAGCAGTAAGCAATGAAATTTGTGGAAAATAGAGCGAGTATGCAAATTGAAGGGGATGGTCTTCGCTTGTCTAGTAATAAGAGCACATGACAGCAGATAGATGTGGAGTTGATGTGGAAAGAGGTCAAGTCCCTGGTTTGTTCTGAGTGTGAGCCTGGTCATTCCTCAAGTGAGCTAATGTCTGCCCTGTGGCTTTGCGGGAGAGAGTTGTGTGTCTACTGTGGACCTTTGAGTAAGGCTCGCTAAAGTGTAGTATAGTAATACAAGTTTGGTGCTTTCAGTGTGTGAGACATTGGAAGTCTAGGGTTTTACCTCAGTTCCATGAGAATTTCCCAAAGTGAAGTTATTTCTCTGAACTTCATTTTCTTCATTTGAAGGAGAGAGAGAGAGAGACAGAGACAGAGAGAGAGAGAGGGAGGGAGGGAGGGAGGGAGGGAGGGAGAGAGCACTTCTCTTCTTCTCTTTCTTTGGTCAGAAGCATTTATTACTTCTTAATCCTATGTTTCCCTCATTCTGCTTCATTAAATTCTCCCACCCTCTCTCTTTAAATTCCCCTTGTTGAGAAGGCAAAGTTAAACCACTCTTGAAAAATTTCCTTTTTGTTTGGTAGCAATGTACTTTTGTTACTGTCCAATGACACTTTGCATCGGAGGAGCATTTTTATGGCTCACAAGTACTTTCTGATAAGTTATATCATGTTTATGGTCAAGAAAGTACCTATTTAACATTTAACATATTGTGATTTGGGGAAACAGAGAGGTTAATTGACTAGCTAGTAAGTGGTAGACCTGGGCCAGAAATCAAGGTATTTCTCTAATAGTAAAGTGACTACCTCTCACAGTATTAAATTGCAATGTTAGAATGGAGGCTTATACTTGAATATAAAGTACAAAGAAACTAAATAAAGAAAATATTCAAAATATATTCCACCATTTCTTTCTTGTTAAAAAATAAATTTTCTTTTTTTAAATTAATTTTTATTGGAGTATAGTTGATTTACAATGTTGTGTTAGTTTCTACTGTACAGCAAAGTGAATCAGTTATACATATACATATATCCACTCTTTTTTAGATTCTATTCCCATATAGGTCATTACAGAGTATTGAGTAGAGTTCCCTGCGCTATACAGTAGTTTCTCATTAGTTATCTATTTTATTTATAGTAGCGTGTATATGTGAATCCCAATCTCCCAATTTATCCCTCCCCCTCGGTAACCATAAATTTGTTTTCTATATCTGTGACTCTATTTCTGTTTTGTAAATAGGTTCATTTGTACCCTTTTTTTAGATTCCACATATAA